>NW_026542709.1:0-329610 GCF_028750875.1 Macrosteles quadrilineatus
CAAGTGTGTACAAGGTTGCACAAGTGTGTACAAGAGTGTACAATCGTGTACAAGCTTGTACAAGTGTGTACAAGGGTGTACAGGTTTGTACAAGGTTGTACAAGTGTGTACAAGGTTGTACAAGTGTGTACAAGGTTTTACAATTGTGTACAAGGTTGTACAAGTGTGTACAAGGTTTTACAATTGTGTACAAGGTTGTACAAGTGTGTACAAGGTTTTACAATTGTGTACAAGGTTGTACAAGTGTGTACAAAGTTGTACAAGTGTGTACGAGGTTGTACAAGTGTGTACAAGGTTGTACAAGTGTGTACAAGGTTGTACAAGTGTGTACAAGGTTGTACAAGTGTGTACAAGGTTGTACAAGTGTACACAAGTTTGTACAAGTGTGTACAAGTTTGTACAAGTGTGTACAAGTTTGTACAAGGTTGTACAAATGTCTACAAGGGTGTACAAAAGTGTACAAGGGTGCACAAGTTTGTACAAGGGTGTACAAGTGTGTACAAGCTTGTACAAGTGTGTACAAGCTTGTACAAGTGTGTACAAGGGTGTACAGGTTTGTACAAGGTTGTACAAGTGTGTACAAGTGTGTACAAGGTTGTACAAGTGTGTACAAGGGTGTACAAGTTTGTACAAGTGTGTACAAGTTTGTACAAGTGTGTACAAGTTTGTACAAGTTTGTACAAATGTATACAAGGGTGTACAAAAGTGTACAAGGGTGCACAAGTTTGTACAAGGGTGTACAAGGGTGTACAAGCTTGTACAAGTGTGTACAAGGGTGTACAGGTTTGTACAATTTTGTACAAGTGTTTACAAGGGTGTACAAGTATGTACAAGAATGTACAAGTTTGTACAAGTGTGTACAAGTTTGTAAAAGGTTGTACATGTGTGTACAAGGGTGTACAAGTGTGTACAAGGGTGCACAAGTGTGTACAAGGGTGTACAATCGTGTACAAGCTTGTACAAGTGTGTACAAGGGTGTACAGGTTTGTACAAGGTTGTACAAGTGTGTACAAGGGTGTACAAATGTATACAAGGATGTAAAAGTTTGTACAAGTGTGTACAAGTTTGTACAAGGTTGTACAAGTAAGTACAAGTTTGTACAAGAATGTACAAGAGTGTACAAGGTTTTACAATTGTGTAAAAGGTTGTACAAGTGTGTACAAGGTTGTACAAGTGTGTACAAGCTTGTACAAGTGTGTACAAGGTTGTACAAGTGTGTACAAGGTTGTACAAGTGTATACAAGCTTGTACAAGTGTGTACAAGGTTGTACAAGTGTGTACAAGGTTGTTCAAGTGTGTACATGTTTGTATAAGTGTGTTTAAGTTTGTACAAGGTTGTACAAATGTGTACAAGGGTGTACAAAAGTGTTCAAGGGTGCACAAGTTTGTACAAGGGTGTACAAGTGTGTACAAGCTTGTACAAGTGTGTACAAGCTTGTACAAGTGTGTACAAGCTTGTACAAGTGTGTACAAGGGTGTACAGGTTTGTACAAGGTTGTACAAGTGTGTACAAGGGTGTACAAGTATGTACAAGAATGTAAAATTTTGTACAAGTGTGTACAAGGGTGTACAAGTGTGTACAAGGTTGTACAAGTGTGTACAAGGTTTTACAATTGTGTACAAGGTTGTACAAAAGTGTACAAGGTTGTACAAGTGTGTACGAGGTTGTACAAGTGTGTACAAGGTTGTACAAGTGTGTACAAGGTTGTACAAGTGTGTACAAGTTTGTACAAGGTTGTACACGTGTGTACAAGGTTTTACAATTGTGTACAAGGTTGTACAAGTGTGTACAAGGTTGTACAAGTGTGTACAAGGTTGTACAAGTGTGTACAAGGTTGTACAAGTGTGTACAAGGTTGTACAAGTGTGTACAAGGTTGTACAAGTGTGTACAAGGTTGTACAAGTGTACACAAGTTTGTACAAGTGTGTACAAGTTTGTACAAGTGTGTACAAGTTTGTACAAGTTTGTACAAATGTGTACAAGGGTGTACAAAAGTGTACAAGGGTGCACAAGTTTGTACAAGGGTGTACAAGTGTGTACAAGGGTGTACAAGTATGTACAAGAATGTACAATTTTGTACAAGTGTGTACAAGTTTGTAAAAGGTTGTACAAGTGTGTACAAGGTTGTACAAGTGTGTACAAGTTTGTACAAGGTTGTACACGTGTGTACAAGGTTGTACAAGTGTGTACAAGCTTGAACAAGTGTGTACAAGGTTGTACAAGTGTGTACAAGGTTGTACAAGTGTGTACAAGGTTGCACAAGTGTGTACAAGAGTGTACAATCGTGTACAAGCTTGTACAAGTGTGTACAAGGGTGTACAGGTTTGTACAAGGTTGTACAAGTGTGTACAAGGTTGTACAAGTGTGTACAAGGTTTTACAATTGTGTACAAGGTTGTACAAGTGTGTACAAGGTTTTACAATTGTGTACAAGGTTGTACAAGTGTGTACAAGGTTTTACAATTGTGTACAAGGTTGTACAAGTGTGTACAAAGTTGTACAAGTGTGTACGAGGTTGTACAAGTGTGTACAAGGTTGTACAAGTGTGTACAAGGTTGTACAAGTGTGTACAAGGTTGTACAAGTGTACACAAGTTTGTACAAGTGTGTACAAGTTTGTACAAGTGTGTACAAGTTTGTACAAGGTTGTACAAATGTCTACAAGGGTGTACAAAAGTGTACAAGGGTGCACAAGTTTGTACAAGGGTGTACAAGTGTGTACAAGCTTGTACAAGTGTGTACAAGGGTGTACAGGTTTGTACAATTTTGTACAAGTGTTTACAAGGGTGTACAAGTATGTACAAGAATGTACAAGTTTGTACAAGTGTGTACAAGTTTGTAAAAGGTTGTACATGTGTGTACAAGGGTGTACAAGTGTGTACAAGGGTGCACAAGTGTGTACAAGGGTGTACAATCGTGTACAAGCTTGTACAAGTGTGTACAAGGGTGTACAGGTTTGTACAAGGTTGTACAAGTGTGTACAAGGGTGTACAAATGTATACAAGGATGTAAAAGTTTGTACAAGTGTGTACAAGTTTGTACAAGGTTGTACAAGTAAGTACAAGTTTGTACAAGAATGTACAAGTGTGTACAAGGTTTTACAATTGTGTAAAAGGTTGTACAAGTGTGTACAAGGTTGTACAAGTGTGTACAAGCTTGTACAAGTGTGTACAAGGTTGTACAAGTGTGTACAAGGTTGTACAAGTGTATACAAGCTTGTACAAGTGTGTACAAGGTTGTACAAGTGTGTACAAGGTTGTTCAAGTGTGTACATGTTTGTATAAGTGTGTTTAAGTTTGTACAAGGTTGTACAAATGTGTACAAGGGTGTACAAAAGTGTTCAAGGGTGCACAAGTTTGTACAAGGGTGTACAAGTGTGTACAAGCTTGTACAAGTGTGTACAAGCTTGTACAAGTGTGTACAAGCTTGTACAAGTGTGTACAAGCTTGTACAAGTGTGTACAAGGGTGTACAGGTTTGTACAAGGTTGTACAAGTGTGTACAAGGGTGTACAAGTATGTACAAGAATGTAAAATTTTGTACAAGTGTGTACAAGGGTGTACAAGTGTGTACAAGGTTGTACAAGTGTGTACAAGGTTTTACAATTGTGTACAAGGTTGTACAAAAGTGTACAAGGTTGTACAAGTGTGTACGAGGTTGTACAAGTGTGTACAAGGTTGTACAAGTGTGTACAAGGTTGTACAAGTGTGTACAAGTTTGTACAAGGTTGTACACGTGTGTACAAGGTTTTACAATTGTGTACAAGGTTGTACAAGTGTGTACAAGGTTGTACAAGTGTGTACAAGGTTGTACAAGTGTGTACAAGGTTGTACAAGTGTGTACAAGGTTGTACAAGTGTACACAAGTTTGTACAAGTGTGTACAAGTTTGTACAAGTGTGTACAAGTTTGTACAAGTTTGTACAAATGTGTACAAGGGTGTACAAAAGTGTACAAGGGTGCACAAGTTTGTACAAGGGTGTACAAGTGTGTACAAGGGTGTACAAGTATGTACAAGAATGTACAATTTTGTACAAGTGTGTACAAGTTTGTAAAAGGTTGTACAAGTGTGTACAAGGTTGTACAAGTGTGTACAAGTTTGTACAAGGTTGTACACGTGTGTACAAGGTTGTACAAGTGTGTACAAGCTTGAACAAGTGTGTACAAGGTTGTACAAGTGTGTACAAGGTTGTACAAGTGTGTACAAGGTTGCACAAGTGTGTACAAGAGTGTACAATCGTGTACAAGCTTGTACAAGTGTGTACAAGGGTGTACAGGTTTGTACAAGGTTGTACAAGTGTGTACAAGGTTGTACAAGTGTGTACAAGGGTGTACAAGTTTGTACAAGTGTGTACAAGTTTGTACAAGTGTGTACAAGTTTGTACAAGTTTGTACAAATGTGTACAAGGGTGTACAAAAGTGTTCAAGGGTGCACAAGTTTGTACAAGGGTGTACAAGTGTGTACAAGCTTGTACAAGTGTGTACAAGCTTGTACAAGTGTGTACAAGCTTGTACAAGTGTGTACAAGGGTGTACAGGTTTGTACAAGGTTGTACAAGTGTGTACAAGGGTGTACAAGTATGTACAAGAATGTAAAATTTTGTACAAGTGTGTACAAGGGTGTACAAGTGTGTACAAGGTTGTACAAGTGTGTACAAGGTTTTACAATTGTGTACAAGGTTGTACAAAAGTGTACAAGGTTGTACAAGTGTGTACGAGGTTGTACAAGTGTGTACAAGGTTGTACAAGTGTGTACAAGGTTGTACAAGTGTGTACAAGTTTGTACAAGGTTGTACACGTGTGTACAAGGTTTTACAATTGTGTACAAGGTTGTACAAGTGTGTACAAGGTTGTACAAGTGTGTACAAGGTTGTACAAGTGTGTACAAGGTTGTACAAGTGTGTACAAGGTTGTACAAGTGTACACAAGTTTGTACAAGTGTGTACAAGTTTGTACAAGTGTGTACAAGTTTGTACAAGTTTGTACAAATGTGTACAAGGGTGTACAAAAGTGTACAAGGGTGCACAAGTTTGTACAAGGGTGTACAAGTGTGTACAAGGTTTTACAATTGTGTACAAGGTTGTACAAGTGTGTACAAAGTTGTACAAGTGTGTACGAGGTTGTACAAGTGTGTACAAGGTTGTACAAGTGTGTACAAGGTTGTACAAGTGTGTACAAGGTTGTACAAGTGTACACAAGTTTGTACAAGTGTGTACAAGTTTGTACAAGTGTGTACAAGTTTGTACAAGGTTGTACAAATGTCTACAAGGGTGTACAAAAGTGTACAAGGGTGCACAAGTTTGTACAAGGGTGTACAAGTGTGTACAAGCTTGTACAAGTGTGTACAAGGGTGTACAGGTTTGTACAATTTTGTACAAGTGTTTACAAGGGTGTACAAGTATGTACAAGAATGTACAAGTTTGTACAAGTGTGTACAAGTTTGTAAAAGGTTGTACATGTGTGTACAAGGGTGTACAAGTGTGTACAAGGGTGCACAAGTGTGTACAAGGGTGTACAATCGTGTACAAGCTTGTACAAGTGTGTACAAGGGTGTACAGGTTTGTACAAGGTTGTACAAGTGTGTACAAGGGTGTACAAATGTATACAAGGATGTAAAAGTTTGTACAAGTGTGTACAAGTTTGTACAAGGTTGTACAAGTAAGTACAAGTTTGTACAAGAATGTACAAGTGTGTACAAGGTTTTACAATTGTGTAAAAGGTTGTACAAGTGTGTACAAGGTTGTACAAGTGTGTACAAGCTTGTACAAGTGTGTACAAGGTTGTACAAGTGTGTACAAGGTTGTACAAGTGTATACAAGCTTGTACAAGTGTGTACAAGGTTGTACAAGTGTGTACAAGGTTGTTCAAGTGTGTACATGTTTGTATAAGTGTGTTTAAGTTTGTACAAGGTTGTACAAATGTGTACAAGGGTGTACAAAAGTGTTCAAGGGTGCACAAGTTTGTACAAGGGTGTACAAGTGTGTACAAGCTTGTACAAGTGTGTACAAGCTTGTACAAGTGTGTACAAGCTTGTACAAGTGTGTACAAGCTTGTACAAGTGTGTACAAGGGTGTACAGGTTTGTACAAGGTTGTACAAGTGTGTACAAGGGTGTACAAGTATGTACAAGAATGTAAAATTTTGTACAAGTGTGTACAAGGGTGTACAAGTGTGTACAAGGTTGTACAAGTGTGTACAAGGTTTTACAATTGTGTACAAGGTTGTACAAAAGTGTACAAGGTTGTACAAGTGTGTACGAGGTTGTACAAGTGTGTACAAGGTTGTACAAGTGTGTACAAGGTTGTACAAGTGTGTACAAGTTTGTACAAGGTTGTACACGTGTGTACAAGGTTTTACAATTGTGTACAAGGTTGTACAAGTGTGTACAAGGTTGTACAAGTGTGTACAAGGTTGTACAAGTGTGTACAAGGTTGTACAAGTGTGTACAAGGTTGTACAAGTGTACACAAGTTTGTACAAGTGTGTACAAGTTTGTACAAGTGTGTACAAGTTTGTACAAGTTTGTACAAATGTGTACAAGGGTGTACAAAAGTGTACAAGGGTGCACAAGTTTGTACAAGGGTGTACAAGTGTGTACAAGGGTGTACAAGTATGTACAAGAATGTACAATTTTGTACAAGTGTGTACAAGTTTGTAAAAGGTTGTACAAGTGTGTACAAGGTTGTACAAGTGTGTACAAGTTTGTACAAGGTTGTACACGTGTGTACAAGGTTGTACAAGTGTGTACAAGCTTGAACAAGTGTGTACAAGGTTGTACAAGTGTGTACAAGGTTGTACAAGTGTGTACAAGGTTGCACAAGTGTGTACAAGAGTGTACAATCGTGTACAAGCTTGTACAAGTGTGTACAAGGGTGTACAGGTTTGTACAAGGTTGTACAAGTGTGTACAAGGTTGTACAAGTGTGTACAAGGGTGTACAAGTTTGTACAAGTGTGTACAAGTTTGTACAAGTGTGTACAAGTTTGTACAAGTTTGTACAAATGTGTACAAGGGTGTACAAAAGTGTTCAAGGGTGCACAAGTTTGTACAAGGGTGTACAAGTGTGTACAAGCTTGTACAAGTGTGTACAAGCTTGTACAAGTGTGTACAAGCTTGTACAAGTGTGTACAAGGGTGTACAGGTTTGTACAAGGTTGTACAAGTGTGTACAAGGGTGTACAAGTATGTACAAGAATGTAAAATTTTGTACAAGTGTGTACAAGGGTGTACAAGTGTGTACAAGGTTGTACAAGTGTGTACAAGGTTTTACAATTGTGTACAAGGTTGTACAAAAGTGTACAAGGTTGTACAAGTGTGTACGAGGTTGTACAAGTGTGTACAAGGTTGTACAAGTGTGTACAAGGTTGTACAAGTGTGTACAAGTTTGTACAAGGTTGTACACGTGTGTACAAGGTTTTACAATTGTGTACAAGGTTGTACAAGTGTGTACAAGGTTGTACAAGTGTGTACAAGGTTGTACAAGTGTGTACAAGGTTGTACAAGTGTGTACAAGGTTGTACAAGTGTACACAAGTTTGTACAAGTGTGTACAAGTTTGTACAAGTGTGTACAAGTTTGTACAAGTTTGTACAAATGTGTACAAGGGTGTACAAAAGTGTACAAGGGTGCACAAGTTTGTACAAGGGTGTACAAGTGTGTACAAGGGTGTACAAGTATGTACAAGAATGTACAATTTTGTACAAGTGTGTACAAGTTTGTAAAAGGTTGTACAAGTGTGTACAAGGGTGTACAAGTGTGTACAAGGTTGTACAAGTGTGTACAAGCTTGAACAAGTGTGTACAAGGTTGTACAAGTGTGTACAAGGTTGTACAAGTGTGTACAAGGTTGCACAAGTGTGTACAAGAGTGTACAATCGTGTACAAGCTTGTACAAGTGTGTACAAGGGTGTACAAAAGTGTACAAGGTTGTACAAGTGTGTACAAGGTTGTACAAGTGTGTACAAGGTTGTACAAGTGTGTACAAGGGTGTACAAGTTTGTACAAGTGTGTACAAGTTTGTACAAGTGTGTACAAGTTTGTACAAGTCTGTACAAATGTATACAAGGGTGTACAAAAGTGTACAAGGGTGCACAAGTTTGTACAAGGGTGTACAAGTGTGTACAAGCTTGTACAAGTGTGTACAAGCTTGTACAAGTGTGTACAAGGGTGTACAGGTTTGTACAAGGTTGTACAAGTGTTTACAAGGGTGTACAAGTATGTACAAGAATGTACAAGTTTGTACAAGTGTGTACAAGTTTGTAAAAGGTTGTACAAGTGTGTACAAGGGTGTACAAGTGTGTACAAGGGTGCACAAGTGTGTACAAGGGTGTACAATCGTGTACAAGCTTGTACAAGTGTGTACAAGGGTGTACAGGTTTGTACAAGGTTGTACAAGTGTGTACAAGGTTGTACAAGTGTGTACAAGGTTGTACAAGTGTGTACAAGTTGTACAAGTGTGTACAAGGTTGTACAAGTATGTACAAGCTTGTACAAGTGTGTACAAGGTTTGTACAAGTGTGTACAAGGTTGTTCAAGTGTGTACATGTTTGTACAAGTGTGTTTAAGTTTGTACAAGGTTGTACAAATGTGTACAAGGGTGTACAAAAGTGTTCAAGGGTGCACAAGTTTGTACAAGGGTGTACAAGTGTGTACAAGCTTGTACAAGTGTGTACAAGCTTGTACAAGTGTGTACAAGTTTGTACAAGTGTGTACAAGGGTGTACAGGTTTGTACAAGGTTGTAAAAGTGTGTACAAGGGTGTACAGGTTTGTACAAGGTTGTAAAAGTGTGTACAAGGGTGTACAAGTATGTACAAGAATGTAAAATTTTGTACAAGTGTGTACAAGGGTGTACAAGTGTGTACAAGGTTGTAAAAGTGTGTACAAGGTTTTACAATTGTGTACAAGGTTGTACAAGTGTGTACAAGGTTGTAAAGTGTGTACGAGGTTGTACAAGTGTGTACAAGGTTGTACAAGTGTGTACAAGGTTGTACAAGTGTGTACAAGGTTGTACAAGTGTACACAAGTTTGTACAAGTGTGTACAAGTTTGTACAAGTGTGTACAAGTTTGTACAAGTTTGTACAAATGTATACAAGGGTGTACAAAAGTGTACAAGGGTGCACAAGTTTGTACAAGGGTGTACAAGTGTGTACAAGCTTGTACAAGTGTGCACAAGCTTGTACAAGTGTGTACAAGGGTGTACAGGTTTGTACAATTTTGTACAAGTGTTTACAAGGGTGTACAAGTATGTACAAGAATGTACAAGTTTTTACAAGTGTGTACAAGTTTGTAAAAGGTTGTACATGTGTGTACAAGGGTGTACAAGTGTGTACAAGGGTGCACAAGTGTGTACAAGGGTGTACAATCGTGTAAAAGCTTGTACAAGTGTGTACAAGGGTGTACAGGTTTGTACAAGGTTGTACAAGTGTGTACAAGGGTGTACAAATGTATACAAGGATGTAAAAGTTTGTACAAGTGTGTACAAGTTTGTACAAGATTGTACAAGTAAGTACAAGTTTGTACAAGAATGTACAAGTGTGTACAAGGTTTTACAATTGTGTAAAAGGTTGTACAAGTGTGTACAAGGTTGTACAAGTGTGTAAAAGCTTGTACAAGTGTGTACAAGGTTGTACAAGTGTGTACAAGGTTGTACAAGTGTGTACAAGCTTGTACAAGTGTGTACAAGGTTGTACAAGTGTGTACAAGGTTGTTCAAGTGTGTACATGTTTGTACAAGTGTGTTTAAGTTTGTACAAGGTTGTACAAATGTGTACAAGGGTGTACAAAAGTGTTCAAGGGTGCACAAGTTTGTACAAGGGTGTACAAGTGTGTACAAGCTTGTACAAGTGTGTACAAGCTTGTACAAGTGTGTACAAGCTTGTACAAGTGTGTACAAGGGTGTACAGGTTTGTACAAGGTTGTACAAGTGTGTACAAGTGTGTACAAGGGTGTACAAGTGTGTACAAGGTTGTACAAGTGTGTACAAGGTTTTACAATTGTGTACAAGGTTGTACAAGTGTGTACAAGGTTTTACAATTGTGTACAAGGTTGTACAAGTGTGTACAAAGTTGTACAAGTGTGTACGAGGTTGTACAAGTGTGTACAAGGTTGTACAAGTGTGTACAAGGTTGTACAAGTGTGTACAAGGTTGTACAAGTGTACACAAGTTTGTACAAGTGTGTACAAGTTTGTACAAGTGTGTACAAGTTTGTACAAGGTTGTACAAATGTCTACAAGGGTGTACAAAAGTGTACAAGGGTGCACAAGTTTGTACAAGGGTGTACAAGTGTGTACAAGCTTGTACAAGTGTGTACAAGCTTGTACAAGTGTGTACAAGGGTGTACAGGTTTGTACAAGGTTGTACAAGTGTGTACAAGTGTGTACAAGGTTGTACAAGTGTGTACAAGGGTGTACAAGTTTGTACAAGTGTGTACAAGTTTGTACAAGTGTGTACAAGTTTGTACAAGTTTGTACAAATGTATACAAGGGTGTACAAAAGTGTACAAGGGTGCACAAGTTTGTACAAGGGTGTACAAGTGTGTACAAGCTTGTACAAGTGTGTACAAGGGTGTACAGGTTTGTACAATTTTGTACAAGTGTTTACAAGGGTGTACAAGTATGTACAAGAATGTACAAGTTTGTACAAGTGTGTACAAGTTTGTAAAAGGTTGTACATGTGTGTACAAGGGTGTACAAGTGTGTACAAGGGTGCACAATTGTGTACAAGGGTGTACAATCGTGTACAAGCTTGTACAAGTGTGTACAAGGGTGTACAGGTTTGTACAAGGTTGTACAAGTGTGTACAAGGGTGTACAAATGTATACAAGGATGTAAAAGTTTGTACAAGTGTGTACAAGTTTGTACAAGGTTGTACAAGTAAGTACAAGTTTGTACAAGAATGTACAAGTGTGTACAAGGTTTTACAATTGTGTAAAAGGTTGTACAAGTGTGTACAAGGTTGTACAAGTGTGTACAAGCTTGTACAAGTGTGTACAAGGTTGTACAAGTGTGTACAAGGTTGTACAAGTGTATACAAGCTTGTACAAGTGTGTACAAGGTTGTACAAGTGTGTACAAGGTTGTTCAAGTGTGTACATGTTTGTATAAGTGTGTTTAAGTTTGTACAAGGTTGTACAAATGTGTACAAGGGTGTACAAAAGTGTTCAAGGGTGCACAAGTTTGTACAAGGGTGTACAAGTGTGTACAAGCTTGTACAAGTGTGTACAAGCTTGTACAAGTGTGTACAAGCTTGTACAAGTGTGTACAAGGGTGTACAGGTTTGTACAAGGTTGTACAAGTGTGTACAAGGGTGTACAAGTATGTACAAGAATGTAAAATTTTGTACAAGTTGAGCCGTGACTATTTCCACCGGGCGAATGTCACGACTCATGATCAATGGTTCAAGTGTTTTTTTTTATAGTAGGCTAGTTCAGTGTTTCGTTGTCACTCCACGGCCCCCCGAACAAGGCTGTGGGTTTTGTTCTTTTTACTCCGACCGCGAAGTGTCAGAGGTTGCGAGACGTCGGATTTGAGTACTTCACTGAAGAATTTTATCCTTTTAAATCTTCCTTTTTTTGGATAATAAATGTGCCTTTTAAGTTTTATTCTTGGCCGTTTGTGAGAACTTTCTTTATGGAGTAACTTTAGTACGCCCCGCGCGCCTTTTGGGTAAGTTTTTCACATTTTGCTAAAGTTAGGTTATTGCCTCATGTTGCACTAGGTTTAGAACCTAGTCTTGGGGTCGTGGAAGACTTTTGATAGTTAGTTTCCCTGTTCTCTGTTGTTTTGTATAATTCAGGGCTTTGCCCGAAATGCTAGGCCTAGAATTGACTGAGAAATGTTTGTTGGAAAGCCGCTATTTGAGAGAAACTGCCAAGTCAGTTTTGGGTCCTTCTGACTGTTTTGTGGTAGGCCTAGGCTTACAATTTTTGCTCAGTAAATGTAATTGTCTTAGGCTACTACTCTGGTAGTCTTTTGTTCTGTGTCCCGTACAAAATTTAGTGTTGTTTTGTCTTGTAAAATGTTCAGTTTGTGTTACCCAGTCAAGTAAGGTTAAAGTCTTTTATTTTGCTTTGTCCTTGCCAAACTAGTTAAATTAAGTTGAATTAACTGCTCTTAAAGCTCCCCAGAAAGTTTGAGTCATTTTACTCAAGTTTTAAGAGAGTTACAGTAATTTTTAGTTTGGCAACTTTTCATTCAGGTTTGAACTGGGTATCCTGGAAGGCCACTGGTTTCAGCCTTTGAGTTAAGGTTTGGGATGGTCTGGAAAGGCTGCGGGAACATTTTCCCCAGCTTTTGAGACCATTCCGAACAAATTCGGAGCACAACTTTTGGAGAAATTAGCAAAAATACATGAGTCGTTACGTTAGGCCTAAATTTTTTGTATGGAACGTTTTTTGTCAATCTTAAAGTATTTTTCTGTGTTTAAGTGTCAATTGTTCTCTGTTAACTTGTTCTTCTGGCCACTTTGGACCAGGTAATTTAAATATTTTCTCTCTATTGGTGAAATTTATCACTGTCACATACCCGTATAGTCTGCTGGCATTTTTACCGCAAATTAATGTTACCATTCTTGTACTGTTTAACCTGTTAGTTGTTTTATTTAAAATATTGTTATTGTTTGAAATGTTTTATTTTGTTAAAGAGCTGTGATAGAGAGACAAACCTTGTAAAAATTTAGAAACTTTTGAAATAAGCAATTGTTAGGCCTAATCAGTGAAATTTTGGAACTCAGTGAAATTTTGGAACTAAATGTGAATGGTGAAAGCTGTGACAGTGAACCTTGCGGATATGGACTCAGTCTATTATTCTTACTACCTTGTTTTCTGGGTTTTGCCACTCAGGGCCCGTGAGGAGGAAAATGACTGACCATCTTCAGCGGAGAGGAATGTTGCGACTAGGCTGGCGCTGCATATTGGCCCCCTCTCCGCCCTGCCTCTTCTCTCCTCCGGTGCTGTCCGCCCAGCTTCATGGCCCTCCGGTGTCACACCCTTGAAGACTGTTACCGCAAGTTACCGACTAATTGTTATTTATCTAATTGTTATATATATTGCTGTTGCCGAATGGACTTTAAGATTTTTAACATTTGTTGACTATTTATAAGCACAGCAGCCTATTGTTATTTATTTCAAATTTTATTCTACTGTTGCCTAATCATCCGATTTTTAAAATCTCTCCACTGTATTTAATTTTTGGGGCCCCTAGTTAATTGTTAACTTTTCAGATATTTATTAAAAGAGTCATCATTTTTTATTATTGTTATAGTGTTAATTTTGGTAATTTCCTTTTATTAAATGTTAAATTTTTACTAAATCCTTCTGATTTTCTGAATGATTAAAATAAATTATTGTAAGTCAGCAGCTTAAACGGGTACCTAAATTTATTTAAGGTTTATTGAGAGTATTTAATTCATGTATTGTTGTTGATTATTGTTGTTGTTTATTCTTTTAAATGGTTAATTACAGCTCGTTTCTCTCAAATGGCGTGTTGTTCTTGAACCTCCATCCATGGTTCTCATTTTGTTAAGTAATGTTTTGTGAGCCGCTTCTCGGGCCTGCGCATGGATCACGCTTCCATTTCGTTTAATCTGGGGGCAGGCTCGAGGACATGGTTCATCTGGTAGCAGAGCGTGGTTAGTGGGTTGCGTCCTGGGTGCCTTGTCGTGAAACTTGGTTTCACGACTCGGATATTTGGAGATGCGATCACTGTCCGCGTTCTGTTTTTGTTTTGTTTTGAAGAGCCGTGGATGGATTGGTTTCTTGGAAATGTTCTGGCCTGGCAGTTTTGGAAAAAGGTCTTGTTGTTGTTGTGGTGGGGCGTAAACACATTTTTATTAGGAGCTCGCCCTTTGGCCGAGGCACCGGGTGGAATCGGTGGTAATGACTTGCATCCTTCGGGAGCAAGAGTGTCAAAAGCATGGTCATGTGTCAAAAAAAAAAAAAAAAAAAAAAAAAAAAAAGGTTTGTGTGTACACCCCATCACACAAGTGTTAGGTGTTGTCTAGTGTATGTATCGGTGTATGTTTGTGTGTGTGTACGTTCGTGGGTCATTTGTTGTTGTTTTTTTTTGCGGTACTTGCGGTATGAATGGGCAGGTTCTTCTTTTGGGCCCCATCAGGTGCGTAGGCATCAACGTCCAGAAGCCTTAGGAATTAAATTTCTGTGTTTGTTTTGTGAAAAAATTTTGTTGTCTGTTTTGAGTCAAGTGCTGGTTGAGACTCGGTATGGCGTCAATTGTGCCGGAATATTTGAGGAAGCCGGAGCTGGTGTACGAGGTGCGGTCCCGGGGGGAGACTCCTGGAACTGATGTACGCACTTTGCGTACACAGTTCAGACAAATTGTTAGCATGCCTCAAGCTTGGGTTGAGTCGCTCAGTTTGGATGAGGAACTGGAGGCATGTAAAGAGAGGATGGAAGAGCTAAGTGGGGAAATTAATAGTTGGAGTAGTTTGCCTATGGGCTCAGCTAAGGGTTCGGCTATCACACAGCTGACGCACTGGCGTAAGCGTCTGCTCTTGGTTTCAGGGCAACCTGAAATCCAAGATGAAGACAAGAGTTGGGTGGAGGCCAGAATTCTTGAGCTGGAAGGAATTTTGGAGAGTATTAAGGCAGGAAAGTCTGTCAAAGAGAAAGTCGAAATTTTTGAAGACAACCGTTCTTTGGAAATTTCAAACGAAGTGCCAAAGTCTGTTGTTGAAGTTGTGGCTCCAGTGGGTACCCCCCAGGCTCCGCCTACGCCAAGTACACTGCTCCAGTTGCCTGCAAATGTTCAAATGTCAAATGCAAATGTCACACCGTCCCCCTCTCACACGTCCACCTTGGCTGCGGCTACGCTGAATGTCCAGTCCCCATCTCCCTTTCCTTCTCAAGTTCATAGTTCCCCTTCCATCTCTAACTCCTTTGGCAAACTTCCCCATCCCCTTGCCTCTGTCCTGAGTGGTTTCCGGCCGGTGGACGGGTTAGATGTGAATGGTCTTTGTTTTTTTCTGGAGAGTGTTTTGCGCATGCGTGAATACCCTGGCATGTCAGACGCAACTTTGATGGAACTCATTGCTCCATACTGTCTGAAACCGTTGGGGGACAGATTGCTTGATTGTTTGCGCAGAGGCGTCACCTTTGATGTTTTTCATAAAGAAGTTTTGGAGCTTTTCATGCCCCGTCGGGTCATGGAGAAGCTGAAAGTTGAGAGAGTTTTTCGTCCTCAGCAGCCAGCCGAGTCTCTCAGCCAGTACGTGGGGGACATTCGCACGGTGGAAAGGGTCTTGCGTTTGGGGATCAGTGAGCTTGAGCTCATTGACATTGTGCTTCAGGGGTTGAAGCCTGAGGAACGCTCCCGTCTGGTTTTTGCACCACGGCCTTCATCTTTTGCGGATCTGGACAGACTTTCCATCCTTTCGAGATCTGTCCAGGACGCTGATTTTCAGAGAGACCAAGCGGCGGGGCATCTTCCCCTAGCTGGTCATCATGCTGTCGTAGCACCCGTGGGGTTGGGTCCTGAACCGCCGCAGTGGCAGAGGCAACCTGTTGTTTGTTTTGGTTGTGGGCAACCAGGTCACATTCGGCGGCATTGCCGTCAAGGTGGAAATTTTGGACGTGGTCCAAAAAACTAGTTTGCTCGCAGGAGGAAAAATTGCCCAATCCTTCCTGTGAGGTTGTTGGTGATAATGTAAAGGGCAATAATTTGAATGTTTTTTCAAGTAAGTCAAAGTCTAAGTTAAAGTCAGTTAATGTTTCTGTTGCCTCCCCTTCTGGGAGTGTTGTGCCTGTGACCGAGCCTCTGCTGCGGGGGATTGCGGGCCTTGCTTCCATGGGCGTGAAAGCGGCGCGCTCAACTTGCCCACGTCTCAACATCTTCATAGGTTCCACGGTGCAGAAGGCCCTAGTGGATTCTGGGTCAGCCCGTTGCCTCATTTCCTTGTCCCTTTTTGAAAACCTTGAATCGTCTGGGCTTATCAAGCAAGTTGAGCGAAAAACCCCTATCTGCTGGACTGCGTCAAATTCACCCCTTCCCATCATCTATGAAGCCCGTTTCAAGTTCAAAATTGAACATTTTTCTTGGGTTTGGAGTTTTTGGGTGGCTAAGGACCTTTGTTTCCCTGTCATTTTGGGAGCGGATTTTATCAAGCACACTGGCCTAATTTTGGATTTAGGCAGAGGTCAGTGTTTTTTCCGATTTGCAAGGCGGGTATTAATATCTTTTGCTGATGAAATTGGTGGTGGTGCTGCGGTAGTCGAGCCTGAGATACCCAGCAAGCCAACAATTGATCCGTTAGGGCATCTGACTACTTGCGAGGCTGAAGCCATCAGAACCTTGTGTTCTCGTTTCCCAGATGTGCTGACGCCAAAGCTTGGAGTCACTAACCTGTTAGAGTACGAGATTCGTCTAACAGATACCCGTCCCGTTCGCTCTCACCCATACAAATTAGCTCCACCCAAAATGGAAACTCTCAGAAAAATCATTGACGAACTTCTGGAAAATGGTGTCATTGAACCTTCCCGTTCGAGCTACGCTAGTCCAGCTTTTCTCGTCCCAAAACCCAATGGCAAGTCCCGTATGGTTTTGGACTATCGCAAATTGAATGCGCAAATTGAAATCGACTCTGTGCCTCTCCCCGATTTGCATTCTGCGTTTGATTGGTTCGGTAAGGCCAAGTATTTTTCTGTTTTTGATCTGAATCAGGCCTATCATCAGATTCCTTTGAAACCTGAGTCTCGACCTCTCACTGCTTTCTGCGTTCCGTGGAATTTGTATCAGTTCACAAGAGTTCCGATGGGTCTTGCTGTGGGGGCCCAGACTCTCACCAGACTCCTTGATTCCATCTTTCATGATGTCAAGTTCAAGTTTGTGTTCAATTACCTCGACGATCTCTTGGTGTACAGTGAGAGCTTCGAAGATCACCTGATTCATCTTGAAGAAGTCATGAGTAGATTGAATAGGGCTGGCCTTACCGTGAATCCTGACAAGGTTAGTTTTGCAAAGCCGGAAATTTCGTTCCTTGGTCATCTTATCTCTCATAGAGGCGTCTGCATCGACCCCGCTAGAACCCAGGCTATCAGGGAGTTTCCTCCTCCCAGAGATGTCAAGGGTATTGCTAGGTTCATCGGCATGGTAGGTTTTTACCGACGCTTCATCCCCAATGTTGCTGAATTGGCGGCTCCTCTCAATGAGCTTCGGAAGAAGGGCGCCAAGTTTGTCTGGGGTGAAGCGCAGCAGACGTCTTTTGATCTTCTCAAGGAGGCTATCATGCAGCCCCCTGTTTTGGCGATGCCGGATTTCAATCAAAACTTTGTCTTGCAAACAGATGCTTCCTCCGTCGCTATTGCGGCTGTGTTGTCACAAGAGGTGGATGGTGTTAGGCAGCCAATTGCGTACGCCTCACGCACTTTGAGTCCCTGCGAAAAGAAAAGCTCTTCTGTGTATGAACTCGAGTGTTTGGCTGTCGTGTTTGGAGTCAATAAATTCAGACGCTTTTTGGAGCACAAAGAGTTTTTATTGGAAACCGACAACCAGGCACTCTCGTGGCTTCTTGCACATCCACGCCAGCTTGGGAAAATTGGTCGTTGGGTTGTCCAAATATCGTCCCTTAAGTTCCAAGTGCAACACGTTCGAGGCACTCAGAATGTGATTGCGGACACACTATCTAGGATGTACCATTCACCCGACGATCCTCCTTCTGACCAAGAGCAACCGGGTTGTGCCGTGCTCTTGGAGTTTCCACTCGCCTTTTCTGATTTCATTCCCCATCAGCTGAAGGATCCTGAGCTGGCAAAGATCATTGGTGAGCTTCAAAATGGGGGAACCCACCCCCCATATTTTCTGTCCCAGGGTGCCCTTTGCTGCCGCGCTCGGCAGCGAGGTAAACCTAAAGTTGTGCTGCCTAGTCTTCTAATACCTATGGTCTTTGAGTATTTTCATTCTTCTCCTGTGGGTGGGCATCTAGGTATCCACAAGACCATTGCGAAGGTTAGGGAAATGTTCATCTGGAAGGGTATGGATCGGGATCTTGCTGCTAGGGTGCGTTCTTGTCAAACGTGCTCACTGAGCAAGCCCGCTCAAAACTCTAAGTTTGGTTTGTTGTCATCTGAGGTGGCGGAAAGACCTTTGGAGAAGGTTTTCATTGACTATGTAGGGCCTCTCCCGCGTAGCAAGTCAGGAAATAAGTTCCTACTTGTTTGTGTGGATGCCTTCTCCAAGTTTTGTTGGCTTTTCCCCTTAAGGAATGCCACTGCACAGCTCACCGTGCAGGTACTTCGAACTCACCTCTTCCAACATTTTGGAATACCCGCCACCATTGTTTCCGACAACGGAACTCAGTTTGTTTCCCATCTGTTCAAAAGAATGTGCTTTGGGCACGGAATCCGCCATGTGACTACTTCCCCTTACTATCCACAGCCTTCTCATGCTGAAAGGTTCAATCGCAATCTTCGTTCCGCTCTCATAGCTTTCCATGCTGACAAGCAGACCACCTGGGATCAGGAACTCCCTTGGCTTCAGTTTGCTTTCAATACTGCTCACCATGAGAGTCACAAGGCGGTCCCTTTCGAGCTGTTTCTAGGCTATCCGCCTAACAACCCGTTAGCGAATGTGTGGGGAATTGGCGACTTTCTGCCACCTCCTGGTGCGGCTGATGTCAAGGCAACTTGGCAAGCGGCCAGGAGAAACTTGATCAGAGCTAGGGAATTGGTCCGGAGGAAGCACAATCGTGGCAGAGTAGACAACCCTTTCCAGGTGGGGGATTTGGTGTTTTGTAAAGCTCATCCAGCCAGTTCGGCTGTGGACAAGAGAGCTGCAAAGTTGTGTCATCGGTGGTCAGGTCCCCACCGCATCCTGAGGTTTTTGACGCCTGTCACGGCGGAGCTTGGAGATCCGCGGACTGGAAAAGTGTTCCGGAGGGCGCACATCTCTCATCTCAAGCCCTTCCGCGGAACTCTTCCGTAGGCAATTTTCTTTCCTCTTGTGTCTGGGTGGGAAGTGCACTGGGCCAGAGAACCTGATCACTTCTCCTGTCCCCTGTGTTCTGCGAAGGAATTTCCCTCACAAAATTTTCCAGCTCTGGCCAGAGCAAACCCTGGGGGTGAGTTTTCCCCTCAGTTTGGAAGTCCCTTGGCGTTCCCCACCACAGACACTTGAGTTGTCTTTCAGGTCAATCTCTTTTCAGGAAGTGGGGGAGAGGCTTGTTTGTTTGTCCCTTTTGGAGAGGAGTGTCCTCTTTTGGGGAGGGAGGTTGAGCCGTGACTATTTCCACCGGGCGAATGTCACGACTCATGATCAATGGTTCAAGTGTTTTTTTTTATAGTAGGCTAGTTCAGTGTTTCGTTGTCACTCCACGGCCCCCCGAACAAGGCTGTGGGTTTTGTTCTTTTTACTCCGACCGCGAAGTGTCAGAGGTTGCGAGACGTCGGATTTGAGTACTTCACTGAAGAATTTTATCCTTTTAAATCTTCCTTTTTTTGGATAATAAATGTGCCTTTTAAGTTTTATTCTTGGCCGTTTGTGAGAACTTTCTTTATGGAGTAACTTTAGTACGCCCCGCGCGCCTTTTGGGTAAGTTTTTCACATTTTGCTAAAGTTAGGTTATTGCCTCATGTTGCACTAGGTTTAGAACCTAGTCTTGGGGTCGTGGAAGACTTTTGATAGTTAGTTTCCCTGTTCTCTGTTGTTTTGTATAATTCAGGGCTTTGCCCGAAATGCTAGGCCTAGAATTGACTGAGAAATGTTTGTTGGAAAGCCGCTATTTGAGAGAAACTGCCAAGTCAGTTTTGGGTCCTTCTGACTGTTTTGTGGTAGGCCTAGGCTTACAATTTTTGCTCAGTAAATGTAATTGTCTTAGGCTACTACTCTGGTAGTCTTTTGTTCTGTGTCCCGTACAAAATTTAGTGTTGTTTTGTCTTGTAAAATGTTCAGTTTGTGTTACCCAGTCAAGTAAGGTTAAAGTCTTTTATTTTGCTTTGTCCTTGCCAAACTAGTTAAATTAAGTTGAATTAACTGCTCTTAAAGCTCCCCAGAAAGTTTGAGTCATTTTACTCAAGTTTTAAGAGAGTTACAGTAATTTTTAGTTTGGCAACTTTTCATTCAGGTTTGAACTGGGTATCCTGGAAGGCCACTGGTTTCAGCCTTTGAGTTAAGGTTTGGGATGGTCTGGAAAGGCTGCGGGAACATTTTCCCCAGCTTTTGAGACCATTCCGAACAAATTCGGAGCACAACTTTTGGAGAAATTAGCAAAAATACATGAGTCGTTACGTTAGGCCTAAATTTTTTGTATGGAACGTTTTTTGTCAATCTTAAAGTATTTTTCTGTGTTTAAGTGTCAATTGTTCTCTGTTAACTTGTTCTTCTGGCCACTTTGGACCAGGTAATTTAAATATTTTCTCTCTATTGGTGAAATTTATCACTGTCACATACCCGTATAGTCTGCTGGCATTTTTACCGCAAATTAATGTTACCATTCTTGTACTGTTTAACCTGTTAGTTGTTTTATTTAAAATATTGTTATTGTTTGAAATGTTTTATTTTGTTAAAGAGCTGTGATAGAGAGACAAACCTTGTAAAAATTTAGAAACTTTTGAAATAAGCAATTGTTAGGCCTAATCAGTGAAATTTTGGAACTCAGTGAAATTTTGGAACTAAATGTGAATGGTGAAAGCTGTGACAGTGAACCTTGCGGATATGGACTCAGTCTATTATTCTTACTACCTTGTTTTCTGGGTTTTGCCACTCAGGGCCCGTGAGGAGGAAAATGACTGACCATCTTCAGCGGAGAGGAATGTTGCGACTAGGCTGGCGCTGCATATTGGCCCCCTCTCCGCCCTGCCTCTTCTCTCCTCCGGTGCTGTCCGCCCAGCTTCATGGCCCTCCGGTGTCACACCCTTGAAGACTGTTACCGCAAGTTACCGACTAATTGTTATTTATCTAATTGTTATATATATTGCTGTTGCCGAATGGACTTTAAGATTTTTAACATTTGTTGACTATTTATAAGCACAGCAGCCTATTGTTATTTATTTCAAATTTTATTCTACTGTTGCCTAATCATCCGATTTTTAAAATCTCTCCACTGTATTTAATTTTTGGGGCCCCTAGTTAATTGTTAACTTTTCAGATATTTATTAAAAGAGTCATCATTTTTTATTATTGTTATAGTGTTAATTTTGGTAATTTCCTTTTATTAAATGTTAAATTTTTACTAAATCCTTCTGATTTTCTGAATGATTAAAATAAATTATTGTAAGTCAGCAGCTTAAACGGGTACCTAAATTTATTTAAGGTTTATTGAGAGTATTTAATTCATGTATTGTTGTTGATTATTGTTGTTGTTTATTCTTTTAAATGGTTAATTACAGCTCGTTTCTCTCAAATGGCGTGTTGTTCTTGAACCTCCATCCATGGTTCTCATTTTGTTAAGTAATGTTTTGTGAGCCGCTTCTCGGGCCTGCGCATGGATCACGCTTCCATTTCGTTTAATCTGGGGGCAGGCTCGAGGACATGGTTCAAAGTGTGTACAAGGGTGTACAAGTGTGTACAAGGTTGTACAAGTGTGTACAAGGTTTTACAATTGTGTACAAGGTTGTACAAAAGTGTACAAGGTTGTACAAGTGTGTACGAGGTTGTACAAGTGTGTACAAGGTTGTACAAGTGTGTACAAGGTTGTACAAGTGTGTACAAGGTTGTACAAGTGTGTACAAGTTTGTACAAGGTTGTATACGTGTGTACAAGGTTTTACAATTGTGTACAAGGTTGTACAAGTGTGTACAAGGTTGTACAAGTGTGTACAAGGTTGTACAAGTGTGTACAAGGTTGTACAAGTGTGTACAAGGTTGTACAAGTGTACACAAGTTTGTACAAGTGTGTACAAGTTTGTACACAAGTTTGTACAAGTTTGTACAAATGTGTACAAGGGTGTACAAAAGTGTACAAGGGTGCACAAGTTTGTACAAGGGTGTACAAGTGTGTACAAGGGTGTACAAGTATGTACAAGAATGTACAATTTTGTACAAGTGTGTACAAGTTTGTAAAAGGTTGTACAAGTGTGTACAAGGGTGTACAAGTGTGTACAAGGTTGTACAAGTGTGTACAAGCTTGAACAAGTGTGTACAAGGTTGTACAAGTGTGTACAAGGTTGTACAAGTGTGTACAAGGTTGCACAAGTGTGTACAAGAGTGTACAATCGTGTACAAGCTTGTACAAGTGTGTACAAGGGTGTACAGGTTTGTACAAGGTTGTACAAGTGTGTACAAGGTTGTACAAGTGTGTACAAGGTTGTACAAGTGTGTACAAGGGTGTACAAGTTTGTACAAGTGTGTACAAGTTTGTACAAGTGTGTACAAGTTTGTACAAGTTTGTACAAATGTATACAAGGGTGTACAAAAGTGTACAAGGGTGCACAAGTTTGTACAAGGGTGTACAAGTGTGTACAAGCTTGTACAAGTGTGTACAAGCTTGTACAAGTGTGTACAAGGGTGTACAGGTTTGTACAAGGTTGTACAAGTGTTTACAAGGGTGTACAAGTATGTACAAGAATGTACAAGTTTGTACAAGTGTGTACAAGTTTGTAAAAGGTTGTACAAGTGTGTACAAGGGTGTACAAGTGTGTACAAGGGTGCACAAGTGTGTACAAGGGTGTACAATCGTGTACAAGCTTGTACAAGTGTGTACAAGGGTGTACAGGTTTGTACAAGGTTGTACAAGTGTGTACAAGGTTGTACAAGTGTGTACAAGGTTGTACAAGTGTGTACAAGGTTGTACAAGTGTGTACAAGTTGTACAAGTGTGTACAAGGTTGTACAAGTGTGTACAAGCTTGTACAAGTGTGTACAAGGTTTGTACAAGTGTGTACAAGGTTGTTCAAGTGTGTACATGTTTGTACAAGTGTGTTTAAGTTTGTACAAGGTTGTACAAATGTGTACAAGGGTGTACAAAAGTGTTCAAGGGTGCACAAGTTTGTACAAGGGTGTACAAGTGTGTACAAGCTTGTACAAGTGTGTACAAGCTTGTACAAGTGTGTACAAGCTTGTACAAGTGTGTACAAGCTTGTACAAGTGTGTACAAGGGTGTACAGGTTTGTACAAGGTTGTAAAAGTGTGTACAAGGGTGTACAGGTTTGTACAAGGTTGTAAAAGTGTGTACAAGGGTGTACAAGTATGTACAAGAATGTAAAATTTTGTACAAGTGTGTACAAGGGTGTACAAGAATGTAAAATTTTGTACAAGTGTGTACAAGGGTGTACAAGTGTGTACAAGGTTGTAAAAGTGTGTACAAGGTTTTACAATTGTGTACAAGGTTGTACAAGTGTGTACAAGGTTGTAAAGTGTGTACGAGGTTGTACAAGTGTGTACAAGGTTGTACAAGTGTGTACAAGGTTGTACAAGTGTGTACAAGGTTGTACAAGTGTACACAAGTTTGTACAAGTGTGTACAAGTTTGTACAAGTGTGTACAAGTTTGTACAAGGTTGTACAAATGTGTACAAGGGTGTACAAAAGTGTACAAGGGTGCACAAGTTTGTACAAGGGTGTACAAGTGTGTACAAGCTTGTACAAGTGTGTACAAGCTTGTACAAGTGTGTACAAGGGTGTACAGGTTTGTACAAGGTTGTACAAGTGTGTACAAGGGTGTACAAGTATGTACAAGAATGTACAATTTTGTACAAGTGTGTACAAGTTTGTAAAAGGTTGTACAAGTGTGTACAAGGGTGTACAAGTGTGTACAAGGTTGTACAAGTGTGTACAAGCTTGAACAAGTGTGTACAAGGTTGTACAAGTGTGTACAAGGTTGTACAAGTGTGTACAAGGTTGCACAGTTGTGTACAAGAGTGTACAATCGTGTACAAGCTTGTACAAGTGTGTACAAGGGTGTACAGGTTTGTACAAGGTTGTACAAGTGTGTACAAGGTTGTACAAGTGTGTACAAGGGTGTACAAGTTTGTACAAGTGTGTACAAGTTTGTTCAAGTGTGTACAAGGTTGCACAAGTGTGTACAAGAGTGTACAATCGTGTACAAGCTTGTACAAGTGTGTACAAGGGTGTACAGGTTTGTACAAGGTTGTACAAGTGTGTACAAGCTTGTACAAGTGTGTACAAGGTTTGTACAAGTGTGTACAAGGTTGTTCAAGTGTGTACATGTTTGTACAAGTGTGTTTAAGTTTGTACAAGGTTGTACAAATGTGTACAAGGGTGTACAAAAGTGTTCAAGGGTGCACAAGTTTGTACAAGGGTGTACAAGTGTGTACAAGCTTGTACAAGTGTGTACAAGCTTGTACAAGTGTGTACAAGCTTGTACAAGTGTGTACAAGGGTGTACAGGTTTGTACAAGGTTGTAAAAGTGTGTACAAGGGTGTACAAGTATGTACAAGAATGTAAAATTTTGTACAAGTGTGTACAAGGGTGTACAAGTGTGTACAAGGTTGTAAAAGTGTGTACAAGGTTTTACAATTGTGTACAAGGTTGTACAAGTGTGTACAAGGTTGTAAAGTGTGTACGAGGTTGTACAAGTGTGTACAAGGTTGTACAAGTGTGTACAAGGTTGTACAAGGGTGTACAAGGTTGTACAAGTGTACACAAGTTTGTATAAGTGTGTACAAGTTTGTACAAGTGTGTACAAGTTTGTACAAGGTTGTACAAATGTGTACAAGGGTGTACAAAAGTGTACAAGGGTGCACAAGTTTGTACAAGGGTGTACAAGTGTGTACAAGGGTGTACAGGTTTGTACAAGGTTGTACAAGTGTGTACAAGGGTGTACAAGTATGTACAAGAATGTACAATTTTGTACAAGTGTGTACAAGTTTGTAAAAGGTTGTACAAGTGTGTACAAGGGTGTACAAGTGTGTACAAGGTTGTACAAGTGTGTACAAGCTTGAACAAGTGTGTACAAGGTTGTACAAGTGTGTACAAGGTTGTACAAGTGTGTACAAGGTTGCACAAGTGTGTACAAGAGTGTACAATCGTGTACAAGCTTGTACAAGTGTGTACAAGGGTGTACAGGTTTGTACAAGGTTGTACAAGTGTGTACAAGGTTGTACAAGTGTGTACAAGGGTGTACAAGTTTGTACAAGTGTGTACAAGTTTGTACAAGTGTGTACAAGTTTGTACAAGTTTGTACAAATGTATACAAGGGTGTACAAAAGTGTACAAGGGTGCACAAGTTTGTACAAGGGTGTACAAGAGTGCACAAGTGTGTACAAGGGTGTACAATCGTGTACAAGCTTGTACAAGTGTGTACAAGGGTGTACAGGTTTGTACAATTTTGTACAAGTGTTTACAAGGGTGTACAAGTATGTACAAGAATGTACAAATTTGTACAAGTGTGTACAAGTTTGTAAAAGGTTGTACATGTGTGTACAAGGGTGTACAAGTGTGTACAAGGGTGCACAAGTGTGTACAAGGGTGTACAATCGTGTACAAGCTTGTACAAGTGTGTACAAGGGTGTACAGGTTTGTACAAGGTTGTACAAGTGTGTACAAGGGTGTACAAATGTATACAAGGATGTAAAAGTTTGTACAAGTGTGTACAAGTTTGTACAAGGTTGTACAAGTAAGTACAAGTTTGTACAAGAATGTACAAGTGTGTACAAGGTTTTACAATTGTGTAAAAGGTTGTACAAGTGTGTACAAGGTTGTACAAGTGTGTACAAGCTTGTACAAGTGTGTACAAGGTTGTACAAGTGTGTACAAGGTTGTACAAGTGTGTACAAGCTTTTACAAGTGTGTACAAGGGTGTACAAGTATGTACAAGAATGTAAAATTTTGTACAAGTGTGTACAAGGGTGTACAAGTGTGTACAAGGTTGTACAAGTGTGTACAAGGGTGTACAAGTATGTACAAGAATGTAAAATTTTGTACAAGTGTGTACAAGGGTGTACAAGTGTGTACAAGGTTGTACAAGTGTGTACGAGGTTGTACAAGTGTGTACAAGGTTGTACAAGTGTGTACAAGGTTGTACAAGTGTGTACAAGGTTGTACAAGTGTACACAAGTTTGTACAAGTGTGTACAAGTTTGTACAAGTGTTTACAAGTTTGTACAAGGTTGTACAAATGTGTACAAGGGTGTACAAAAGTGTACAAGGGTGCACAAGTTTGTACAAGGGTGTACAAGTGTGTACAAGCTTGTACAAGTGTGTAAGAGGGTGTACAGGTTTGTACAAGGTTGTACAAGTGTGTACAAGGGTGTACAAGTATGTACAAGAATGTACAATTTTGTACAAGTGTGTACAAGTTTGTAAAAGGTTGTACAAGTGTGTACAAGGGTGTACAAGTGTGTACAAGGTTGTACAAGTGTGTACAAGCTTGAACAAGTGTGTACAAGGTTGTACAAGTGTGTACAAGGTTGTACAAGTGTGTACAAGGTTGCACAAGTGTGTACAAGAGTGTACAATCGTGTACAAGCTTGTACAAGTGTGTACAAGGGTGTACAGGTTTGTACAAGGTTGTACAAGTGTGTACAAGGTTGTACAAGTGTGTACAAGGGTGTACAAGTTTGTACAAGTGTGTACAAGTTTGTACAAGTGTGTACAAGTTTGTACAAGTTTGTACAAATGTATACAAGGGTGTACAAAAGTGTACAAGGGTGCACAAGTTTGTACAAGGGTGTACAAGTGTGTACAAGCTTGTACAAGTGTGTACAAGCTTGTACAAGTGTGTACAAGGGTGTACAGGTTTGTACAATTTTGTACAAGTGTTTACAAGGGTGTACAAGTATGTACAAGAATGTACAAATTTGTACAAGTGTGTACAAGTTTGTAAAAGGTTGTACATGTGTGTACAAGGGTGTACAAGTGTGTACAAGGGTGCACATGTGTGTACAAGGGTGTACAATCGTGTACAAGCTTGTACAAGTGTGTACAAGGGTGTACAGGTTTGTACAAGGTTGTACAAGTGTGTACAAGGGTGTACAAATGTATACAAGGATGTAAAAGTTTGTACAAGTGTGTACAAGTTTGTACAAGGTTGTACAAGTAAGTACAAGTTTGTACAAGAATGTACAAGTGTGTACAAGGTTTTACAATTGTGTAAAAGGTTGTACAAGTGTGTACAAGGTTGTACAAGTGTGTACAAGCTTGTACAAGTGTGTACAAGGTTGTACAAGTGTGTACAAGGTTGTACAAGTGTGTACAAGCTTGTACAAGTGTGTACAAGGGTGTACAAGTATGTACAAGAATGTAAAATTTTGTACAAGTGTGTACAAGGGTGTACAAGTATGTACAAGGTTGTACAAGTGTGTACAAGGGTGTACAAGTATGTACAAGAATGTAAAATTTTGTACAAGTGTGTACAAGGGTGTACAAGTGTGTACAAGGTTGTACAAGTGTGTACAAGGTTTTACAATTGTGTACAAGGTTGTACAAGTGTGTACAAGGTTGTACAAGTGTGTACGAGGTTGTACAAGTGTGTACAAGGTTGTACAAGTGTGTACAAGGTTGTACAAGTGTGTACAAGGTTGTACAAGTGTACACAAGTTTGTACAAGTGTGTACAAGTTTGTACAAGTGTGTACAAGTTTGTACAAGGTTGTACAAATGTGTACAAGGGTGTACAAAAGTGTAAAAGGGTGCACAAGTTTGTACAAGGGTGTACAAGTGTGTACAAGCTTGTACAAGTGTGTACAAGGGTGTACAAGTTTGTAAAAGGTTGTACAAGTGTGTACAAGGGTGTACAAGTGTGTACAAGGTTGTACAAGTGTGTACAAGCTTGAACAAGTGTGTACAAGGTTGTACAAGTGTGTACAAGGTTGTACAAGTGTGTACAAGGTTGCACAAGTGTGTACAAGAGTGTACAATCGTGTACAAGCTTGTACAAGTGTGTACAAGGGTGTACAGGTTTGTACAAGGTTGTACAAGTGTGTACAAGGTTGTACAAGTGTGTACAAGGGTGTACAAGTTTGTACAAGTGTGTACAAGTTTGTACAAGTGTGTACAAGTTTGTACAAGTTTGTACAAATGTATACAAGGGTGTACAAAAGTGTACAAGGGTGCACAAGTTTGTACAAGGGTGTACAAGTGTGTACAAGCTTGTACAAGTGTGTACAAGCTTGTACAAGTGTGTACAAGGGTGTACAGGTTTGTACAATTTTGTACAAGTGTTTACAAGGGTGTACAAGTATGTACAAGAATGTACAAGTTTGTACAAGTGTGTACAAGTTTGTAAAAGGTTGTACATGTGTGTACAAGGGTGTACAAGTGTGTACAAGGGTGCACAAGTGTGTACAAGGGTGTACAATCGTGTACAAGCTTGTACAATTGTGTACAAGGGTGTACAGGTTTGTACAAGGTTGTACAAGTGTGTACAAGGGTGTACAAATGTATACAAGGATGTAAAAGTTTGTACAAGTGTGTACAAGTTTGTACAAGGTTGTACAAGTAAGTACAAGTTTGTACAAGAATACACAGGTGTGTACAAGGTTTTACAATTGTGTAAAAGGTTGTACAAGTGTGTACAAGGTTGTACAAGTGTGTACAAGCTTGTACAAGTGTGTACAAGGTTGTACAAGTGTGTACAAGGTTGTACAAGTGTGTACAAGCTTGTACAAGTGTGTACAAGGGTGTACAAGTATGTACAAGAATGTAAAATTTTGTACAAGTGTGTACAAGGGTGTACAAGTATGTACAAGGTTGTACAAGTGTGTACAAGGGTGTACAAGTATGTACAAGAATGTAAAATTTTGTACAAGTGTGTACAAGGGTGTACAAGTGTGTACAAGGTTGTACAAGTGTGTACAAGGTTTTACAATTGTGTACAAGGTTGTACAAGTGTGTACAAGGTTGTACAAGTGTGTACGAGGTTGTACAAGTGTGTACAAGGTTGTACAAGTGTGTACAAGGTTGTACAAGTGTGTACAAGGTTGTACAAGTGTACACAAGTTTGTACAAGTGTGTACAAGTTTGTACAAGTGTGTACAAGTTTGTACAAGGTTGTACAAATGTGTACAAGGGTGTACAAAAGTGTAAAAGGGTGCACAAGTTTGTACAAGGGTGTACAAGTGTGTACAAGCTTGTACAAGTGTGTACAAGGGTGTACAAGTTTGTAAAAGGTTGTACAAGTGTGTACAAGGGTGTACAAGTGTGTACAAGGTTGTACAAGTGTGTACAAGCTTGAACAAGTGTGTACAAGGTTGTACAAGTGTGTACAAGGTTGTACAAGTGTGTACAAGGTTGCACAAGTGTGTACAAGAGTGTACAATCGTGTACAAGCTTGTACAAGTGTGTACAAGGGTGTACAGGTTTGTACAAGGTTGTACAAGTGTGTACAAGGTTGTACAAGTGTGTACAAGGGTGTACAAGTTTGTACAAGTGTGTACAAGTTTGTACAAGTGTGTACAAGTTTGTACAAGTTTGTACAAATGTATACAAGGGTGTACAAAAGTGTACAAGGGTGCACAAGTTTGTACAAGGGTGTACAAGTGTGTACAAGCTTGTACAAGTGTGTACAAGCTTGTACAAGTGTGTACAAGGGTGTACAGGTTTGTACAATTTTGTACAAGTGTTTACAAGGGTGTACAAGTATGTACAAGAATGTACAAGTTTGTACAAGTGTGTACAAGTTTGTAAAAGGTTGTACATGTGTGTACAAGGGTGTACAAGTGTGTACAAGGGTGCACAAGTGTGTACAAGGGTGTACAATCGTGTACAAGCTTGTACAATTGTGTACAAGGGTGTACAGGTTTGTACAAGGTTGTACAAGTGTGTACAAGGGTGTACAAATGTATACAAGGATGTAAAAGTTTGTACAAGTGTGTACAAGTTTGTACAAGGTTGTACAAGTAAGTACAAGTTTGTACAAGAATACACAGGTGTGTACAAGGTTTTACAATTGTGTAAAAGGTTGTACAAGTGTGTACAAGGTTGTACAAGTGTGTACAAGCTTGTACAAGTGTGTACAAGGTTGTACAAGTGTGTACAAGGTTGTACAAGTGTGTACAAGGTTGTACAAGTGTGTACAAGCTTGTACAAGTGTGTACAAGGTTGTACAAGTGTGTACAAGGTTGTTCAAGTGTGTACGTGTTTGTACAAGTGTGTTTAAGTTTGTACAAGGTTGTACAAATGTGTACAAGGTTGTACAAAAGTGTTCAAGGGTGCACAAGTTTGTACAAGGGTGTACAAGTGTGTACAAGCTTGTACAAGTGTGTACAAGCTTGTACAAGTGTGTACAAGCTTGTACAAGTGTGTACAAGCTTGTACAAGTGTGTACAAGCTTGTACAAGTGTGTACAAGGGTGTACAGGTTTGTACAAGGTTGTACAAGTGTGTACAAGGGTGTACAAGTATGTACAAGAATGTAAAATTTTGTACAAGTGTGTACAAGGGTGTACAAGTGTGTACAAGGTTGTAAAAGTGTGTACAAGGTTTTACAATTGTGTACAAGGTTGTACAAGTGTGTACAAGGTTGTACAAGTGTGTACGAGGTTGTACAAGTGTGTACAAGGTTGTACAAGTGTGTACAAGGTTGTACAAGTGTGTACAAGGTTGTACAAGTGTACACAAGTTTGTACAAGTGTGTACAAGTTTGTACAAGTGTGTACAAGTTTGTACAAGGTTGTACAAATGTGTACATGGGTGTACAAAAGTGTAAAGGGTGCACAAGTTTGTACAAGGGTGTACAAAAGTGTAAAGGGTGCACAAGTTTGTACAAGGGTGTACAAGTGTGTACAAGCTTGTACAAGTGTGTACAAGCTTGTACAAGTGTGTACAAGCTTGTACAAGTGTGTACAAGGGTGTACAGGTTTGTACAAGGTTGTACAAGTGTGTACAAGGGTGTACAAGTATGTACAAGAATGTACAATTTTGTACAAGTGTGTACAAGTTTGTAAAAGGTTGTACAAGTGTGTACAAGGGTGTACAAGTGTGTACAAGGTTGTACAAGTGTGTACAAGCTTGAACAAGTGTGTACAAGGTTGTACAAGTGTGTACAAGGTTGTACAAGTGTGTACAAGGTTGCACAAGTGTGTACAAGAGTGTACAATCGTGTACAAGCTTGTACAAGTGTGTACAAGGGTGTACAGGTTTGTACAAGGTTGTACAAGTGTGTACAAGGTTGTACAAGTGTGTACAAGGGTGTACAAGTTTGTACAAGTGTGTACAAGTTTGTACAAGTGTGTACAAATTTGTACAAGTTTGTACAAATGTATACAAGGGTGTACAAAAGTGTACAAGGGTGCACAAGTTTGTACAAGGGTGTACAAGTGTGTACAAGCTTGTACAAGTGTGTACAAGGGTGTACAGGTTTGTACAATTTTGTACAAGTGTTTTCAAGGGTGTACAAGTATGTACAAGAATGTACAAGTTTGTACAAGTGTGTACAAGTTTGTAAAAGGTTGTACATGTGTGTACAAGGGTGTACAAGTGTGTACAAGGGTGCACAAGTGTGTACAAGGGTGTACAATCGTGTACAAGCTTGTACAAGTGTGTACAAGGGTGTAAAGGTTTGTACAAGGTTGTACAAGTGTGTACAAGGGTGTACAAATGTATACAAGGATGTAAAAGTTTGTACAAGTGTGTACAAGTTTGTACAAGGTTGTACAAGTAAGTACAAGTTTGTACAAGAATGTACAAGTGTGTACAAGGTTTTACAATTGTGTAAAAGGTTGTACAAGTGTGTACAAGGTTGTACAAGTGTGTACAAGCTTGTACAAGTGTGTACAAGGTTGTACAAGTGTTTACAAGGTTGTACAAGTGTGTACAAGCTTGTACAAGTGTGTACAAGGTTGTACAAGTGTGTACAAGGTTGTTCAAGTGTGTACATGTTTGTACAAGTGTGTTTAAGTTTGTACAAGGTTGTACAAATGTGTACAAGGGTGTACAAAAGTGTTCAAGGGTGCACAAGTTTGTACAAGGGTGTACAAGTGTGTACAAGCTTGTACAAGTGTGTACAAGCTTGTACAAGTGTGTACAAGCTTGTACAAGTGTGTACAAGCTTGTACAAGTGTGTACAAGCTTGTACAAGCTTGTACAAGTGTGTACAAGGGTGTACAGGTTTGTACAAGGTTGTACAAGTGTGTACAAGGGTGTACAAATGTATACAAGGATGTAAAAGTTTGTACAAATGTGTACAAGTTTGTACAAGGTTGTACAAGTAAGTACAAGTTTGTACAAGAATGTACAAGTGTGTACAAGGTTTTACAATTGTGTAAAAGGTTGTACAAGTGTGTACAAGGTTGTACAAGTGTTTACAAGCTTGTACAAGTGTGTACAAGGTTGTACAAGTGTTTACAAGCTTGTACAAGTGTGTACAAGGTTGTACAAGTGTGTACAAGGTTGTACAAGTGTGTACAAGCTTGTACAAGTGTGTACAAGGGTGTACAAGTATGTACAAGAATGAAAAATTTTGTACAAGTGTGTACAAGGGTGTACAAGTGTGTACAAGGTTGTACAAGTGTGTACAAGGGTGTACAAGTATGTACAAGAATGTAAAATTTTGTACAAGTTTGTACAAGTGTGTACAAGTTTGTAAAAGGTTGTACATGTGTGTACAAGGGTGTACAAGTGTGTACAAGGGTGCACAAGTGTGTACAAGGGTGTACAATCGTGTACAAGCTTGTACAATTGTGTACAAGGGTGTACAGGTTTGTACAAGGTTGTACAAGTGTGTACAAGGGTGTACAAATGTATACAAGGATGTAAAAGTTTGTACAAGTGTGTACAAGTTTGTACAAGGTTGTACAAGTAAGTACAAGTTTGTACAAGAATACACAGGTGTGTACAAGGTTTTACAATTGTGTAAAAGGTTGTACAAGTGTGTACAAGGTTGTACAAGTGTGTACAAGCTTGTACAAGTGTGTACAAGGTTGTACAAGTGTGTACAAGGTTGTACAAGTGTGTACAAGGTTGTACAAGTGTGTACAAGCTTGTACAAGTGTGTACAAGGTTGTACAAGTGTGTACAAGGTTGTTCAAGTGTGTACATGTTTGTACAAGTGTGTTTAAGTTTGTACAAGGTTGTACAAATGTGTACAAGGGTGTACAAAAGTGTTCAAGGGTGCACAAGTTTGTACAAGGGTGTACAAGTGTGTACAAGCTTGTACAAGTGTGTACAAGCTTGTACAAGTGTGTACAAGCTTGTACAAGTGTGTACAAGCTTGTACAAGTGTGTACAAGCTTGTACAAGTGTGTACAAGGGTGTACAGGTTTGTACAAGGTTGTACAAGTGTGTACAAGGGTGTACAAGTATGTACAAGAATGTAAAATTTTGTACAAGTGTGTACAAGGGTGTACAAGTGTGTACAAGGTTGTAAAAGTGTGTACAAGGTTTTACAATTGTGTACAAGGTTGTACAAGTGTGTACAAGGTTGTACAAGTGTGTACGAGGTTGTACAAGTGTGTACAAGGTTGTACAAGTGTGTACAAGGTTGTACAAGTGTGTACAAGGTTGTACAAGTGTACACAAGTTTGTACAAGTGTGTACAAGTTTGTACAAGTGTGTACAAGTTTGTACAAGGTTGTACAAATGTGTACATGGGTGTACAAAAGTGTAAAGGGTGCACAAGTTTGTACAAGGGTGTACAAAAGTGTAAAGGGTGCACAAGTTTGTACAAGGGTGTACAAGTGTGTACAAGCTTGTACAAGTGTGTACAAGCTTGTACAAGTGTGTACAAGCTTGTACAAGTGTGTACAAGGGTGTACAGGTTTGTACAAGGTTGTACAAGTGTGTACAAGGGTGTACAAGTATGTACAAGAATGTACAATTTTGTACAAGTGTGTACAAGTTTGTAAAAGGTTGTACAAGTGTGTACAAGGGTGTACAAGTGTGTACAAGGTTGTACAAGTGTGTACAAGCTTGAACAAGTGTGTACAAGGTTGTACAAGTGTGTACAAGGTTGTACAAGTGTGTACAAGGTTGCACAAGTGTGTACAAGAGTGTACAATCGTGTACAAGCTTGTACAAGTGTGTACAAGGGTGTACAGGTTTGTACAAGGTTGTAAAAGTGTGTACAAGGTTGTACAAGTGTGTACAAGGGTGTACAAGTTTGTACAAGTGTGTACAAGTTTGTACAAGTGTGTACAAATTTGTACAAGTTTGTACAAATGTATACAAGGGTGTACAAAAGTGTACAAGGGTGCACAAGTTTGTACAAGGGTGTACAAGTGTGTACAAGCTTGTACAAGTGTGTACAAGGGTGTACAGGTTTGTACAATTTTGTACAAGTGTTTTCAAGGGTGTACAAGTATGTACAAGAATGTACAAGTTTGTACAAGTGTGTACAAGTTTGTAAAAGGTTGTACATGTGTGTACAAGGGTGTACAAGTGTGTACAAGGGTGCACAAGTGTGTACAAGGGTGTACAATCGTGTACAAGCTTGTACAAGTGTGTACAAGGGTGTAAAGGTTTGTACAAGGTTGTACAAGTGTGTACAAGGGTGTACAAATGTATACAAGGATGTAAAAGTTTGTACAAGTGTGTACAAGTTTGTACAAGGTTGTACAAGTAAGTACAAGTTTGTACAAGAATGTACAAGTGTGTACAAGGTTTTACAATTGTGTAAAAGGTTGTACAAGTGTGTACAAGGTTGTACAAGTGTGTACAAGCTTGTACAAGTGTGTACAAGGTTGTACAAGTGTTTACAAGGTTGTACAAGTGTGTACAAGCTTGTACAAGTGTGTACAAGGTTGTACAAGTGTGTACAAGGTTGTTCAAGTGTGTACATGTTTGTACAAGTGTGTTTAAGTTTGTACAAGGTTGTACAAATGTGTACAAGGGTGTACAAAAGTGTTCAAGGGTGCACAAGTTTGTACAAGGGTGTACAAGTGTGTACAAGCTTGTACAAGTGTGTACAAGCTTGTACAAGTGTGTACAAGCTTGTACAAGTGTGTACAAGCTTGTACAAGTGTGTACAAGCTTGTACAAGCTTGTACAAGTGTGTACAAGGGTGTACAGGTTTGTACAAGGTTGTACAAGTGTGTACAAGGGTGTACAAATGTATACAAGGATGTAAAAGTTTGTACAAATGTGTACAAGTTTGTACAAGGTTGTACAAGTAAGTACAAGTTTGTACAAGAATGTACAAGTGTGTACAAGGTTTTACAATTGTGTAAAAGGTTGTACAAGTGTGTACAAGGTTGTACAAGTGTTTACAAGCTTGTACAAGTGTGTACAAGGTTGTACAAGTGTTTACAAGCTTGTACAAGTGTGTACAAGGTTGTACAAGTGTGTACAAGGTTGTACAAGTGTGTACAAGCTTGTACAAGTGTGTACAAGGGTGTACAAGTATGTACAAGAATGAAAAATTTTGTACAAGTGTGTACAAGGGTGTACAAGTGTGTACAAGGTTGTACAAGTGTGTACAAGGGTGTACAAGTATGTACAAGAATGTAAAATTTTGTACAAGTGTGTACAAGGGTGTACAAGTGTGTACAAGGTTGTACAAGTGTGTACAAGGTTTTACAATTGTGTACAAGGTTGTACAAGTGTGTACAAGGTTGTACAAGTGTGTACGAGGTTGTACAAGTGTGTACAAGGTTGTACAAGTGTGTACAAGGTTGTACAAGTGTGTACAAGGTTGTACAAGTGTACACAAGTTTGTACAAGTGTGTACAAGTTTGTACAAGTGTGTACAAGTTTGTACAAGGTTGTACAAATGTGTACAAGGGTGTACAAAAGTGTACAATAGTGCACAAGTTTGTACAAGGGTGTACAAGTGTGTACAAGCTTGTACAAGTGTGTACAAGGTTGTACAGGTTTGTACAAGGTTGTACAAGTGTACAAGGGTGTACAAGTATGTACAAGAATGTACAATTTTGTACAAGTGTGTACAAGTTTGTAAAAGGTTGTACAAGTGTGTACAAGGGTGTACAAGTGTGTACAAGGTTGTACAAGTGTGTACAAGCTTGAACAAGTGTGTACAAGGTTGTACAAGTGTGTACAAGGTTGTACAAGTGTGTACAAGGTTGCACAAGTGTGTACAAGAGTGTACAATCGTGTACAAGCTTGTACAAGTGTGTACAAGGTTGTACAAGTGTGTACAAGGTTGCACAAGTGTGTACAAGAGTGTACAATCGTGTACAAGCTTGTACAAGTGTGTACAAGGGTGTACAGGTTTGTACAAGGTTGTACAAGTGTGTACAAGGTTGTACAAGTGTGTACAAGGGTGTACAAGTTTGTACAAGTGTGTACAAGTTTGTACAAGTGTGTACAAGTTTGTACAAGTTTGTACAAATGTATACAAGGGTGTACAAAAGTGTACAAGGGTGCACAAGTTTGTACAAGGGTGTACAAGTGTGTACAAGCTTGTACAAGTGTGTACAAGGGTGTACAGGTTTGTACAATTTTGTACAAGTGTTTTCAAGGGTGTACAAGTATGTACAAGAATGTACAAGTTTGTACAAGTGTGTACAAGTTTGTAAAAGGTTGTACATGTGTGTACAAGGGTGTACAAGTGTGTACAAGGGTGCACAAGTGTGTACAAGGGTGTACAATCGTGTACAAGCTTGTACAAGTGTGTACAAGGGTGTACAGGTTTTGTACAAGGTTGTACAAGTGTGTACAAGGGTGTACAAATGTATACAAGGATGTAAAAGTTTGTACAAGTGTGTACAAGTTTGTACAAGGTTGTACAAGTAAGTACAAGTTTGTACAAGAATGTACAAGTGTGTACAAGGTTTTACAATTGTGTAAAAGGTTGTACAAGTGTGTACAAGGTTGTACAAGTGTGTACAAGCTTGTACAAGTGTGTACAAGGTTGTACAAGTGTGTACAAGGTTGTACAAGTGTGTACAAGCTTGTACAAGTGTGTACAAGGTTGTACAAGTGTGTACAAGGTTGTTCAAGTGTGTACATGTTTGTACAAGTGTGTTTAAGTTTGTACAAGGTTGTACAAATGTGTACAAGGGTGTACAAAAGTGTTCAAGGGTGCACAAGTTTGTACAAGGGTGTACAAGTGTGTACAAGCTTGTACAAGTGTGTACAAGCTTGTACAAGTGTGTACAAGCTTGTACAAGTGTGTACAAGGGTGTACAGGTTTGTACAAGGTTGTACAAGTGTGTACAAGGGTGTACAAGTGTGTACAAGGTTGTACAAGTGTGTACAAGGTTTTACAATTGTGTACAAGGTTGTACAAGTGTGTACAAGGTTGTACAAGTGTGTACGAGGTTGTACAAGTGTGTACAAGGTTGTACAAGTGTGTACAAGGTTGTACAAGTGTGTACAAGGTTGTACAAGTGTACACAAGTTTGTACAAGTGTGTACAAGTTTGTACAAGTGTGTACAAGTTTGTACAAGGTTGTACAAATGTGTACAAGGGTGTACAAAAGTGTACAAGGGTGCACAAGTTTGTACAAGGGTGTACAAGTGTGTACAAGCTTGTACAAGTGTGTACAAGCTTGTACAAGTGTGTACAAGCTTGTACAAGTGTGTACAAGCTTGTACAAGTGTGTACAAGGGTGTACAGGTTTGTACAAGGTTGTACAAGTGTGTACAAGGGTGTACAAGTATGTACAAGAATGTACAATTTTGTACAAGTGTGTACTAGTTTGTAAAAGGTTGTACAAGTGTGTACAAGGGTGTACAAGTGTGTACATGGTTGTACAAGTGTGTACAAGCTTGAACAAGTGTGTACAAGGTTGTACAAGTGTGTACAAGGTTGTACAAGTGTGTACAAGGTTGCACAAGTGTGTACAAGAGTGTACAATCGTGTACATGCTTGTACAAGTGTGTACAAGGGTGTAAAGGTTTGTACAAGGTTGTACAAGTGTGTACAAGGTTGTACAAGTGTGTACAAGGGTGTACAAGTTTGTACAAGTGTGTACAAGTTTGTACAAGTGTGTACAAGTTTGTACAAATGTATACAAGGGTGTACAAAAGTGTACAAGGGTGCACAAGTTTGTACAAGGGTGTACAAGTGTGTACAAGGTTGTACAAGTGTGTACAAGGGTGTACAAATGTATACAAGGATGTAAAAGTTTGTACAAGTGTGTACAAGTTTGTACAAGGTTGTACAAGTAAGTACAAGTTTGTACCAGAATGTACAAGTGTGTACAAGGTTTTACAATTGTGTAAAAGGTTGTACAAGTGTGTACAAGGTTGTACAAGTGTGTACAAGCTTGTCAGGTGTGTACAAGGTTGTACAAGTGTGTACAAGGTTGTACAAGTGTGTACAAGCTTGTACAAGTGTGTACAAGGTTGTACAAGTGTGTACAAGGTTGTTCAAGTGTGTACATGTTTGTACAAGTGTGTTTAAGTTTGTACAAGGTTGTACAAATGTGTACAAGGGTGTACAAAAGTGTTCAAGGGTGCACAAGTTTGTACAAGGGTGTACAAGTGTGTACAAGCTTGTACAAGTGTGTACAAGGGTGTACAGGTTTGTACAAGGTTGTACAAGTGTGTACAAGGGTGTACAAGTATGTACAAGAATGTAAAATTTTGTACAAGTGTGTACAAGGGTGTACAAGTGTGTACAAGGTTGTACAAGTGTGTACAAGGTTTTACAATTGTGTACAAGGTTGTACAAGTGTGTACAAGGTTGTACAAGTTTGTACGAGGTTGTACAAGTGTGTACAAGGTTGTACAAGTGTGTACAAGGTTGTACAAGTGTGTACAAGGTTGTACAAGTGTACACAAGTTTGTACAAGTGTGTACAAGTTTGTACAAGTGTGTACAAGTTTGTACAAGGTTGTACAAATGTGTACAAGGGTGTACAAAAGTGTACTAGGGTGCACAAGTTTGTACAAGGGTGTACAAGTGTGTACAAGCTTGTACAAGTGTGTACAAGCTTGTACAAGTGTGTACAAGGGTGTACAGGTTTGTACAAGGTTGTACAAGTGTGTACAAGGGTGTACAAGTATGTACAAGAATGTACAATTTTGTACAAGTGTGTACAAGTTTGTAAAAGGTTGTACAAGTGTGTACAAGGGTGTACAAGTGTGTACAAGGTTGTACAAGTGTGTACAAGCTTGAACAAGTGTGTACAAGGTTGTACAAGTGTGTACAAGGTTGTACAAGTGTGTACAAGGTTGCACAAGTGTGTACAAGAGTGTACAATCGTGTACAAGCTTGTACAAGTGTGTACAAGGGTGTACAGGTTTGTACAAGGTTGTACAAGTGTGTACAAGGTTGTACAAGTGTGTACAAGGGTGTACAAGTTTGTACAAGTGTGTACAAGTTTGTACAAGTTTGTACAAATGTATACAAGGGTGTACAACAGTGTACAAGGGTGCACAAGTTTGTACAAGGGTGTACAAGTGTGTACAAGCTTGTACAAGTGTGTACAAGCTTGTACAAGTGTGTACAAGGGTGTACAGGTTTGTACAATTTTGTACAAGTGTGTACAAGGGTGTACAAGTATGTACAAGAATGTAAAATTTTGTACAAGTGTGTACAAGGGTGTACAAGTGTGTACAAGGTTGTACAAGTGTGTACAAGGGTGTACAAGTATGTACAAGAATGTAAAATTTTGTACAAGTGTGTACAAGGGTGTACAAGTGTGTACAAGGTTGTACAAGTGTGTACAAGGTTTTACAATTGTGTACAAGGTTGTACAAGTGTGTACAAGGTTGTACAAGTGTGTACGAGGTTATACAAGTGTGTACAAGGTTGTACAAGTGTGTACAAGGTTGTACAAGTGTGTACAAGGTTGTACAAGTGTACACAAGTTTGTACAAGTGTGTACAAGTTTGTACAAGTGTGTACAAGTTTGTACAAGGTTGTACAAATGTGTACAAGGGTGTACAAAAGTGTACAAGGGTGCACAAGTTTGTACAAGGGTGTACAAGTGTGTACAAGCTTGTACAAGTGTGTACAAGGGTGTACAGGTTTGTACAAGGTTGTACAAGTGTGTACAAGGGTGTACAAGTATGTACAAGAATGTACAATTTTGTACAAGTGTGTACAAGTTTGTAAAAGGTTGTACAAGTGTGTACAAGGGTGTACAAGTGTGTACAAGGTTGTACAAGTGTGTACAAGCTTGAACAAGTGTGTACAAGGTTGTACAAGTGTGTACAAGGTTGTACAAGTGTGTACAAGGTTGCACAAGTGTGTACAAGAGTGTACAATCGTGTACAAGCTTGTACAAGTGTGTACAAGGGTGTACAGGTTTGTACAAGGTTGTACAAGTGTGTACAAGGTTGTACAAGTGTGTACAAGGGTGTACAAGTTTGTACAAGTGTGTACAAGTTTGTACAAGTGTGTACAAGTTTGTACAAGTTTGTACAAATGTATACAAGGGTGTACAAAAGTGTACAAGGGTGCACAAGTTTGTACAAGGGTGTACAAGTGTGTACAAGCTTGTACAAGTGTGTACAAGCTTGTACAAGTGTGTACAAGGGTGTACAGGTTTGTACAATTTTGTACAAGTGTTTACAAGGGTGTACAAGTATGTACAAGAATGTACAAGTTTGTACAAGTGTGTACAAGTTTGTAAAAGGTTGTACATGTGTGTACAAGGGTGTACAAGTGTGTACAAGGGTGCACAAGTGTGTACAAGGGTGTACAATCGTGTACAAGCCTGTACAATTGTGTACAAGGGTGTACAGGTTTGTACAAGGTTGTACAAGTGTGTACAAGGGTGTACAAATGTATACAAGGATGTAAAAGTTTGTACAAGTGTGTACAAGTTTGTACAAGGTTGTACAAGTAAGTACAAGTTTGTACAAGAATGTACAGGTGTGTACAAGGTTTTACAATTGTGTAAAAGGTTGTACAAGTGTGTACAAGGTTGTACAAGTGTGTACAAGCTTGTACAAGTGTGTACAAGGTTGTACAAGTGTGTACAAGGTTGTACAAGTGTGTACAAGCTTGTACAAGTGTGTACAAGGTTGTACAAGTGTGTACAAGGTTGTTCAAGTGTGTACATGTTTGTACAAGTGTGTTTAAGTTTGTACAAGGTTGTACAAATGTGTACAAGGGTGTACAAAAGTGTTCAAGGGTGCACAAGTTTGTACAAGGGTGTACAAGTGTGTACAAGCTTGTACAAGTGTGTACAAGCTTGTACAAGTGTGTACAAGCTTGTACAAGTGTGTACAAGCTTGTACAAGTGTGTACAAGGGTGTACAGGTTTGTACAAGGTTGTACAAGTGTGTACAAGGGTGTACAAGTATGTACAAGAATGTAAAATTTTGTACAAGTGTGTACAAGGGTGTATAAGTGTGTACAAGGTTGTAAAAGTGTGTACAAGGTTTTACAATTGTGTACAAGGTTGTACAAGTGTGTACAAGGTTGTACAAGTGTGTACGAGGTTGTACAAGTGTGTACAAGGTTGTACAAGTGTGTACAAGGTTGTACAAGTGTGTACAAGGTTGTACAAGTGTGTACAAGGTTGTACAAGTGTACACAAGTTTGTACAAGTGTGTACAAGTTTGTACAAGTGTGTACAAGTTTGTACAAGGTTGTACAAATGTGTACAAGGGTGTACAAAAGTGTAAAGGGTGCACAAGTTTGTACAAGGGTGTACAAGTGTGTACAAGCTTGTACAAGTGTGTACAAGCTTGTACAAGTGTGTACAAGCTTGTACAAGTGTGTACAAGGGTGTACAGGTTTGTACAAGGTTGTACAAGTGTGTACAAGGGTGTACAAGTATGTACAAAAATGTACAATTTTGTACAAGTGTGTACAAGTTTGTAAAAGGTTGTACAAGTGTGTACAAGGGTGTACAAGTGTGTACAAGGTTGTACAAGTGTGTACAAGCTTGAACAAGTGTGTACAAGGTTGTACAAGTGTGTACAAGGTTGTACAAGTGTGTACAAGGTTGCACAAGTGTGTACAAGAGTGTACAATCGTGTACAAGCTTGTACAAGTGTGTACAAGGGTGTACAGGTTTGTACAAGGTTGTACAAGTGTGTACAAGGTTGTACAAGTGTGTACAAGGGTGTACAAGTTTGTACAAGTGTGTACAAGTTTGTACAAGTGTGTACAAGTTTGTACAAGTTTGTACAAATGTATACAAGGGTGTACAAAAGTGTACAAGGGTGCACAAGTTTGTACAAGGGTGTACAAGTGTGTACAAGCTTGTACAAGTGTGTACAAGGGTGTACAGGTTTGTACAATTTTGTACAAGTGTTTTCAAGGGTGTACAAGTATGTACAAGAATGTACAAGTTTGTACAAGTGTGTACAAGTTTGTAAAAGGTTGTACATGTGTGTACAAGGGTGTACAAGTGTGTACAAGGGTGCACAAGTGTGTACAAGGGTGTACAATCGTGTACAAGCTTGTACAAGTGTGTACAAGGGTGTACAGGTTTGTACAAGGTTGTACAAGTGTGTACAAGGGTGTACAAATGTATACAAGGATGTAAAAGTTTGTACAAGTGTGTACAAGTTTGTACAAGGTTGTACAAGTAAGTACAAGTTTGTACAAGAATGTACAAGTGTGTACAAGGTTTTACAATTGTGTAAAAGGTTGTACAAGTGTGTACAAGGTTGTACAAGTGTGTACAAGCTTGTACAAGTGTGTACAAGGTTGTACAAGTGTGTACAAGGTTGTACAAGTGTGTACAAGCTTGTACAAGTGTGTACAAGGTTGTACAAGTGTGTACAAGGTTGTTCAAGTGTGTACATGTTTGTACAAGTGTGTTTAAGTTTGTACAAGGTTGTACAAATGTGTACAAGGGTGTACAAAAGTGTTCAAGGGTGCACAAGTTTGTACAAGGGTGTATAAGTGTGTACAAGCTTGTACAAGTGTGTACAAGCTTGTACAAGTGTGTACAAGCTTGTACAAGTGTGTACAAGGGTGTACAGGTTTGTACAAGGTTGTACAAGTGTGTACAAGGGTGTACAAGTGTGTACAAGGTTGTACAAGTGTGTACAAGGTTTTACAATTGTGTACAAGGTTGTACAAGTGTGTACAAGGTTGTACAAGTGTGTACGAGGTTGTACAAGTGTGTACAAGGTTGTACAAGTGTGTACAAGGTTGTACAAGTGTGTACAAGGTTGTACAAGTGTACACAAGTTTGTACAAGTGTGTACAAGTTTGTACAAGTGTGTACAAGTTTGTACAAGGTTGTACAAATGTGTACAAGGGTGTACAAAAGTGTACAAGGGTGCACAAGTTTGTACAAGGGTGTACAAGTGTGTACAAGCTTGTACAAGTGTGTACAAGCTTGTACAAGTGTGTACAAGCTTGTACAAGTGTGTACAAGGGTGTACAGGTTTGTACAAGGTTGTACAAGTGTGTACAAGGGTGTACAAGTATGTACAAGAATGTACAATTTTGTACAAGTGTGTACAAGTTTGTAAAAGGTTGTACAAGTGTGTACAAGGGTGTACAAGTGTGTACATGGTTGTACAAGTGTGTACAAGCTTGAACAAGTGTGTACAAGGTTGTACAAGTGTGTACAAGGTTGTACAAGTGTGTACAAGGTTGCACAAGTGTGTACAAGAGTGTATAATCGTGTACATGCTTGTACAAGTGTGTACAAGGGTGTACAGGTTTGTACAAGGTTGTACAAGTGTGTACAAGGTTGTACAAGTGTGTACAAGGGTGTACAAGTTTGTACAAGTGTGTACAAGTTTGTACAAGTGTGTACAAGTTTGTACAAGTTTGTACAAATGTATACAAGGGTGTACAAAAGTGTACAAGGGTGCACAAGTTTGTACAAGGGTGTACAAGTGTGTACAAGGTTGTACAAGTGTGTACAAGGGTGTACAAATGTATACAAGGATGTAAAAGTTTGTACAAGTGTGTACAAGTTTGTACAAGGTTGTACAAGTAAGTACAAGTTTGTACCAGAATGTACAAGTGTGTACAAGGTTTTACAATTGTGTAAAAGGTTGTACAAGTGTGTACAAGGTTGTACAAGTGTGTACAAGCTTGTACAAGTGTGTACAAGGTTGTACAAGTGTGTACAAGGTTGTTCAAGTGTGTACATGTTTGTACAAGTGTGTTTAAGTTTGTACAAGGTTGTACAAATGTGTACAAGGGTGTACAAAAGTGTTCAAGGGTGCACAAGTTTGTACAAGGGTGTACAAGTGTGTACAAGCTTGTACAAGTGTGTACAAGGGTGTACAGGTTTGTACAAGGTTGTACAAGTGTGTACAAGGGTGTACAAGTATGTACAAGAATGTAAAATTTTGTACAAGTGTGTACAAGGGTGTACAAGTGTGTACAAGGTTGTACAAGTGTGTACAAGGTTTTACAATTGTGTACAAGGTTGTACAAGTGTGTACAAGGTTGTACAAGTGTGTACGAGGTTGTACAAGTGTGTACAAGGTTGTACAAGTGTGTACAAGGTTGTACAAGTGTGTACAAGGTTGTACAAGTGTACACAAGTTTGTACAAGTGTGTACAAGTTTGTACAAGTGTGTACAAGTTTGTACAAGGTTGTACAAATGTGTACAAGGGTGTACAAAAGTGTACTAGGGTGCACAAGTTTGTACAAGGGTGTACAAGTGTGTACAAGCTTGTACAAGTGTGTACAAGCTTGTACAAGTGTGTACAAGGGTGTACAGGTTTGTACAAGGTTGTACAAGTGTGTACAAGGGTGTACAAGTATGTACAAGAATGTACAATTTTGTACAAGTGTGTACAAGTTTGTAAAAGGTTGTACAAGTGTGTACAAGGGTGTACAAGTGTGTACAAGGTTGTACAAGTGTGTACAAGCTTGAACAAGTGTGTACAAGGTTGTACAAGTGTGTACAAGGTTGTACAAGTGTGTACAAGGTTGCACAAGTGTGTACAAGAGTGTACAATCGTGTACAAGCTTGTACAAGTGTGTACAAGGGTGTACAGGTTTGTACAAGGTTGTACAAGTGTGTACAAGGTTGTACAAGTGTGTACAAGGGTGTACAAGTTTGTACAAGTGTGTACAAGTTTGTACAAGTTTGTACAAATGTATACAAGGGTGTACAAAAGTGTACAAGGGTGCACAAGTTTGTATAAGGGTGTACAAGTGTGTACAAGCTTGTACAAGTGTGTACAAGCTTGTACAAGTGTGTACAAGGGTGTACAGGTTTGTACAATTTTGTACAAGTGTTTACAAGGGTGTACAAGTATGTACAAGAATGTACAAGTTTGTACAAGTGTGTACAAGTTTGTAAAAGGTTGTACATGTGTGTACAAGGGTGTACAAGTGTGTACAAGGGTGCACAAGTGTGTACAAGGGTGTACAATCGTGTACAAGCTTGTACAAGTGTGTACAAGGGTGTACAGGTTTGTACAAGGTTGTACAAGTGTGTACAAGGGTGTACAAATGTATACAAGGATGTAAAAGTTTGTACAAGTGTGTACAAGTTTGTACAAGGTTGTACAAGTAAGTACAAGTTTGTACAAGAATGTACAAGTGTGTACAAGGTTTTACAATTGTGTAAAAGGTTGTACAAGTGTGTACAAGGTTGTACAAGTGTGTACAAGCTTGTACAAGTGTGTACAAGGTTGTACAAGTGTGTACAAGGTTGTACAAGTGTATACAAGCTTGTACAAGTGTGTACAAGGTTGTACAAGTGTGTACAAGGTTGTTCAAGTGTGTACATGTTTGTACAAGTGTGTTTAAGTTTGTACAAGGTTGTACAAATGTGTACAAGGGTGTACAAAAGTGTTCAAGGGTGCACAAGTTTGTACAAGGGTGTACAAGTGTGTACAAGCTTGTACAAGTGTTTACAAGCTTGTACAAGTGTGTACAAGCTTGTACAAGTGTGTACAAGGGTGTACAGGTTTGTACAAGGTTGTACAAGTGTGTACAAGGGTGTACAAGTATGTACAAGAATGTAAAATTTTGTACAAGTGTGTACAAGGGTGTACAAGTGTGTACAAGGGTGTACAAGTGTGTACAAGGTTGTACAAGTGTGTACAAGGTTTTACAATTGTGTACAAGGTTGTACAAGTGTGTACAAGGTTGTACAAGTGTGTACGAGGTTGTACAAGTGTGTACAAGGTTGTACAAGTGTGTACAAGGTTGTACAAGTGTGTACAAGTTTGTACAAGTGTGTACAAGTTTGTACAAGGTTGTACAAATAAGACATCCCTCTAAATAACAAGACATCCCTCCAAATATTAAGACATCCCTCTAAATAACAAGACATCCCTCTAAATAACAAGACATCCCTCTAATAAACTAGACATTCCGCTAAATATTAAGACATCCCTCTAAATAACAAGACATCCCTCCAAATACCAAGACATCCCTCTAAATATTAAGACATCCCTCCAAATAACAAGACAACCCTTTAAAAAACAAGACATCCCTCTAAATAACAAGACATCCCTCTAAATAACAAGACATCCCTCTAAATATTAAGACATCCCTCCAAATAACAAGACATCCCTCTAAATATTAAGACATCCCTCTAAATAACAAGACATCCCTCTAAATATTAAGACATCCCTTTAAATAACAAGACATCTCTCTAAATAACAAGACATCCCTCTAAATAACAAGACATCCCTCTAAATAACAAGACATCCCTTTAAATAACAAGACATCTCTCTAAATAACAAGACATCCCTCTAAATAACAAGACATCCCTCTAATCAACTAGACATTCCGCTAAATATTAAGACATCCCTCTAAATAACAAGACATCCCTCTAAATAACAAGACATCCCTCCAAATATGAAGACATCCCTCTAAATAACAAGACATCCCTCTAAATAACAAGACATCCCTCTAAATAACAAGACATCTCTCTAAATATTAAGACATCCCTTCAAATAACAAGACATCCCTCTAAATAACAAGACATCCCTCTAAATAACAAGACATCCCTCTAAATAACAAGACATCCCTCTAAAAAACAAGACATCCCTCTAAATATTAAGACATCAATCTAAATAACAAGACATCCCTCCAAATAACAAGACAACCCTCTAAAAAACAAAAAAACCCTCTAAATAACAAGACATCTCTCTAAAAAACAAGACATCCCTCTAAATATCAAGACATCCCTCTAAATAACAAGACATCCATCTATATAACAAGACATTCCTCTAAATATTAAGACATCCCTCTAAATAACAAGACATACCTGTAAATAACAAGACATCCCTCTAAATAACAAGACATCCCATCTTAATTACAACACAACCCTCTAAAAAACAAGACATCCCTCCAAATAACAAGACAACCCTCTAAAAAACAAGACATCCCTCTAAATAACAAGACATCCCTCTAAATAACAAGACATCCCTCTAATAAACTAGACATTTCGCTAAATATTAAGACATCCCTCTAAATAACAAGACATCCCTCTAAATACCAAGACATCCCTCTAAATATTAAGACATCCCTCCAAATAACAAGACAACCCTTTAAAAAACAAGACATCCCTCTAAATAACAAGACATCCCTCTAAATAACAAGACATCCCTCTAAATATTAAGACATCCCTTCAAATAACAAGACATCCCTATAAATATTAAGACATCCCTCTAAATAACAAGACATCCCTCTAAATATTAGGACATCCCTTTAAATAACAAGACATCTCTCTAAATAACAAGACATCCCTCTAAATAACAAGACATCCCACTAAATAACAAGACATCCCTCTAAATAACAAGACATCCCTTTTAAATAACAAGACATTCCTCTAAATAACAAGACATCCCTCTAAATAACAAGACATCCCTCCAAATAAAAAGACATCCCTCTAAATAGCAAGACATCCCTCTAATAAACAAGACATTCCGCTAAATATTAAGACATCCCTCTAAATAACAAGACATCCCTCTAAATATTAAGACATCCCTTTAAATAACAAGACATCTCTCTAAATAACAAGACATCCCTCTAAATAACAAGACATCCCTCTAATAAACTAGACATTTCGCTAAATATTAAGACATCCCTCTAAATAACAAGACATCCCTCTAAATACCAAGACATCCCTCTAAATATTAAGACATCCCTCCAAATAACAAGACAACCCTTTAAAAAACAAGACATCCCTCTAAATAACAAGACATCCCTCTAAATAACAAGACATCCCTCTAAATATTAAGACATCCCTTCAAATAACAAGACATCCCTCTAAATATTAAGACATCCCTCTAAATAACAAGACATCCCTCTAAATATTAGGACATCCCTTTAAATAACAAGACATCTCTCTAAATAACAAGACATCCCTCTAAATAACAAGACATCCCACTAAATAACAAGACATCCCTCTAAATAACAAGACATCCCTCTAAATAACAAGACATCCCTTTTAAATAACAAGACATTCCTCTAAATAACAAGACATCCCTCTAAATAACAAGACATCCCTCCAAATAAAAAGACATCCCTCTAAATAGCAAGACATCCCTCTAATAAACAAGACATCCCTCTAAATAACAAGACATCCCTTTTAAATAACAAGACATTCCTCTAAATAACAAGACATCCCTCTAAATAACAAGACATCCCTCCAAATAAAAAGACATCCCTCTAAATAGCAAGACATCCCTCTAATAAACAAGACATTCCGCTAAATATTAAGACATCCCTCTAAATAACAAGACATCCCATCTAAATTACAAGACAACACTCGAAAAAACAAGACATCCCTCCAAATAACAAGACAACCCTCTAAAAAACAAGACATCCCTCTAAATAAAAAGACATCTCTCCAAATAACAAGACATCCCTCTAAATAACAAGACATCCCACTAAAAAACAAGACATCCCTCTAAATATTAAGACATCCCTCTAAATAACAAGACATCCCTCCAAATATTAAGACATCCCTCTAAATAACAAGACATCCCTCTAAATAACAAGACATCCCTCTAATAAACTAGACATTCCGCTAAATATTAAGACATCCCTCTAAATAACAAGACATCCCTCCAAATACCAAGACATCCCTCTAAATATTAAGACATCCCTCCAAATAACAAGAAAACCCTTTAAAAAACAAGACATCCCTCTAAATAACAAGACGTCCCTCTAAATAACAAGACATCCCTTTTAAATAACAAGACATTCCTCTAAATAACAAGACATCCCTCTAAATAACAAGACATCCCTCCAAATAAAAAGACATCCCTCTAAATAGCAAGACATCCCTCTAAATAACAAGACATCCCTCCAAATAACAAGATATCCCTCTAAATAACAAGACATTCCTCCAAATAACAAGACTTCCCTCCAAATAAGAAGACATCCTTCTAAATAACAAGACATCCCTCTAAATAACAAGACATCCCTCTAAATACCAAGACATCCCTCCAAATAACAAGACAACCCTTTAAAAAACAAGACATCCCTCTAAATAACAAGACATCCCTCTAAATAACAAGACATCCCTCTAAATATTAAGACATCCCTTCAAATAACAAGACATCCCTCTAAATATTAAGACATCCCTTTAAATAACAAGACATCTCTCTAAATAACAAGACATCCCTCTAAATAACAAGACATCCCTCTAAATATTAAGACATCCCTCCAAATAACAAGACATCCCTCTAAATATTAAGACATCCCTCTAAATAACAAGACATCCCTCCAAATATTAAGACATCCCTTTAAATAACAAGACATCTCTCTAAATAACAAGACATCCCTCTAAATAACAAGACATCCCACTAAATAACAAGACATCCCTCTAAATAACAAGACATCCCTTTTAAATAACAAGACATTCCTCTAAATAACAAGACATCCCTCAAAATAACAAGACATCCCTCCAAATAACAAGAAATCCCTCAAAATACCAAGACATCCCTCTAAATAACAAGACATCCCTCTAAATAACAAGACATACCTCCAAATAACAAGACATCCCTCTAAATTATAAGACATCCCTCTTAATAACAAGCATCCCTCCAAATAACAAGACATCCCTCTAAATAACAAGACATCCCTTCAAATATGAAGACATCCCTCCAAATATGAAGACATCCCTCTAAATAACAAGACATCCCTCTAAATAACAAGACATCTCTCTAAATATTAAGACATCCCTTCAAATAACAAGACATCCCTCTAAATAACAAGACATCCCTCTAAATAACAAGACATCCATCTAAATAACAAGACATCCCTCTAAATAACAAGACATCCCTCTAAAAAACAAGACATCCCTCTAAATATTAAGACATCAATCTAAATAACAAGACATCCCACCAAATAACAAGACAACCCTCTAAAAAACAAAAAAACCCTCTAAATAACAAGACATCCCTCTAAATAACAAGACATCCCACTAAAAAACAAGACATCCCTCTAAATATTAAGACATCCCTCTAAATAACAAGACATCCCTCCAAATATTAAGACATCCCTCTAAATAACAAGACATCCCTCTAAATAACAAGACATCCCTCTAATAAACTAGACATTCCGCTAAATATTAAGACATCCCTCTAAATAACAAGACATCCCTCCAAATACCAAGACATCCCTCTAAATATTAAGACATCCCTCCAAATAACAAGAAAACCATTTAAAAAACAAGACATCCCTCTAAATAACAAGACATCCCTCTAAATAACAAGACATCCCTCTAAATATTAAGACATCCCTCCAAATAACAAGACATTCCTCTAAATATTAAGACATCCCTCTAAATAACAAGACATCCCTCTAAATATTAAGACATCCCTTTAAATAACAAGACATCTCTCTAAATAACAAGACATCCCTCTAAATAACAAGACATCCCACTAAATAACAAGACGTCCCTCTAAATAACAAGACATCCCTTTTAAATAACAAGACATTCCTCTAAATAACAAGACATCCCTCTAAATAACAAGACATCCCTCCAAATAAAAAGACATCCCTCTAAATAGCAAGACATCCCTCTAAATAACAAGACATCCCTCCAAATAACAAGATATCCCTCTAAATAACAAGACATTCCTCCAAATAACAAGACTTCCCTCCAAATAAGAAGACATCCCTCTAAATAACAAGACATCCCTCTAAATAACAAGACATCCCTCTAAATACCAAGACAACCCTCTAAAAAACAAGACATCCCTCCAAATAACAAGACAACCCTCTAAAAAACAAGACATCCCTCTAAATAAAAAGACATCTCTCCAAATAACAAGACATCCCTCTAAATAACAAGACATCCCACTAAAAAACAAGACATCCCTCTAAATATTAAGACATCCCTCTAAATAACAAGACATCCCTCCAAATATTAAGACATCCCTCTAAATAACAAGACATCACTCTAAATAACAAGACATCCCTCTAATAAACTAGACATTCCGCTAAATATTAAGACATCCCTCTAAATAACAAGACATCCCTCTAAATAACAAGACATCCCTCCAAATATGAAGACATCCCTCTAAATAACAAGACATCCCTCTAAATAACAAGACATCCCTCTAAATAACAAGACATCTCTCTAAATATTAAGACATCCCTTCAAATAACAAGACATCCCTCTAAATAACAAGACATCCCTCTAAATAACAAGACATCCCTCTAAATAACAAGACATCCCTCTAAAAAACAAGACATCCCTCTAAATATTAAGACATCAATCTAAATAACAAGACATCCCTCCAAATAACAAGACAACCCTCTAAAAAACAAAAAAACCCTCTAAATAACAAGACATCTCTCTAAAAAACAAGACATCCCTCTAAATATCAAGACATCCCTCTAAATAACAAGACATCCATCTATATAACAAGACATTCCTCTAAATATTAAGACATCCCTCTAAATAACAAGACATACCTGTAAATAACAAGACATCCCTCTAAATAACAAGACAGCCCATCTTAATTACAACACAACCCTCTAAAAAACAAGACATCCCTCCAAATAACAAGACAACCCTCTAAAAAACAAGACATCCCTCTAAATAACAAGACATCCCTCTAAATAACAAGACATCCCTCTAATAAACTAGACATTCCGCTAAATATTAAGACATCCCTCTAAATAACAAGACATCCCTCTAAATACCAAGACATCCCTCTAAATATTAAGACATCCCTCCAAATAACAAGACAACCCTTTAAAAAACAAGACATCCCTCTAAATAACAAGACATCCCTCTAAATAACAAGACATCCCTCTAAATATTAAGACATCCCTTCAAATAACAAGACATCCCTCTAAATATTAAGACATCCCTCTAAATAACAAGACATCCCTCTAAATATTAAGACATCCCTTTAAATAACAAGACATCTCTCTAAATAACAAGACATCCCTCTAAATAACAAGACATCCCACTAAATAACAAGACATCCCTCTAAATAACAAGACATCCCTTTTAAATAACAAGACATTCCTCTAAATAACAAGACATCCCTCTAAATAACAAGACATCCCTCCAAATAAAAAGACATCCCTCTAAATAGCAAGACATCCCTCTAATAAACAAGACATTCCGCTAAATATTAAGACATCCCTCTAAATAACAAGACATCCCTCTAAATATTAAGACATCCCTTTAAATAACAAGACATCTCTCTAAATAACAAGACATCCCTCTAAATAACAAGACATCCCACTAAATAACAAGACATCCCTCTAAATAACAAGACATCCCTTTTAAATAACAAGACATTCCTCTAAATAACAAGACATCCCTCTAAATAACAAGACATCCCTCCAAATAAAAAGACATCCCTCTAAATAGCAAGACATCCCTCTAATAAACAAGACATTCCGCTAAATATTAAGACATCCCTCTAAATAACAAGACATCCCATCTAAATTACAAGACAACCCTCGAAAAAACAAGACATCCCTCCAAATAACAAGACAACCCTCTAAAAAACAAGACATCCCTCTAAATAAAAAGACATCTCTCCAAATAACAAGACATCCCTCTAAATAACAAGACATCCCACTAAAAAAAAAGACATCCCTCTAAATATTAAGACATCCCTCTAAATAACAAGACATCCCTCCAAATATTAAGACATCCCTATAAATAACAAGACATCCCTCTAAATAACAAGACATCCCTCTAATAAACTAGACATTCCGCTAAATATTAAGACATCCCTCTAAATAACAAGACATCCCTCCAAATACCAAGACATCCCTCTAAATATTAAGACATCCCTCCAAATAACAAGAAAACCCTTTAAAAAACAAGACATCCCTCTAAATAACAAGACGTCCCTCTAAATAACAAGACATCTCTTTTAAATAACAAGACATTCCTCTAAATAACAAGACATCCCTCTAAATAACAAGACATCCCTCCAAATAAAAAGACATCCCTCTAAATAGCAAGACATCCCTCTAAATAACAAGACATCCCTCCAAATAACAAGATATCCCTCTAAATAACAAGACATTCCTCCAAATAACAAGACTTCCCTCCAAATAAGAAGACATCCTTCTAAATAACAAGACATCCCTCTAAATAACAAGACATCCCTCTAAATACCAAGACATCCCTCCAAATAACAAGACAACCCTTTAAAAAACAAGACATCCCTCTAAATAACAAGACATCCCTCTAAATAACAAGACATCCCTCTAAATATTAAGACATCCCTTCAAATAACAAGACATCCCTCTAAATATTAAGACATCCCTCTAAATAACAAGACATCCCTCTAAATATTAAGACATCCCTTTAAATAACAAGACATCTCTCTAAATAACAAGACATCCCTCTAAATAACAAGACATCCCTCTAAATATTAAGACATCCCTCCAAATAACAAGACATCCCTCTAAATATTAAGACATCCCTCTAAATAACAAGACATCCCTCTAAATATTAAGACATCCCTTTAAATAACAAGACATCTCTCTAAATAACAAGACATCCCTCTAAATAACAAGACATCCCACTAAATAACAAGACATCCCTCTAAATAACAAGACATTCCTCTAAATAACAAGCCATCCCTCTAAATAACAAGACATCCCTCTAAATAAAAAGACATCCCTCTAAATAACTAGACATCCCTCCAAATACCAAGACATCCCTCTAAATAACAAGACATCCCTCTAAATAAAAAGACATCCCTCTAAATAACTAGACATCCCTCCAAATACCAAGACATCCCTCTAAATAACAAGACATCCCTCTAAATAACAAGACATACCTCCAAATAACAAGACATCCCTCTAAATTATAAGACATCCCTCTTAATAACAAGCATCCCTCCAAATAACAAGACATCCCTCTAAATAACAAGACATCCCTTCAAATATGAAGACATCCCTCCAAATATGAAGACATCCCTCTAAATAACAAGACATCCCTCTAAATAACAAGACATCTCTCTAAATATTAAGACATCCCTTCAAATAACAAGACATCCCTCTAAATAACAAGACATCCCTCTAAATAACAAGACATCCCTCTAAATAACAAGACATCCCTCTAAATAACAAGACATCCCTCTAAAAAACAAGACATCCCTCTAAATATTAAGACATCAATCTAAATAACAAGACATCCCTCCAAATAACAAGACAACCCTCTAAAAAACAAAAAAAACCCTCTAAATAACAAGACATCCCTCTAAATAACAAGACATCCCACTAAAAAACAAGACATCCCTCTAAATATTAAGACATCCCTCTAAATAACAAGACATCCCTCCAAATATTAAGACATCCCTCTAAATAACAAGACATCCCTCTAAATAACAAGACATCCCTCCAAATACCAAGACATCCCTCTAAATATTAAGACATCCCTCCAAATAACAAGAAAACCCTTTAAAAACAAGACATCCCTCTAAATAACAAGACATTCCTCTAAATAACAAGACATCCCTCTAAATAACAAGACATCCCTCCAAATAAAAAGACATCCCTCTAAATAGCAAGACATCCCTCTAAATAACAAGACATCCCTCCAAATAACAAGATATCCCTCTAAATAACAAGACATTCCTCCAAATAACAAGACTTCCCTCCAAATAAGAAGACATCCCTCTAAATAACAAGACATCCCTCTAAATAACAAGACATCCCTCTAAATACCAAGACATCCCTCTAAATATTAAGACATCCCTCCAAATAACAAGACAACCCTTTAAAAAACAAGACATCCCTCTAAATAACAAGACATCCCTCTAAATAACAAGACATCTCTCTAAATATTAAGACATCCCTTCAAATAACAAGACATCCCTCTAAATATTAAGACATCCCTCTAAATAACAAGACATCCCTCTAAATATTAAGACATCCCTTTAAATAACAAGACATCTCTCTAAATAACAAGACATCCCTCTAAATAACAAGACATCCCTCTAAATATTAAGACATCCCTCCAAATAACAAGACATCCCTCTAAATATTAAGACATCCCTCTAAATAACAAGACATCCCTCTAAATATTAAGACATCCCTTTAAATAACAAGACATCTCTCTAAATAACAAGACATCCCTCTAAATAACAAGACATCCCACTATTTAACAAGACATCCCTCTAAATAACAAGACATACCTTTTAAATAACAAGACATTCCTCTAAATAACAAGACATCCCTCTAAATAACAAGACATCCCTCCAAATAACAAGAAATCCCTCAAAATAGCAAGACATCCCTCTAAATATTAAGACATCCCTTCAAATAACAAGACATCCCTCTAAATAACAAGACATCCCTCTAAATAACAAGACATCCCTCTAAATAAAAAGACATCCCTCTAAATAACTAGACATCCCTCCAAATACCAAGACATCCCTCTAAATAACAAGACATCCCTCTAAATAAAAAGGCATCCCTCTAAATAACTAGACATCCCTCCAAATACCAAGACATCCCTCTAAATAACAAGACATCCCTCTAAATAACAAGACATACCTCCAAATAACAAGACATCCCTCTAAATTATAAGACATCCCTCTTAATAACAAGCATCCCTCCAAATAACAAGACATCCCTCTAAATAACAAGACATCCCTCCAAATATGAAGACATCCCTCCAAATATGAAGACATCCCTCCAAATATGAAGACATCCCTCTAAATAACAAGACATCCCTCTAAATAACAAGACATCCCTCTAAATAACAAGACATCTCTCTAAATATTAAGACATCCCTTCAAATAACAAGACATCCCTCTAAATAACAAGACATCCCTCTAAATAACAAGACATCCCTTTAAATAACAAGACATCCCTCTAAATAACAAGACATCCCTCTAAATAACAAGACATCCCTTTTAAATAACAAGACATTCCTCTAAATAACAAGACATCCCTCTAAATAACAAGACATCCCTCCAAATAAAAAGACATCCCTCTAAATATTAAGACATCAATCTAAATAACAAGACATCCCTCCAAATAACAAGACAACCCTCTAAAAAACAAAAAAACCCTCTAAATAACAAGACATCTCTCTAAAAAACAAGACATCCCTCTAAATATCAAGACATCCCTCTAAATAACAAGACATCCATCTATATAACAAGACATTCCTCTAAATATTAAGACATCCCTCTAAATAACAAGACATACCTGTAAATAACAAGACATCCCTCTAAATAACAAGACATCCCATCTAAATTACAAGACAACCCTCTAAAAAACAAGACATCCCTTAAGACATTCCGCTAAATATTAAGACATCCCTCTAAATAACAAGACATCCCTCTAAATACCAAGACATCCCTCTAAATATTAAGACATCCCTCCAAATAACAAGACAACCCTTTAAAAAACAAGACATCCCTCTAAATAACAAGACATCCCTCTAAATAACAAGACATCCCTCTAAATAACAAGACATCCCTCTAAATATTAAGACATCCCTTCAAATAACAAGACATCCCTCTAAATATTAAGACATCCCTCTAAATAACAAGACATCCCTCTAAATATTAAGACATCCCTTTAAATAACAAGACATCTCTCTAAATAACAAGACATCCCTCTAAATAACAAGACATCCCACTAAATAACAAGACATCCCTCTAAATAACAAGACATCCCTTTTAAATAACAAGACATTCCTCTAAATAACAAGACATCCCTCTAAATAACAAGACATCCCTCCAAATAAAAAGACATCCCTCTAAATAGCAAGACATCCCTCTAATAAACAAGACATTCCGCTAAATATTAAGACATCCCTCTAAATATTAAGACATCCCTTTAAATAACAAGACATCTCTCTAAATAACAAGACATCCCTCTAAATAACAAGACATCCCACTAAATAACAAGACATCCCTCTAAATAACAAGACATCCCTTTTAAATAACAAGACATTCCTCTAAATAACAAGACATCCCTCTAAATAACAAGACATCCCTCCAAATAAAAAGACATCCCTCTAAATAGCAAGACATCCCTCTAATAAACAAGACATTCCGCTAAATATTAAGACATCCCTCTAAATAACAAGACATCCCATCTAAATTACAAGACAACCCTCTAAAAAACAAGACATCCCTCCAAATAACAAGACAACCCTCTAAAAAACAAGACATCCCTCTAAATAAAAAGACATCTCTCCAAATAACAAGACATCCCTCTAAATAACAAGACATCCCATCTAAATTACAAGACAACCCTCTAAAAAACAAGACATCCCTCTAAATAACAAGACATCCCTCTAAATAACAAGACATCCCTCTAAATATTAAGTAATCCCTCCAAATAACAAGACATCCCTCTAAATATTAAGACATCCCTCTAAATAACAAGACATCCCTCTAAATATTAAGACATCCCTTTAAATAACAAGACATCTCTCTAAATAACAAGACATCCCTCTAAATAACAAGACATCCCACTAAATAACAAGACGTCCCTCTAAATAACAAGACATCCCTTTTAAATAACAAGACATTCCTCTAAATAACAAGACATCCCTCTAAATAACAAGACATCCCTCCAAATAAAAAGACATCCCTCTAAATAGCAAGACATCCCTCTAAATAACAAGACATCCCTCCAAATAACAAGATATCCCTCTAAATAACAAGACATTCCTCCAAATAACAAGACTTCCCTCCAAATAAGAAGACATCCCTCTAAATAACAAGACATCCCTCTAAATAACAAGACATCCCTCTAAATACCAAGACATCCCTCTAAATATTAAGACATCCCTCCAAATAACAAGACAACCCTTTAAAAAACAAGACATCCCTCTAAATAACAAGACATCCCTCTAAATAACAAGACATCCCTCTAAATATTAAGACATCCCTTCAAATAACAAGACATCCCTCTAAATATTAAGACATCCCTCTAAATAACAAGACATCCCTCTAAATATTAAGACATCCCTTTAAATAACAAGACATCTCTCTAAATAACAAGACATCCCTCTAAATAACAAGACATCCCTCTAAATATTAAGACATCCCTCCAAATAACAAGACATCCCTCTAAATATTAAGACATCCCTCTAAATAACAAGACATCCCTCTAAATATTAAGACATCCCTTTAAATAACAAGACATCTCTCTAAATAACAAGACATCCCTCTAAATAACAAGACATCTCACTAAAAAACAAGACATCCCTCTAAATAACAAGACATCCCTTTTAAATAACAAGACATTCCTCTAAATAACAAGACATCCCTCTAAATAACAAGACATCCCTCTAAATAAAAAGACATCCCTCTAAATAACTAGACATCCCTCCAAAATTAAAGACATCCCTCTAAATAACAAGACATCCCTCTAAATAAAAAGACATCCCTCTAAATAACTAGACATCCCTCCAAAATTAAAGACATCCCTCTAAATAACAAGACATCCCTCTAAATAACAAGACATCCCTCTAAATAAAAAGACATCCCTCTAAATAACTAGACATCCCTCCAAATACCAAGACATCCCTCTAAATAACAAGACATCCCTCTAAATAACAAGACATACCTCCAAATAACGAAACATCCCTCTAAATTATAAGACATCCCTCTTAATAACAAGCATCCCTCCAAATAACAAGACATCCCTCTAAATAACAAGACATCCCTCCAAATATGAAGACATCCCTCTAAATAACAAGACATCCCTCTAAATAACAAGACATCCCTCTAAATAACAAGACATCTCTCTAAATATTAAGACATCCCTTCAAATAACAAGACATCCCTCTAAATAACAAGACATCCCTCTAAATAACAAGACATCCCTCTAAATAACAAGACATCCCTCTAAATAACAAGACATCCCTCTAAAAAACAAGACATCCCTCTAAATATTAAGACATCAATCTAAATAACAAGACATCCCTCCAAATAACAAGACAACCCTCTAAAAAACAAAAAAACCCTTTAAATAACAAGACATCTCTCTAAAAAACAAGACATCCCTCTAAATATCAAGACATCCCTCTAAATAACAAGACATCCATCTATATAACAAGACATTCCTCTAAATATTAAGACATCCCTCTAAATAACAAGACATACCTGTAAATAACAAGACATCCCTCTAAATAACAAGACATCCCATCTAAATTACAAGACAACCCTCTAAAAAACAAGACATCCCTCCAAATAACAAGACAACCCTCTAAAAAACAAGACATCCCTCTAAATAACAAGACATCCCTCTAAATAACAAGACATCACTCTAAATATTAAGACATCCCTCCAAATAACAAGACAACCCTTTAAAAAACAAGACATCCCTCTAAATAACAAGACATCCCTCTAAATAACAAGACATCCCTCTAAATATTAAGACATCCCTTCAAATAACAAGACATCCCTCTAAATATTAAGACATCCCTCTAAATAACAAGACATCCCTCTAAATATTAAGACATCCCTTTAAATAACAAGACATCTCTCTAAATAACAAGACATCCCTCTAAATAACAAGACATCCCACTAAATAACAAGACATCCCTCTAAATAACAAGACATCCCTTTTAAATAACAAGACATTCCTCTAAATAACAAGACATCCCTCTAAATATTAAGACATCCCTCTAAATAACAAGACATCCCTCCAAATAAAAAGACATCCCTCTAAATAGCAAGACATCCCTCTAATAAACAAGACATTCCGCTAAATATTAAGACATCCCTCTAAATAACAAGACATCCCATCTAAATTACAAGAAAACCCTCTAAAAAACAAGACAACCTTCTAAAAAACAAGACATCCCTCTAAATAAAAAGACATCTTAGACACAAGTGTGTACAAGGTTGTACAAGTGTGTACAAAGTTGTACACGTGTGTACAAGGGTGTACAAGTTTGTACAAGTGTGTACAAGTTTGTACAAGTGTGTACAAGTTTGTACAAGGTTGTACAAATGTATACAAGGGTGTACAAAAGTGTACAAGGGTGCACAAGTTTGTACAAGGGTGTACAAGTGTGTACAAGCTTGTAGAAGTGTGTACAAGCTTGTACAAGTGTGTACAAGGGTGTACAGGTTTGTACAAGGTTGTACAAGTGTTTACAAGGGAGTACAAGTATGTACAAGAATGTACAAGTTTGTACAAGTGTGTACAAGTGTGTACAAGGTTGTACAAGTGTGTACAAGGTTGTACAAGTGTGTACAAGGTTGTACAAGTGTGTACAAGGTTGAACAAGTGTGTACAAAGGTGTACAAGTGTGTACAAGGTTGTACAAGTGTGTACAAGGTTGTACAAGTGTGTGCAAGGTTGTACAAGTGTGTACAAGGTTGTACAAGGTTTTACAATTGTGTACAAGGTTGTACAAGTGTTTACAAGGGTGTACAAGTATGTACAAGAATGTACAAGTTTGTACAAGTGTGTACAAGTTTGTAAAAGGTTGTACAAGTGTGTACAAGGGTGTACAAGTGTGTACAAGGGTGCACAAGTGTGTACAAGGGTGTACAATCGTTTACAAGCTTGTACAAGTGTGTACAAGGGTGTACAGGTTTGTACAAGGTTGTACAAGTGTGTACAAGGTTGTACAAGTGTGTACAAGGGTGTACAAGTTTGTACAAGTGTGTACAAGTTTGCACAATTGTGTACAAGTTTGTACAAGGTTGTACAAATGTATACAAGGGTGTACAAAAGTGTACAAGGGTGCACAAGTTTGTACGAGGGTGTACAAGTGTGTACAAGCTTGTACAAGTGTGTACAAGCTTGTACAAGTGTGTACAAGGGTGTACAGGTTTGTACAAGGTTGTACAAGTTTTTACAAGGGTGTACAAGTATGCACAAGAATGTACAAGTTTGTACAAGTGTGTACAAGTTTGTAAAAGGTTGTACAAGTGTATACAAGGGTGTACAAGTGTGTACAAGGGTGCACAAGTGTGTACAAGGGTGTACAAGTGTGTACAAGGGTGTACAGGTTTGTACAAGGTTGTACAAGTGTGTACAAGGGTGTACAAATGTGTACAAGGATGTAAAAGTTTGTACAAGTGTGTACAAGTTTGTACAAGGTTGTACAAGTAAGTACAAGTTTGTACAAGAATGTACAAGTGTGTACAATGTTTTACAATTGTGTAAAAGGTTGTACAAGTGTGTACAAGGTTGTACAAGTGTGTACAAGGTTGTACAAGTGTGTACAAGGTTGTACAAGTGTGTACAAGGTTGTACAAGTGTGTACAAGTTTGTACAAGTGTGTACAAGGTTGTACAAGTGTGTACAAGGTTGTACAAGTGTGTACAAGGTTGTACAAGTGTGTACAAGGTTGTACAATTGTGTACAAGGTTGTACAAGTGTGTACAAGGGTGCACAAGTGTGTACAAGGGTGTACAATCGTGTACATGCTTGTACAAGTTTTTACAAGGTTGTACAAGTGTGTACAAGGTTGTACAAGTGTGTACAAGGTTGTACAAACGTATACAAGGTTGTACAAGTGTGTACAAGGTTGTACAAGTGTGTACAAGGTTGTATAAGTGTGTACAAAGGTGTACAAGTGTGTACAAGGTTGTACAAGTGTGTACAAGGTTGTACAAGTGTGTACATGGTTGTACAAGGTTGTACAATTGTGTACAAGGTTGTACAAGTGTGTACAAGGTTGTACAAGTGTGTACAAGGGTGTACAAGTTTGTACAAGTGTGTACAAGTTTGTACAAGTGTGTACAAGTTTGTACAAGGTTGTACCAATGTATACAAGGGTGTACAAAAGTGTACAAGGGTGCACAAGTTTGTACAAGGGTGTACAAGTGTGTACAAGCTTGTAAAAGTGTGTACAAGCTTGTACAAGTGTGTACAAGGGTGTACAGGTTTGTACAAGGTTGTACAAGTGTTTACAAGGGTGTACAAAAGAATGTACAAGTTTGTACAAGTGTGTACAAGTTTGTAAAAGGTTGTACAAGTGTGTACAAGGTTGTACAAGTGTGTACAAGGTTGTATCATAGTGTACAAGGTTGTACAAGTGTGTACAAAGGTGTACAAGTGTGTACAAGGTTGTACAAGTGTGTACAAAGTTGTACAAGTGTGTACATGGTTGTACAAGGTTGTACAATTGTGTACAAGGTTGTACAAGTGTGTACAAGGGTGCACAAGTTTGTACAAGGGTGTACAAGTGTGTACAAGCTTGTACAAGTGTGTACAAGCTTGTACAAGTGTGTACAAGTGTGTACAAGTTTGTACAAGGTTGTACAAGTGTTTACAAGGGTGTACAAGTATGTACAAGAATGTTCAAGTTTGTACAAGTGTGTACAAGTTTGTAAAAGGTTGTACAAGTGTGTACAAGGGTGTACAAGTTTGTACAAGGTTGTACAAGTGTGTACAAGGTTGTACAAGTGTGTACAAGGGTGTACAAGTTTGTACAAGTGTGTACAAGTTTGCACAATTGTGTACAAGTTTGTACAAGGTTGTACAAATGTATACAAGGGTGTACAAAAGTGTACAAGGGTGAACAAGTTTGTACGAGGGTGTACAAGTGTGTACAAGCTTGTACAAGTGTGTACAAGCTTGTACAAGTGTGTACAAGGGTGTACAGGTTTGTACAAGGTTGTACAAGTGTTTACAAGGGTGTACAAGTATGCACAAGAATGTACAAGTTTGTACAAGTGTGTACAAGTTTGTAAAAGGTTGTACAAGTGTATACAAGGGTGTACAAGTGTGTACAAGGGTGCACAAGTGTGTACAAGGGTGTACAAGTGTGTACAAGGGTGTACAGGTTTGTACAAGGTTGTACAAGTGTGTACAAGGGTGTACAAATGTGTACAAGGATGTAAAAGTTTGTACAAGTGTGTACAAGTTTGTACAAGGTTGTACAAGTAAGTACAAGTTTGTACAAGAATGTACAAGTGTGTACAATGTTTTACAATTGTGTAAAAGGTTGTACAAGTGTGTACAAGGTTGTACAAGTGTGTACAAGGTTGTACAAGTGTGTACAAGGTTGTACAAGTGTGTACAAGGTTGTACAAGTGTGTACAAGTTTTTACAAGTGTGTACAAGGTTGTACAAGTGTGTACAAGGTTGTACAAGTGTGTACAAGGTTGTACAAGTGTGTACAAGGTTGTACAATTGTGTACAAGGTTGTACAAGTGTGTACAAGGGTGCACAAGTGTGTACAAGGGTGTACAATCGTGTACATGCTTGTACAAGTTTTTACAAGGTTGTACAAGTGTGTACAAGGTTGTACAAGTGTGTACAAGGTTGTACAAACGTGTACAAGGTTGTACAAGTGTGTACAAGGTTGTACAAGTGTGTACAAGGTTGTAAAAGTGTGTACAAAGGTGTACAAGTGTGTACAAGGTTGTACAAGTGTGTACAAGGTTGTACAAGTGTGTACATGGTTGTACAAGGTTGTACAATTGTGTACAAGGTTGTACAAGTGTGTACAAGGTTGTACAAGTGTGTACAAGGGTGTACAAGTTTGGACAAGTGTGTACAAGTTTGTACAAGTGTGTACAAGTTTGTACAAGGTTGTACCAATGTATACAAGGGTGTACAAAAGTGTACAAGGGTGCACAAGTTTGTACAAGGGTGTACAAGTGTGTACAAGCTTGTAAAAGTGTGTACAAGCTTGTACAAGTGTGTACAAGGGTGTACAGGTTTGTACAAGGTTGTACAAGTGTTTACAAGGGTGTACAAAAGAATGTACAAGTTTGTACAAGTGTGTACAAGTTTGTAAAAGGTTGTACAAGTGTGTACAAGGTTGTACAAGTGTGTACAAGGTTGTATCATAGTGTACAAGGTTGTACAAGTGTGTACAAAGGTGTACAAGTGTGTACAAGGTTGTACAAGTGTGTACAAAGTTGTACAAGTGTGTACATGGTTGTACAAGGTTGTACAATTGTGTACAAGGTTGTACAAGTGTGTACAAGGGTGCACAAGTTTGTACAAGGGTGTACAAGTGTGTACAAGCTTGTACAAGTGTGTACAAGCTTGTACAAGTGTGTACAAGTGTGTACAAGTTTGTACAAGGTTGTACAAGTGTTTACAAGGGTGTACAAGTATGTACAAGAATGTTCAAGTTTGTACAAGTGTGTACAAGTTTGTAAAAGGTTGTACAAGTGTGTACAAGGGTGTACAAGTGTGTACAAGGGTGCACAAGTGTGTACAAGGGTGTACAATCGTGTACAAGCTTGTACAAGTGTGTACAAGGGTGTACAGGTTTGTACAAGGTTGTACAAGTGTGTACAAGGGTGTACAAATGTGTACAAGGATGTAAAAGTTTGTACAAGTGTGTACAAGTTTGTACAAGGTTGTACAAGTAAGTACAAGTTTGTACAAGAATGTACAAGTGTGTACAAGGTTTTACAATTGTGTAAAAGGTTGTACAAGTGTGTACAAGGTTGTACAAGTGTGTACAAGGTTGTACAAGTGTGTACAAGCTTGTACAAGTGTGTACAAGGTTGTACAAGTATGTACAAGGTTGTACAAGTGTGTACAAGGTTGTACAAGTGTGTACAAGTTTGTTCAAGTGTGTACAAGTTTGTACAAGGTTGTACAAATGTGTACAAGGGTGTACAAAAGTGTACAAGGGTGCACAAGTTTGTACAAGGGTGTACAAGTGTGTACAAGTTTGTACAAGTGTGTACAAGCTTGTACAAGGGTTTACAGGTTTGTACAAGGTTGTACAAGTGTGTAGAAGGGTGTACAAGTATGTACAAGAATGTACAAGTTTGTACAAGTGTGTACAAGGGTGTACAAGTATGTACAAGAATGTACAAGTTTGTACAAGTGTGTACAAGGGTGTACAAATGTGTACAAGGATGTAAAAGTTTGTACAAGTGTGTACAAGTTTGTAGTAGGTTGTACAAGGTTGTACAAGTGTGTACAAGGTTGTACAAGTGTGTACAAGGTTGTACAAGTGTGTACAAGGTTGTACAAGTGTGTACAAGGTTGTACAAGTGTGTACAAGGGTTTACAGGTTTGTACAAGGTTGTACAAGTGTGTACAAGGGTGTACAAATGTGTAAAAGGATGTAAAAGTTTATACAAGTGTGTACAAGTTTGTACAAGGTTGTTTAAGTGTGTACAATGTTTTACAATTGTGTACAAGGTTGTACAAGTGTGTACAAGGTTGTACAAGTGTGTACAAGGATGTACAAGTGTGTACAAGGTTGTACAAGTGTGTACAAGTTTGTACAAGTGTGTACAAGTTTGTACAAGGTTGTACAAATGTGTACAAGGGTGTACAAAAGTGTACAAGGGTGCACAAGTTTGTACAAGGGTGTACAAGTGTGTACAAGGGTGTACAGGTTTGTACAAGGTTGTACAAGTGTGTACAAGCTTGAACAAGTGTGTACAAGGTTGTACAAGTGTTTACAAGGTTGTACAAGTGTGTACAAGGTTGCACAAGTGTGTACAAGGTTGCACAAGTGTGTACAAGAGTGTACAATCGTGTACAAGCTTGTACAAGTGTGTACAAGGGTGTACAGGTTTGTACAAGGTTGTACAAGTGTGTACAAGGTTTTAAAAGTGTGTACAAGGTTGTACAAGTGTGTACAAGGTTGTACAAGTGTGTACAAGGTTGTACAAGTGTGTACAAGCTTGTACAAGTGTGTACAAGGTTGAACAAGTGTGTACATGGTTGTTCAAGTGTGTACATGTTTGTACAAGTGTGTTTAAGTTTGTACAAGGTTGTACAAATGTGTACAAGGGTGTACAAAAGTGTACAAGGGTGCACAAGTTTGTACAAGGGTGTACAAGTGTGTACAAGCTTGTACAAGTGTGTACAATGGTGTACAGGTTTGCACTAGGTTGTACAAATGTGTACAAGGATGTACAAGTATGTACAAGAATGTACAATTTTGTACAAGTGTGTACAAGTTTGTAAAAGGTTGTACAAGTGTGTACAAGGGTGAACAAGTGTGTACAAGGTTGTACAAGTGTGTACAAGCTTGTACAAGTGTGTACAAGCTTGTACAAGTGTGTACAAGGGTGTACAAGTGTGTACAAGGTTGTACAAGTTTTTACAAGGTTGTACAAGTGTGTACAAGGTTGTACAAGTGTGTACAAGGTTGTACAAGTGTGTACAAGGTTGTACAAGGTTGTACAATTGTGTACAAGGTTGTACAAGTGTGTACAAGGTTGTACAAGTGTGTACAAGGGTGTACAAGTTTGTACAAGTGTGTACAAGGTTGTACAAGTGTGTACAAGGGTGTACAAGTTTGTACAAGTGTGTACAAGTTTGTACAATTGTGTACAAGTTTGTAAAAGGTTGTACAAATGTATACAAGGGTGCACAAGTGTGTACAAGGGTGTACAATCGTGTACAAGCTTGTACAAGTGTGTACAAGGGTGTACAGGTTTGTACAAGGTTGTACAAGTGTGTACAAGGGTGTACAAATGTGTACAAGGTTGTACAAGTGTGTACAAGGGTGTACAAATGTGTACAAGGATGTAAAAGTTTGTACAAGTGTGTACAAGTTTGTACAAGGTTGTACAAGTAAGTACATGTTTGTACAAGAATGTACAAGTGTGTACAGGGTTTTACAATTGTGTAAAAGGTTGTACAAGTGTGTACAAGGTTGTACAAGCGTGTACAAGGTTGTACAAGTGTGTACAAGGTTGTACAAGTGTGTACAAGGTTGTACAAGTGTGTAAAAGTTTGTTCAAGTGTGTACAAGTTTGTACAAGGTTGTACAAATGTGTACAAGGGTGTACAAAAGTGTACAAGGGTGCACAAGTTTGTACAAGGGTGTACAAGTGTGTACAAGCTTGTACAAGTGTGTACAAGCTTGTACAAGGGTTTACAGGTTTGTACAAGGTTGTACAAGTGTGTACAAGGGTGTACAAGTATGTACAAGAATGTACAAGTTTGTACAAGTGTGTACAAGGGTGTACAAGTATGTACAAGAATGTACAAGTTTGTACAAGTGTGTACAAGGATGTACAAATGTGTACAAGGATGTAAAAGTTTGTACAAGTGTGTACAAGTTTGTACAAGGTTGTACAAGGTTGTACAAGTGTGTACAAGGTTGTACAAGTGTGTACAAGGTTGTACAAGTGTGTACAAGGTTGTACAAGTGTGTACAAGGTTGTACAAGTGTGTACAAGGGTGCACAAGTGTGTACAAGGGTGTACAATCGTGTACAAGCTTGTACAATCGTGTACATGCTTGTTTCAAGTTTGTACAAGGGTTTACAGGTTTGTACAAGGTTGTACAAGTGTGTACAAGGGTGTACAAGTATGTACAAGAATGTACAAGTTTGTACAAGTGTGTACAAGGGTGTACAAATGTGTACAAGGATGTAAAAGTTTGTACAAGTGTGTACACACTTGTACAACCTTGTACACACTTTTTCAACCTTGTACACACTTATACAACCTTATACACACTTGTACAACCTTGTACACACTTGTACAACCTTGTACACACTTGTACAACCTTGTACACACTTGTACAACCTTGTAAAAACTTGTACAATCTTGTACACACTTGTACACCCTTGTACACACTTGTACAAGCTTGTACACACTTGAACAACTTTGTACACACTTGTTCACCCTTGTACACACTTGTACAACCTTTTACAAACTTGTACACACTTGTACAAAATTGTACATTCTTGTACATACTTGTACATCCTTGTACACATTTGTACAACCTTGTACAAACCTGTACACCCTTGTACACACTTGTACAAGCTTGTACACACTTGTACACCCTTTTACAAACTTGTGCACCCTTGTACACTTTTGTACACCCTTGTACACATTTGTACAACCTTGTACAAACTTAAACACACTTGTACAAACATGTACACACTTGAACAACCATGTACACACTTGTACAACCTTGTACACACTTGTACAATCTTGTACACACTTGTACAAACTTGTACACACTTGTACAACCTTGTACACACTTGTACAACCTTGTACACAATTGTAAAACCTTGTACACACTTGTACAACCTTGTACAAACCTGTACACCCTTGTACACACTTGTACAAGCTTGTACACGATTGTACACTCTTGTACACACTTGTGCAACCTTGTACACACTTGTACAACCTTGTAAACACTTGTACAACCTTGTACAAACCTGTACACCCTTGTACATACTTGTACACCCTTGTACAAACTTGTGCACCCTTGTACACTTTTGTACACCCTTGTACACATTTGTACAACCTTGTACAAACTTGTACAACCTTGTACAAACTTGTACACACTTGTACAAACTTGTACACACTTGTACAATCTTGTACACACTTGTTCACCCTTGTACACACTTGTACAACCTTTTACAAACTTGTACACACTTGTACAAAATTGTACATTCTTGTACATACTTGTACATCCTTGTACACACTTGTACAACCTTGTACACACTTGTACAAGCTTGTACACACTTGTACAAACTTGTACACACTTGTACAACCTTGTACACACTTGTACAACCTTGTACACAATTGTAAAACCTTGTACACACTTGTACAACCTTGTACAAACCTGTACACCCTTGTACACACTTGTACAAGCTTGTACACGATTGTACACTCTTGTACACACTTGTGCAACCTTGTACACACTTGTACAACCTTGTAAACACTTGTACAACCTTGTACAAACCTGTACACCCTTGTACACACTTGTACACCCTTGTACAAACTTGTGCACCCTTGTACACTTTTGTACACCCTTGTACACATTTGTACAACCTTGTACAAACTTGTACACACTTGTACAAACTTGTACACACTTGTACAACCTTGTACACACTTGTACAACCTTGTTCACACTTGTACAACCTTGTACAACCTTGTACAAACTTGTACACACTTGTACAAACTTTTACATCCTTGTACACATTTGTACACCCTTGTACACAATTGTACAAACTTGTACATTCTTGTACATACTTGTACACCCTTGTACACACTTGTACAACCTTGTACAAACCTGTAAACCCTTGTACAAACTTGAAACAAGCATGTACACGATTGTACAAGCTTGTACACGATTGTACACCCTTGTACACACTTGTGCACCCTTGTACACACTTGTACAACCTTGTACACACTTGTACAACCTTGTACACACTTGTACAACCTTGTACACACTTGTACAACCTTGTACACACTTGTACAACCTTGTACACACTTGTACAACCTTGTACAACCTTGTACAAACTTGTACACACTTGTACAAACTTTTACATCCTTGTACACATTTGTACATCCTTGTACACACTTGTACAAACTTGTACATTCTTGTACATACTTGTACACCCTTGTACACACTTGTACAAACTTGTACATTCTTGTACATACTTGTACACCCTTGTACACACTTGTACAACCTTGTACAAACCTGTAAACCCTTGTACAAGCTTGTACACACTTGTACAAGCTTGTACACACTTGTACACCCTTGTACAAACTTGTGCACCCTTGTACACTTTTGTACACCCTTGTACACATTTGTACAACCTTGTACAAACTTGTACACACTTGAACAAACTTGTACACACTTGTACAACCTTGTACACACTTGTACAACCTTGTACACACTTGTACAACCTTGTACACACTTGTACAACCTTGTACACGCTTGTACAACCTTGTACACACTTGTACAACCTTTTACACACTTGTACATTCTTGTACAAACTTGTACTTACTTGTACAACCTTGTACAAACTTGTACACACTTGTACAAACTTTTACATCCTTGTACACATTTGTACACCCTTGTACACACTTGTACAACCTTGTACAAACCTGTACACCCTTGTACACACTTGTACAAGCTTGTACACGATTGTACACCCTTGTACACACTTGTGAACCCTTGTATACATTTGTACAACCTTGTACAAACTTGTACACAATTGTACAAACTTGTACACACTTGTACAACCTTGTACACACTTGTTCACCCTTGTACACACTTGTACAACCTTTTACAAACTTGTACACACTTGTACAAAATTGTACATTCTTGTACATACTTGTACATCCTTGTACACATTTGTACAACCTAGTACAAACCTGTACACCATTGTACACACTTGTACAAGCTTGTACACACTTGTACACCCTTGTACAAACTTGTGCACCCTTGTACACTTTTGTACACCCTTGTACACATTTGTACAACCTTGTACAAACTTAAACACACTTGTACAAACATGTACACACTTGAACAACCATGTACACACTTGTACAACCTTGTACACACTTGTACAACCTTGTACAACCTTGTACAAACTTGTACACACTTGTACAAACTTTTACATCCTTGTACACATGTGTACACCCTTGTACACACTTGTACAAACTTGTACATTCTTGTACATACTTGTACACCCTTGTACACACTTGTACAACCTTGTACAAACCTGTAAACCCTTGTACAAACTTGAAACAAGCATGTACACGATTGTACAAGCTTGTACACGATTGTACACCCTTGTACACACTTGTGCACCCTTGTACACACTTGTACAACCTTGTACACACTTGTACAACCTTGTACACACTTGTACAACCTTGTACACACTTTTACAACCTTGTACACACTTGTACACCCTTGTACAAACTTGAAACAAGCATGTACACGATTGTACAAGCTTGTACACGATTGTACAACCTTGTACAAACTTGTACACACTTGTACAAACTTTTACATCCTTGTACACATTTGTACATCCTTGTACACACTTGTACAAACTTGTACATTCTTGTACATACTTGTACACCCTTGTACACACTTGTACAAACTTGTACATTCTTGTACATACTTGTACACCCTTGTACACACTTGTACAACCTTGTACAAACCTGTAAACCCTTGTACAAGCTTGTACACACTTGTACAAGCTTGAACACACTTGTACACCCTTGTACAAACTTGTGCACCCTTGTACACTTTTGTACACCCTTGTACACATTTTTACAACCTTGTACAAACTTGTACACACTTGAACAAACTTGTACACACTTGTACAACCTTGTACACACTTGTACAACCTTGTACACACTTGTACAACCTTGTACACGCTTGTACAACCTTGTACACACTTGTACAACCTTTTACACAATTGTAAAACCTTGTACACACTTGTACATTCTTGTACAAACTTGTACTTACTTGTACAACCTTGTACAAACTTGTACACACTTGTACAAACTTTTACATCCTTGTACACATTTGTACACCCTTGTACACACTTGTACAACCTTGTACAAACCTGTACACCCTTGTACACACTTGTACAAGCTTGTACACGATTGTACACCCTTGTACACACTTGTGAACCCTTGTATACATTTGTACAACCTTGTACAAACTTGTACACAATTGTACAAACTTGTACACACTTGTACAACCTTGTACACACTTGTTCACCCTTGTACACACTTGTACAACCTTTTACAAACTTGTACACACTTGTACAAAATTGTACATTCTTGTACATACTTGTACATCCTTGTACACATTTGTACAACCTAGTACAAACCTGTACACCATTGTACACACTTGTACAAGCTTGTACACACTTGTACACCCTTGTACAAACTTGTGCACCCTTGTACACTTTTGTACACCCTTGTACACATTTGTACAACCTTGTACAAACTTAAACACACTTGTACAAACATGTACACACTTGAACAACCATGTACACACTTGTACAACCTTGTACACACTTGTACAAGCTTGTACACACTTGTACAACCTTGTACACACTTGTACAACCTTGTACACACTTGTACAACCTTGTACACAATTGTAAAACCTTGTACACACTTGTACAACCTTGTACAAAACTGTACACCCTTGTACACACTTGTACAAGCTTGTACACGATTGTACACTCTTGTACACACTTGTGCAACCTTGTACACACTTGTGCAACCTTGTACACACTTGTACAACCTTGTAAACACTTGTACAACCTTGTACACACTTGTTCAAGCTTGTACACACTTGTACAACCTTGTACAAACCTGTACACCCTTGTACACACTTGTACACCCTTGTACAAACTTGTGCACCCTTGTACACTTTTGTACACCCTTGTACACATTTGTACAACCTTGTACAAACTTGTACACACTTGTACAAACTTGTACACACTTGTACAACCTTGTACACACTTGTACATCCTTGTACACACTTGTACAACCTTGTACACACTTGTACAACCTTGTACACAATTGTAAAACATTGTACACACTTAAACAACCTTGTACAAACTTGTACACACTTGTATAAACTTTTACATCCTTGTACACATTTGTACACCCTTGTACACACTTGTACAACCTTGTACAAACCTGTAAACCCTTGTACACACTTGTACAAGCTTGTACACGATTGTACAAGCTTGTACACGATTGTACACCCTTGCACACACTTGTGAACCCTTGTACACACTTGTACAACCTTGTACACACTTGTACAACCTTGTACACACTTGTACAACCTTGTACACACTTGTACAACCTTGTACACACTTGTACAACCTTGTACAACCTACTACAAACTTGTACACACTTGTACAAACTTTTACATCCTTGTACACATTTGTACACCCTTGTACACACTTGTACAAACTTGTACATTCTTGTACATACTTTTACACCCTTGTACACACTTGTACAAACTTGTACATTCTTGTACATACTTGTACACCCTTGTACACACTTGTACAACCTTGTACAAACCTGTAAACCCTTGTACAAGCTTGTACACACTTGTACAAACTTGTACACACTTGTACACCCTTGTACAAACTTGTGCACCCTTGTACACTTTTGTACAACCTTGTACACATTTGTACAACCTTGTACAAACTTGTACACACTTGAACAAACTTGTACACACTTGTACAACCTTGTACACACTTGTACAACCTTGTACACACTTGTACAACCTTGTACACACTTGTACAACCTTGTACACACTTGTACAAGCTTGTACACACTTGTACAACCTTGTACACACTTGTACAACCTTGTACACACTTGTACAACCTTTTACACAATTGTAAAACCTTGTACACACTTGTACATTCTTGTACAAACTTGTACTTACTTGTACAACCTTGTACAAACTTGTACACACTTGTACAAACTTTTACATCCTTGTACACATTTGTACACCCTTGTACACACTTGTACAACCTTCTACAAACCTGTACACCCTTGTACACACTTGTACAAGCTTGTACACGATTGTACACCCTTGTACACACTTGTGCACCCTTGTACACACTTGTACACCCTTGTACACACTTGTGCACCCTTGTACACACTTGTACACCCTTGTACACACTTGTACAACCTTTTACAAACTTGTACACACTTGTACAAACTTGAACATTCTTGTACATACTTGTACACCCTTGTAAACACTTGTACAACCTTGTACAAACTTGTACACACTTGTACACACTTGTACAAGCTTGTACACACTTGTACACCCTTGTACAAACTTGTGCACCCTTGTACACACTTGTGCACCCTTGTACACACTTGTACAACCTTGTACACAATTGTACAACCTTGTACAACCATGTACACACTTGTACAACTTTGTACACACTTGTACAACCTTGTACACACTTGTACACCTTTGTACACACTTGTACAACCTTGTACACTATGATACAACCTTGTACACACTTGTACAACCTTGTACACACTTGTACAACCTTTTACAAACTTGTACACACTTGTACAAACTTGTACATTCTTTTGTACACCCTTGTAAACACTTGTACAACCTTGTACAAACCTGTACACCCTTGTACACACTTGTACAAGCTTGTACACACTTGTACAAGCTTGTACACACTTGTACACCCTTGTACAAACTTGTGCAACCTTGTACACTTTTGTACACCCTTGTATACATTGGTACAACCTTGTACAAACTTGTACACACTTGTACAAACTTGTACACCCTTGTACACACTTGTACAACCTTGTACACACTTGTACAACCTTGTACACACTTGTACAACCTTGTACACAATTGTACAACCTTGTACAACCATGTACACACTTGTACAACCTTGTACACACTTGTACAACCTTGTACACACTTGTACACCTTTGTACACACTTATACAACCTTGTACACACTTGTACAACCTTGTACACACTTGTACAACCTTGTACACGTTTGTACAACCTTGTACACACTTGTACAACCTTGTACACACTTGTACAACCTTGTAAAAACTTGTACAAGCATGTACACGATTGTACACCCTTGTACACACTTGTGCACCCTTGTACACACTTGTACAACCTTGTACACACTTGTACAACCTTGTACACACTTGTACAACCTTGTACACACTTGTACAACCTTGTACACACTTTTACATACTTGTACACACTTGTACAACCTTGTACACACTTGTACAACCTTGTACACACTTGTACAACCTTGTACACACTTGTACAACCTTTTACACAATTGTAAAACCTTGTACACACTTGTACATTCTTGTACAAACTTGTACTTACTTGTACAACCTTGTACAAACTTGTACACACTTGTACAAACTTTTACATCCTTGTACACATTTGTACACCCTTGTACACACTTGTACAACCTTGTACAAACCTGTACACCCTTGTACACACTTGTACAAGCTTGTACAAGATTGTACACCCTTGTACACACTTGTGCACCCTTGTACACACTTGTACACCCTTGTATACACTTGTACAACCTTTTACAAACTTGTACACACTTGTACAAACTTGTACATTCTTGTGCATACTTGTACACCCTTGTAAACACTTGTACAACCTTGTACAAACCTGTACACCCTTGTACACACTTGTACAAGCTTGTACACACTTGTACAAGCTTGTACACACTTGTACAAGCTTGTACACACTTGTACACCCTTGTACAAACTTGTGCACCCTTTTATACTTTTGTACAACCTTGTATACATTTGTACAACCTTGTACAAACTTGTACACAATTGTACAAACTTGTACACACTTGTACAAACTTGTACACAATTGTACAAACTTGTACACACTTGTACAAACTTGTACACCCTTGTACACACTTGTACAACCTTGTACACACTTGTACAACCTTGTACAAACCTGTACAACCTTGTACACACTTGTACAAGCTTGTACACGATTGTACACCCTTGTACACACTTGTGCACCCTTGTACACACTTGTACACCCTTGTACACACTTGTACAACCTTTTACAAACTTGTACACACTTGTACAAACTTGTACATTCTTGTACATACTTGTACACCCTTGTAAACACTTGTACAACCTTGTACAAACCTGTACACCCTTGTACACACTTGTACAAGCTTGTACACACTTGTACACCCTTGTACACACTTGTACAACCTTGTACACACTTGTACAACCTTGTACACAATTGTACAACCTTGTACAACCTTGTACACACTTGTACAACCTTGTACACACTTGTACAACCTTGTACACACTTGTACAACCTTGTACACACTTGTACACCTTTGTACACACTTGTTCAACCTTGTACACACTTGTACAACCTTGTACACACTTGTACAACCTTGTACACACTTGTACAACCTTGTACACACTTGTACACACTTGTACAAACTTGTACATTCTTGTACATACTTGTACTCCCTTGTAAACACTTGTACAACCTTGTACAAACCTGTACACCCTTGTACACACTTGTACAAGCTTGTACACACTTCTACAAGCTTGTACACACTTGTACACCCTTGTACAAACTTGTGCACCCTTGTACACTTTTGTACACCCTTGTATACATTTGTACAACCTTGTACAAACTTGTACACACTTGTACAAACTTGTACACACTTGTACAAACTTGTACACCCTTGTACACACTTGTACAACCTTGTACACACTTGTACAACCTTGTACACACTTGTGTCTAAGATGTCTTTTTATTTAGAGGGATGTCTTGTTTTTTAGAGGGTTGTCTTGTTTTTTAGAGGGTTTTCTTGTAATTTAGATGGGATGTCTTGTTATTTAGAGGGATGTCTTAATATTTAGCGGAATGTCTTGTTTATTAGAGGGATGTCTTGCTATTTAGAGGGATGTCTTTTTATTTGGAGGGATGTCTTGTTATTTAGAGGGATGTCTTAATATTTAGAGGGATTTCTTGTTATTTAGAGGAATGTCTTGTTATTTAAAAGGGATGTCTTGTTATTTAGAGGGATGTCTTGTTATTTAGTCGGATGTCTTGTTATTTAGAGGGATGTCTTGTTATTTAGAGAGATGTCTTGTTATTTAAAGGGATGTCTTAATATTTAGAGGGATGTCTTGTTATTTAGAGGGATGTCTTAATATTTAGAGGGATGTCTTGTTATTTGAAGGGATGTCTTAATATTTAGAGGGATGTCTTGTTATTTAAAGGGATGTCTTGTTATTTAGAGGGATGTCTTGTTTTTTAAAGGGTTGTCTTGTTATTTGGAGGGATGTCTTAATATTTAGAGTGATGTCTTGTTATTTAGAGGGATGTCTTGTTATTTAGAGGGATGTCTTGTTTTTTAGAGGGTTGTCTTGTTATTTGGAGGGATGTCTTGTTTTTTAGAGGGTTGTATTGTAATTTAGAGGGATATCTTGTTATTTGGAGGGATGTCTTGTTATTTAGAGGGATGTCTTGCTATTTAGAGGGATGTCTTTTTATTTAGAGGGATGTCTTGTTATTTAGAGGGATGTCTTGTTATTTAGAGGAATGTCTTGTTATTTAAAAGGGATGTCTTGTTATTTAGAGGGACGTCTTGTTATTTAGTGGGATGTCTTGTTATTTAGAGGGATGTCTTGTTATTTAGAGAGATGTCTTGTTATTTAAAGGGATGTCTTAATATTTAGAGGGATGTCTTGTTATTTAGAGGGATGTCTTAATATTTAGAGGGATGTCTTGTTATTTGGAGGGATGTCTTAATATTTAGAGGGATGTCTTGTTATTTAGAGGGATGTCTTGTTATTTAGAGGGATGTCTTGTTATTTGGAGAGATGTCTTTTTATTTAGAGGGATGTCTTGTTTTTTAGAGGGTTGTCTTGTTATTTGGAGGGATGTCTTGTTTTTGAGAGGGTTGTCTTGTAATTTAGATGGGATGTCTTGTTATTTAGAGGGATGTCTTAATATTTAGCGGAATGTCTTGTTTATTAGAGGGATGTCTTGCTATTTAGAGGGATGTCTTTTTATTTGGAGGGATGTCTTGTTATTTAGAGGGATGTCTTGTTATTTAGAGGAATGTCTTGTTATTTAAAAGGGATGTCTTGTTATTTAGAGGGATGTCTTGTTATTTAGTGGGATGTCTTGTTATTTAGAGGGATGTCTTGTTATTTAGAGAGATGTCTTGTTATTTAAAGGGATGTCTTAATATTTAGAGGGATGTCTTAATATTTAGCGGAATGTCTTGTTTATTAGAGGGATGTCTTGCTATTTAGAGGGATGTCTTTTTATTTGGAGGGATGTCTTGTTATTTAGAGGGATGTCTTGTTATTTAGAGGAATGTCTTGTTATTTAAAAGGGATGTCTTGTTATTTAGAGGGATGTCTTGTTATTTAGTGGGATGTCTTGTTATTTAGAGGGATGTCTTGTTATTTAGAGAGATGTCTTGTTATTTAAAGGGATGTCTTAATATTTAGAGGGATGTCTTGTTATTTAGAGGGATGTCTTAATATTTAGAGGGATGTCTTGTTATTTGAAGGGATGTCTTAATATTTAGAGGGATGTCTTGTTATTTAGAGGGATGTCTTGTTATTTAGAGGGATGTCTTGTTATTTAGAGGGATGTCTTGTTTTTTAAAGGGTTGTCTTGTTATTTGGAGGGATGTCTTAATATTTAGAGGGATGTCTTGGTATTTAGAGGGATGTCTTGTTATTTAGAGGGATGTCTTAATATTTAGCGGAATGTCTTAAGGGATGTCTTGTTTTTTAGAGGGTTGTCTTGTAATTTAGATGGGATGTCTTGTTATTTAGAGGGATGTCTTGTTATTTACAGGTATGTCTTGTTATTTAGAGGGATGTCTTAATATTTAGAGGAATGTCTTGTTATATAGATGGATGTCTTGTTATTTAGAGGGATGTCTTGATATTTAGAGGGATGTCTTGTTTTTTAGAGAGATGTCTTGTTATTTAGAGGGTTTTTTTGTTTTTTAGAGGGTTGTCTTGTTATTTGGAGGGATGTCTTGTTATTTAGATTGATGTCTTAATATTTAGAGGGATGTCTTTTTATTTGGAGGGATGTCTTGTTATTTAGAGGGATGTCTTGTTATTTAGAGGAATGTCTTGTTATTTAAAAGGGATGTCTTGTTATTTAGAGGGATGTCTTGTTAATTAGAGGGATGTCTTGTTATTTAGAGGGATGTCTTGTTATTTAGAGGGATGTCTTGTTATTTAGAGGGATGTCTTGTTATTTGAAGGGATGTCTTAATATTTAGAGAGATGTCTTGTTATTTAGAGGGATGTCTTGTTATTTAGAGGGATGTCTTGTTATTTAGAGGGATGTCTTCATATTTGGAGGGATGTCTTCATATTTGGAGGGATGTCTTGTTATTTAGAGGGATGTCTTCATATTTGGAGGGATGTCTTCATATTTGGAGGGATGTCTTGTTATTTAGAGGGATGTCTTGTTATTTGGAGGGATGCTTGTTATTAAGAGGGATGTCTTATAATTTAGAGGGATGTCTTTTTATTTAGAGGGATGTCTTGTTATTTAGAGGGATGTCTTGGTATTTGGAGGGATGTCTAGTTATTTAGAGGAATGTCTTTTTATTTAGAGGGATGTCTTGTTATTTAGAGGGATGTCTTGTTATTTAGAGGGATGTCTTGTTATTTGAAGGGATGTCTTAATATTTAGAGGGATGTCTTGCTATTTTGAGGGATTTCTTGTTATTTGGAGGGATGTCTTGTTATTTAGAGGGATGTCTTGTTATTTAGAGGAATGTCTTGTTATTTAAAAGGGATGTCTTGTTATTTAGAGGGATGTCTTGTTATTTAGTGGGATGTCTTGTTATTTAGAGGGATGTCTTGTTATTTAGAGAGATGTCTTGTTATTTAAAGGGATGTCTTAATATTTAGAGGGATGTCTTGTTATTTAGAGGGATGTCTTAATATTTAGAGAGATGTCTTGTTATTTGGAGGGATGTCTTAATATTTAGAGGGATGTCTTGTTATTTAGAGGGATGTCTTGTTATTTAGAGAGATGTCTTGTTATTTAAAGGGATGTCTTAATATTTAGAGGGATGTCTTGTTATTTAGAGGGATGTCTTAATATTTAGAGGGATGTCTTGTTATTTGAAGGGATGTCTTAATATTTAGAGGGATGTCTTGTTATTTAGAGGGATGTCTTGTTATTTAGAGGGATGTCTTGTTTTTTAAAGGGTTGTCTTGTTATTTGGAGGGATGTCTTAATATTTAGAGGGATGTCTTGGTATTTAGAGGGATGTCTTGTTATTTGGAGAGATGTCTTTTTATTTAGAGGGATGTCTTGTTTTTTAGAGGGTTGTCTTGTTTATTAGAGGGATGTCTTGCTATTTAGAGGGATGTCTTTTTATTTGGAGTGATGTCTTGTTATTTAGAGGGATGTCTTGTTATTTAGAGGAATGTCTTGTTATTTAAAAGGGATGTCTTGTTATTTAGAGGGATGTCTTGTTGTTTAGAGGGATGTCTTGTTATTTAGAGAGATGTCTTGTTATTTAAAGGGATGTCTTAATATTTAGAGGGATGTCTTAATATTTAGCGGAATGTCTTGTTTATTAGAGGGATGTCTTGCTATTTAGAGGGATGTCTTTTTATTTGGAGGGATGTCTTGTTATTTAGAGGGATGTCTTGTTATTTAGAGGAATATCTTGTTATTTAAAAGGGATGTCTTGTTATTTAGAGGGATGTCTTGTTATTTAGTGGGATGTCTTGTTATTTAGAGGGATGTCTTGTTATTTAGAGAGATGTCTTGTTATTTAAAGGGATGTCTTAATATTTAGAGGGATGTCTTGTTATTTAGAGGGATGTCTTAATATTTAGAGGGATGTCTTGTTATTTGAAGGGATGTCTTAATATTTAGAGGGATGTCTTGTTATTTAGAGGGATGTCTTGTTAAATTCCATTTTGTAGCCCCTGAACTGCTTAGTATAAACTAAATTAAAACATACCTCGTCTTGCAGTTCAAATAAATAGTGTCTTTTTCAATCCACTACATGTTTCGCCATGTTGGCATTTTCAAGTGGTTTACACAGAAACATTGAGACTTGAAACATTATAATATCCGAATTGGACTCGTCAAATTGTAGAAATTTACAAATAAACACAAAACTGTACATACATTTGACACGTACGAACGAAACATTATTATGTAGGCCTACAACACATTGCAACCCGATCACGGCACTGACTGAGACAGAACTGGCAGGAAAACTAAGAAGTCTCAGCTCCTCTGTTATCAGTGGTACAAAGGTCAACTTGCTTGTGTCCAGAGCTATGGGAGATGATTGTATTAAATATTGCATGAGAATTGAAATTTAATTTTTCATTTAAAATATTTTGTTTTGTTTCTTCTTTATTGTAGCTACTGTATATTTCAAACTGTTCCAGAGAATCTAGCTTATTCCCTTTGTTGCAAATGTGTAAAATTTGTAAGCTGTTTTCTATTTTGTCTACAGAATGATTAGTATCTATAAGGTGTTGGGCAAACGTTGATTTTTGTTTATTAGTTTTGGGGTCGGGGTAGTGTTCCTTGAAGCGCTGAGTAAAAGTTCCACCAGTCTGTCCAATATAAAAATTAGGGCATTCCATGCAATTTATTTTATATACCCCTGATTTTTCAAATTTGTTCTTCTCACTTGTATTACGGGATAGTGCCTGTTTGGTTTTATTTGTTGTTCTGAAGGTCAGGTGGAGTCCGTGTTTTTTCAGCACTTTGTGGAGTCCATTCTGGGCTGTTTGACTGTATTCAATGCAAATGAATTTCTTTTCGGGTTTTCCAGTAACATTCAGTTTTTTGTTTTGTGTGTTATTATTGAATTTTGAAACCATAATATATTAAATATGGTTTCAAACACCGACAACCCGTCAGTGTTTGACAACCCGACCCTATTAACTGAATCTGCCAACGAGATATTAAGTCTACTTAAAGAAGTCTTGAAACAAAATTACTTTACCTTCAATGAAACATTTTACAGTCAACCCGATGGCCTTTCCATGGGCTCACCATTATCTGCGATTCTTTCTGATATATACTTAAATCACATTGAAAATGAATTCATATTCTCAGATTTAAATAAATTCAGGAACAAAATCATACTTTATAACCGTTACGTTGATGACACAATAATGTTATTCAATGGCAGCTCTAGACAGTTAAATCTACTTCTCAAGTATCTTAATAGCATTGATCCCAAGCTTCAATTCACAATAGAAACAGAAGATGCCAACAAAATAAATTTCTTAGACATGACAATCGAAAAAAAGGACAATAAGTTATGCTACAGCATTTACAGGAAACCCACCTCCTCAAACCAAACGATACATGCAACGTCTTATCATCCCGTCTCTCACAAACTTGCTGCATACAATAGCCTAGTAAACAGAATGCTTAATTTTCCTCTTTCAACCACAGATTACAATAGAGAACTAAATATTATCAAACAGATTGCTGTCTCCAACGGTTATAAGCCGAGTACGATCGACAAACTGGTTTCAAAATTCAATAATAACACACAAAACAAAAAACTGAATGTTACTGGAAAACCCGAAAAGAAATTCATTTGCATTGAATACAGTCAAACAGCCCAGAATGGACTCCACAAAGTGCTGAAAAAACACGGACTCCACCTGACCTTCAGAACAACAAATAAAACCAAACAGGCACTATCCCGTAATACAAGTGAGAAGAACAAATTTGAAAAATCAGGGGTATATAAAATAAATTGCATGGAATGCCCTAATTTTTATATTGGACAGACTGGTAGAACTTTTACTCAGCGCTTCAAGGAACACTACCCCGACCCCAAAACTAATAAACAAAAATCAACGTTTGCCCAACACCTTATAGATACTAATCATTCTGTAGACAAAATAGAAAACAGCTTACAAATTTTACACATTTGCAACAAAGGGAATAAGCTAGATTCTCTGGAACAGTTTGAAATATACAGTAGCTACAATAAAGAAGAAACAAAACAAAATATTTTAAATGAAAAATTAAATTTCAATTCTCATGCAATATTTAATACAATCATCTCCCATAGCTCTGGACACAAGCAAGTTGACCTTTGTACCACTGATAACAGAGGAGCTGGGACTTCTTAGTTTTCCTGCCAGTTCTGTCTCAGTCAGTGCCGTGATCGGGTTGCAATGTGTTGTAGGCCTACATAATAATGTTTCGTTCGTACGTGTCAAATGTATGTACAGTTTTGTGTTTATTTGTAAATTTCTACAATTTGACGAGTCCAATTCGGATATTATAATGTTTCAAGTCTCAATGTTTCTGTGTAAACCACTTGAAAATGCCAACATGGCGAAACATGTAGTGGATTGAAAAAGACACTATTTATTTGAACTGCAAGACGAGGTATGTTTTAATTTAGTTTATGTCTTGTTATTTAGAGGGATGTCTTGTTATTTAGAGGGATGTCTTGTTTTTTAAAGGGTTGTCTTGTTATTTGGAGGGATGTCTTAATATTTAGAGGGATGTCTTGGTATTTAGAGGGATGTCTTGTTATTTAGAGGGATGTCTTAATATTTAGCGGAATGTCTTAAGGGATGTCTTGTTTTTAGAGGGTTGTCTTGTAATTTAGATGGGATGTCTTGTTATTTAGAGGGATGTCTTGTTATTTACAGGTATGTCTTGTTATTTAGAGGGATGTCTTAATATTTAGAGGAATGTCTTGTTATATAGATGGATGTCTTGTTATTTAGAGGGATGTCTTGATATTTAGAGGGATGTCTTGTTTTTTAGAGAGATGTCTTGTTATTTAGAGGGTTTTTTTGTTTTTTAGAGGGTTGTCTTGTTATTTGGAGGGATGTCTTGTTATTTAGATTGATGTCTTAATATTTAGAGGGATGTCTTTTTATTTGGAGGGATGTCTTGTTATTTAGAGGGATGTCTTGTTATTTAGAGGAATGTCTTGTTATTTAAAAGGGATGTCTTGTTATTTAGAGGGATGTCTTGTTATTTAGAGGGATGTCTTGTTATTTAGAGGGATGTCTTGTTATTTAGAGGGATGTCTTGTTATTTAGAGGGATGTCTTGTTATTTAGAGGGATGTCTTGTTATTTGAAGGGATGTCTTAATATTTAGAGAGATGTCTTGTTATTTAGAGGGATGTCTTGTTATTTAGAGGGATGTCTTGTTATTTAGAGGGATGTCTTCATATTTGGAGGGATGTCTTCATATTTGGAGGGATGTCTTGTTATTTAGAGGGATGTCTTGTTATTTAGAGGGATGTCTTCATATTTGGAGGGATGTCTTCATATTTGGAGGGATGTCTTGTTATTTAGAGTGTACCGATGGTAGTTAGTTTTTATTTGAAATAACAAAACAAAATCAATATTATTTAATCATTGGCTAGAAAGATTAAGAAAGAGTGACCAGCAGTTTAGAAGTTTTAGTTTTGTAGGGTTGGTAGTGGTTAGTGATAACCAGGTTCAACTTTGTCAGTTTTAAGTTCACTGGAAATATGGTCATCTAAGTTGTGGTTGCTGTAGAAAATTGTAAGTAGTTTTAATATTGTTTAGTAATAAGATTTTAGCTGATTTATTGTATATAGCTTTGTAGAAATCACTTTTGGAAAAAGATGAAAAGGAATGAATAGTTTTCAAATCAATTTTAATGCATTTCACAAGAAAAGAAAACAAGTAAAGTTTATACAGACCTGTTGAGTTTTGTTCTAGGAGAAGCACATTTTCACAAGAAGTTGTAAAGATCTTAAATCTACTTTTAATTATTAGAATTTATAGAGAATAGTTTTTATTGGGTTTGTGTGATGTTTTCAGACAGAAATCAACCACTTCTTGGTACTACCACTTCTTGTTCACCTTCTTACGATTGGTCCAGTAGCTTTTTGCACCACTTCTAGTTTGCATGGTATCTGCTAGTGCCTGTTCTGACCATTAAACCAGTGTCTCTGTTTAAAGTAAGATCTTTCCACTATTTTATTATTTAGTATAATTTTTGGAAGTAACAACTGCATATTTAATTTCATTTGGAAAGTGTATTTTGAGAAATTTGACATCCATAAAATAAATGTATCTTTGGGCTACTTTGTCTTTTAATTTATCTCACTTCTACTACCAGCTTAAATTAGATTCATCCTAAATTAAAGTATACTACCTAATTGGCTACAAGGTAGGGGTATACAAGTGCGCCACTCTGCTTTTTGAATCATTTAAAATTAGAAGCTGGTAAAAGTGAGAAATACATAGGCCTACATGATTATTGAGGATTATGCCTATGTTAGAAGAACTACAGCAAATAAATAGAGGCTGAAAATTTTCAACATGTCAAAATACAATTTAAATTATCTAAACAAAGAAGAACTTCTGTACGAGATAAGAATAAGAGGGGAAGAAACGAGTGATAGTGATGTAGACTCTTTAAGAAAGACTTTAAGATCTTGTATTAACCAGAATACCGATTTAACAAATTTAAAAGGTTCATACACTTTATCTGGGGAAATAACTATAATTGGGGAAAAGTGTGAACAAATTGATTCTCTAATTGAACAGTGTAGGGAAAATGTGACTAAACTCAAAATAGCTAAAATCAAGGCTAAACTAGTGCATGTACAAAACCGGACTACTAATCTATTACAATGTAAGCTGGATCCAGATAAGAAAGTTAGTTTAGACAAATTAAATCAGCAAATCTTAAATAGTTTTGAGCAATTTAAAACAATGCATACCTTCTCAGACCAGGAGATGGGGGATTTTGAAGAGGAGCTGAATAACTCTATAGTTGAGAATGAAATAATTGGGGAAAAATTAAATCAGTCTAAATCAGTAGTTCCACCAACTGAAAACTTCACTTCATCTACACCTCAAAGAGTAGAGATTGATTGTTTTCAACAAAATGTGCCGGGTCAAGTCATAAATAATCAACCAAACTCATGTACAGTTGTAAATAGTAGCCTAAGTCCTAGTAGCCTTTTTACAAAGTTGTCAAACCCATTGGAAATTTATTTAAAAAATTTTCCTGTGTGTAATGGTTTAGAAACAAACACATTGTTGCAGTTTTTGAGAAACCTAGTTACTGTCCGAAATGAAACTTCTTTATCTGAGCAAGATTTGTATGAGATTCTACCAATTTATTCTACAGCACCATTAGTGAATAAAATATTAGAATTCAAAAGGGAATCAAAATCAATTGATTTGTTGCATGCTAATATAATCACTACATTTTTGCCAATCACCTTAAGGGAAAAGCTGAAACAAGATTTAATTTTTCGACCTCAAAAACACCTTGAACCTTTGTCTATATATGTGCATGAAATAAAAATAAACCACCAGGTATTAAAGTGTGATTTAACTGAGAGTCAACTTGTTAGTTTTATTAAGAATGGAATACATCCTGATTTGCGCAACAAACTAATATTTGAGAAGAACCCTGAAACATTTTTAGACTTAGATCATCTTTGTATAAGTTTAAATAATGTAACATACAATGATTACCTCAGAAATCAAGGTTTTCCAGTTAGTAATAGTAGTGTTAGCAAGCCTTATCTATCAACTGATGATAAGCCTAGGATGGATAAACCTAACCCAGGAGTTCAACGACCTAAAAGTCACTACTCAAATCGTAACAATGAGAGGCCTGTTTGTTTCAAATGTCAAAGAGTAGGTCATATTGCTCGTAATTGTTACAGACCAGATCCAAAAAACTAGTTAAGCCAGGAAAAACACGTAGCCTAGACTACAAATCTGTTTTTCCGGACGGCAAGAAAGAATTCGGAAATAATAAACCTGTATATAGTTCTCATAGTCCCAATTTTAAATCTGAACTGAGAAGAGTTGTTAAGGATTTTAATAAAATAAATTCACCTGGATTAAAGAAAGTAAAAGCTAAAACTGTAACACATTTACCCTGTATTTCTGTGGATTTAGGAAACAAATTAAGTGTGGGAGCTTTGTTAGACACTGGAGCTAGTCAAAACTTTATAAGCTTGGATTTATACAACAGATTATTGGGAAATAAATTAATTATGAGTGAAAATACTTGGCAGGGAACCATAGTAGCTGCAAACAATGAACCTTTGAACATAAATAAGCAATGTGAAACTTTGATTAAGATAAAATCATTTACCTGGAAACAAACATTTTTAGTGGTTGAGTTAAAATATTTTGACATGATTTTAGGATACCCTTTTATGTGTGCAAGCAAGTTAAACCTAAATATGGATCGACAAATGGGTTATTTTACATTTAAACCTGAAGATGAAATTAAGTTAATTCCAAGTACAAACCTGAGTGAATTAAGCTTAAGTAGTATTAAAGTAGGAGATGTTGAAATGTGTGAAGAAGCTGAGAAGTTAATTAAGAATTTTCCTACTGTTTTTACGGATAAGATAGGATCAGCACTTGATTTGGAAATTGAGCTTAAAGTGACGGATGATAAACCTGTTAGTATACGCCCTTATTTTTTAAGTCCACCCAAAGTAGAGAAGATGAAAGCTATAATTGATGACTGGATAAAACAAGATGTCGCGGAAGTTTCCACTAGTCCGTATAGCGCCCCTGCATTTTTGACTCAAGATGACAGACTTGTAATTAACTACTCTGAACTCAATAAGAAGTTAATCAATGTAGATTACCCGCTAGGAGATATGCAGAATATGTATCAGCATCTAAAAGGAGCTAGATATTTTACAGTCATAGATTTAAACAAAGCATTTTTACAATGTCCCATAGCTTTAGAATCCAGAGATTTAACATCTTTTAGTACAATTTTTGGTAAATTCCGTATGAAGAGAATTCCATTTGGATTGAAAATAGGCAGTAGCGTACTATCACATTATTTGGACAAAATAATTAATGACATCAAATTTCAGTATATGATTAACTTTTGTGACGATATAGTTGTATATAGCCCTGATAAGAGAAACCATATTGAGCACGTTACAGAAGTGATTAAGAGATTAGCAAAACACGGACTTACGGTAAATCCACAAAAAGTCAAATTCTTTTGTAAGGAAATAAGTTTTTTAGGACATATTATTAAACAAGATAGCATCACAATAGATCCCGAGCGAACTAACTCATTAATGAAATTTCCTGCTCCAAAAACTGTGAGGCAAGTGCGACAGTTTATAGGAATGTGTGGTTATTGGTCTCGATATATTCCAAAGTATGCTGAGATATGTTTACCTCTGTTTGCGCTGAAAAAGAAAGGTGTAAAATTTAAATGGAACGAGGAGTGTCAAAATGCATTTGAAACCTTAAAGAGTAAGATAGCAAATCCGCCTATACTACAAATGGCCGATTTTTCTAAAGAATTTGAATTGCATACCGACGCAAGCGACCTAGCAGCTGCTGGTGTTTTATTGCAAAGAAATGAGGAGGGGAATTTAATGCCTATTGCTTACTATTCGAAGAAATTCACACCTACTGAGATGCGTTATAGCACTTACGAAAAGGAAGCTTACAGTGTAATATTGTGTGTAGAGAAATGGCATCAATTCTTGGAAGTAAGAAGTTTTAAATTAGTTACTGATTGTCAAGGTCTTAGTTTCATGCTCAAATCTCGAAAAAGCCGTGGAAGATTGTCTAGATGGTTTGAAAGGTTGTTTAGTCTTCCATTCACAGTTGAACATGTAAAAGGTTCGGAGAATATAATAGCTGATGCGTTATCACGTATGTTTAGTGGAGAGAAAGAGAGTGAGACGGAAATTCACGAAACAAATCTGTTAAGCAATATCAACAATGAAGTCTATTTTTGTAATGTGTTAAATGAAATACCATTGGATCTTAAGGACATTAAAGTACATCAAGAGAGCGATGAAGAGTGTAAGAAAATCATTGAAAGCATCAAGAATAAGACTAATAATGAAAATTATACCCTGAAAAATGAAGTTTTATTGTTTAAAAAGAAGATTTATTTGCCCAAGAAACTGTTTAGTGTAATATTCGCATTCTATCACAACTCATTAATTGGTGGTCATATGGGAATTTTTAGGACTCAAAGTAAAATAAATGAAAGTTTTCACCATCCTGAATTAAATGAATTCGTAAAAGGTAAAGTCCGTGAATGTAAGATCTGTCTGATGTCTAAGTCGGAACAACGTAAGTTTGAAGGTCGACTGATATCTGTTCCTGTAACTCAAGCTCTAAACACAGTGTTTATTGACCTAGCTGGACCATTTCCCCGATCAAATAAACTCAATCAGTACATTTTAATTGTGGTTGATGCATTTACCCGTTTTGTATGGTTGTACCCTCTGAAGGATTGCAAGACAAAATTCATCATAGAAAAATTGAAGATAATTTTTGATAGTTTCTCAGTACCCCGAATACTTGTGTCTGATAATGCCAGTTATTTTACATCCAAGGAATTTAAGAAATTCATGTTCAATAACTATGTGGAACACAGAAAGCTAGCTGCGTACAGAGCAAACGGAAATTTGTCGGAACGATATTTGAGGGAGACTAATAATGCTTTACGGAGTTTTTATGGTAATCAACATGATAAATGGGATTCAAATCTGGGACTGATTGCCACAAGTTTGAATACTGCTGTAAATAGTTCGACTAAATCGACTGCTTTTGGTTTAATGTTTGCCCATCCTTGTAACAATGCACTGACAAACTTATGGAATGTTAATGACATTATTTCGGAGAAGTTAACTCCTGATCAAATGAGGGAAAATTTGGAAAACGCCATTAATAACGTCAGAAGAAGCATTGCCAGAAATCAAAGAAGGGAGAGATATAGCTATCCTCGGAGAAACCATCCATTTAAGTTGAATATGGAAGTATACATCAAGACACATTATTTAAGTAATGCAGCGAATAAATTCAGCAAGAAGTTAGCACCTAGATACGTTGGACCTTACGTAATACGCTATTTTCTGAGTGATTCAACAGTACTAGTACAAAATCCTAGCAAGTTAGAAGACGTGAAGAAAATTCATATAATTGATTTAAAGAAGAGTTAAGTAGTGAAGAGGACCAAAAGTAACCAATGTATTGATGGAAGAGGAAATGTGAAAAATGGAATTAAATGGAAGATTACGGAAGACTGAAGCTAAATTGGTCTTTATGAAATGTCTGTAAAGTAGAAGTTAGATTTGTTTAGTTGAAATATTAATTAGTTAAGGGATTTTAGCAAGCTAAGAGGGAATTTGAAATTTTGTAAATTAGTACTGTGGGAGTTGTTTTAGGTTCTTAAGAATTTTTCAAAGTTTTAAAGTGTTTTTAGTAAGAGAGTGTATAATTGTGTATGTATTGGTGAATGTGTGAGTATTTGTGGCAGCAAAAGGTAGTATGAATCTGTATGAATCTAAAATGGAGTCTGAACGTAGTGTATGAGTGGGATTTTTACTAAAGGACGCACAATAACATTTTGATTAAATTTGCACTTGTAAACAGGGAAAATAACACAGAACACAAAACACTTCACACGAAACACACGAGGGAACATAAAAACAGGGAATATAACACACTGGGATAAATAAATTAAGGGAAAACTAAAGAAAAACACAGCACACGCAAACGACATAACTAAACTAAACTGGAGAAGTGAAAGTTATTTGTCTTGTCTGGAGTTGATGTTGGGAGGGGTCAGTGAACTGTGAGCGGATGTGAAGAGTTCAAAAGAGATTTAAATAGGCTTGTTTAAGATCGCTTAAGTAATTGGGGGTTTTAAAGAAAGGTTTTATTTTAAGGTATAAATTTTGTAAATAAGATTGATAATATTTGAATTGTCATAGGAAAATGAAATGGTTCAAAATGAAAAATTGTGTAAATAGAAGTTGTTGTTTTGAGTAGAAGGTTCTGTAAGGTGCTGTAAACGTGTGGAGGCTATTTGAACTAGGAGTTAGTGTTTGTAGAATTTGTTGATAGGTAGCGCTAGTTGAAATGTCAAACGGAGTTAGAGTTTTATTATTTGTTTTAAAAGGTTTGTTTATTTTCTTTTGTAGAGTTGTTGTTTTAAAAGGAAATGTAAATATTAATTTTGAGAAAGAGTGTATAATTTTGTTTATGTAATTTCAAGTTAAGGAGGGGAAATTCTGTACCGATGGTAGTTAGTTTTTATTTGAAATAACAAAACAAAATCAATATTATTTAATCATTGGCTAGAAAGATTAAGAAAGAGTGACCAGCAGTTTAGAAGTTTTAGTTTTGTAGGGTTGGTAGTGGTTAGTGATAACCAGGTTCAACTTTGTCAGTTTTAAGTTCACTGGAAATATGGTCATCTAAGTTGTGGTTGCTGTAGAAAATTGTAAGTAGTTTTAATATTGTTTAGTAATAAGATTTTAGCTGATTTATTGTATATAGCTTTGTAGAAATCACTTTTGGAAAAAGATGAAAATGAATGAATAGTTTTCAAATCAATTTTAATGCATTTCACAAGAAAAGAAAACAAGTAAAGTTTATACAGACCTGTTGAGTTTTGTTCTAGGAGAAGCACATTTTCACAAGAAGTTGTAAAGATCTTAAATCTACTTTTAATTATTAGAATTTATAGAGAATAGTTTTTATTGGGTTTGTGTGATGTTTTCAGACAGAAATCAACCACTTCTTGGTACTACCACTTCTTGTTCACCTTCTTACGATTGGTCCAGTAGCTTTTTGCACCACTTCTAGTTTGCATGGTATCTGCTAGTGCCTGTTCTGACCATTAAACCAGTGTCTCTGTTTAAAGTAAGATCTTTCCACTATTTTATTATTTAGTATAATTTTTGGAAGTAACAACTGCATATTTAATTTCATTTGGAAAGTGTATTTTGAGAAATTTGACATCCATAAAATAAATGTATCTTTGGGCTACTTTGTCTTTTAATTTATCTCACTTCTACTACCAGCTTAAATTAGATTCATCCTAAATTAAAGTATACTACCTAATTGGCTACAAGGTAGGGGTATACAAGGGATGTCTTGTTATTTGGAGGGATGCTTGTTATTAAGAGGGATGTCTTATAATTTAGAGGGATGTCTTTTTATTTAGAGGGATGTCTTGTTATTTAGAGGGATGTCTTGGTATTTGGAGGGATGTCTAGTTATTTAGAGGGATGTCTTTTTATTTAGAGGGATGTCTTGTTATTTAGAGGGATGTCTTGTTATTTAGAGGGATGTCTTGTTATTTGAAGGGATGTCTTAATATTTAGAGGGATGTCTTGCTATTTTGAGGGATTTCTTGTTATTTGGAGGGATGTCTTGTTATTTAGAGGGATGTCTTGTTATTTAGAGGAATGTCTTGTTATTTAAAAGGGATGTCTTGTTATTTAGAGGGATGTCTTGTTATTTAGTGGGATGTCTTGTTATTTAGAGGGATGTCTTGTTATTTAGAGAGATGTCTTGTTATTTAAAGGGATGTCTTAATATTTAGAGGGATGTCTTGTTATTTAGAGGGATGTCTTAATATTTAAAGGGATTTAATATTTAGAGGGATGTCTTGTTATTTAGAGGGATGTCTTGTTATTTAGAGAGATGTCTTGTTATTTAAAGGGATGTCTTAATATTTAGAGGGATGTCTTGTTATTTAGAGGGATGTCTTAATATTTAGAGGGATGTCTTGTTATTTGAAGGGATGTCTTAATATTTAGAGGGATGTCTTGTTATTTAGAGGGATGTCTTGTTATTTAGAGGGATGTCTTGTTTTTTAAAGGGTTGTCTTGTTATTTGGAGGGATGTCTTAATATTTAGAGGGATGTCTTGGTATTTAGAGGGATGTCTTGTTATTTAGAGGGATGTCTTGTTATTTAGAGGGATGTCTTCTTATTTGGAGGGAAGTCTTGTTATTTGGAGGAATGTCTTGTTATTTAGAGGGATATCTTGTTATTTGGAGGGATGTCTTGTTATTTAGAGGGATGTCTTGCTATTTAGAGGGATGTCTTTTTATTTGGAGGGATGTCTTGTTATTTAGAGGGATGTCTTGTTATTTAGAGGAATGTCTTGTTATTTAAAAGGGATGTCTTGTTATTTAGAGGGACGTCTTGTTATTTAGTGGGATGTCTTGTTATTTAGAGGGATGTCTTGTTATTTAGAGAGATGTCTTGTTTTTAAAGGGATGTCTTAATATTTAGAGGGATGTCTTGTTATTTAGAGGGATGTCTTAATATTTGGAGGGATGTCTTGTTATTTAGAGGGATGTCTTAATATTTAGAGGGATGTCTTGTTTTTTAGTGGGATGTCTTGTTATTTAGAGGGATGTCTTGTTATTTAGAGGGTTTTTTTGTTTTTTAGAGGGTTGTCTTGTTATTTGGAGGGATGTCTTGTTATTTAGATTGATGTCTTAATATTTAGAGGGATGTCTTGTTTTTTAGAGGGATGTCTTGTTATTTAGAGGGATGACTTGTTATTTAGAGGGATGTCTTGTTATTTAGAGGGATGTCTTGTTATTTAGAGGGATGTCTTGTTATTTGAAGGGATGTCTTAATATTTAGAGAGATGTCTTGTTATTTAGAGGGATGTCTTGTTATTTAGAGGGATGTCTTCTTATTTGGAGGGAAGTCTTGTTATTTGGAGGAATGTCTTGTTATTTAGAGGGATATCTTGTTATTTGGAGGGATGTCTTGTTATTTAGAGGGATGTCTTGCTATTTAGAGGGATGTCTTTTTATTTGGAGGGATGTCTTGTTATTTAGAGGGATGTCTTGTTATTTAGAGGAATGTCTTGTTATTTAAAAGGGATGTCTTGTTATTTAGTGGGACGTCTTGTTTTTTAGTGGGATGTCTTGTTATTTAGAGGGATGTCTTGTTATTTAGAGAGATGTCTTGTTATTTAAAGGGATGTCTTAATATTTAGAGGGATGTCTTGTTATTTAGAGGGATGTCTTAATATTTAGAGGGATGTCTTGTTATTTGGGGGGATGTCTTAATATTTAGAGGGATGTCTTGTTTTTTAGAGGGATGTCTTGTTATTTAGAGGGATGTCTTGTTTTTTAAAGGGTTTTCTTGTTATTTGGAGGGATGTCTTAATATTTAGAGGGATGTCTTGGTATTTGGAGGGATGTCTTGTTATTTAGAGGGATGTCTTAATATTTAGCGGAATGTCTAGTTTATTAGAGGGATGTCTTGTTATTTAGAGGGATGTCTTGTTATTTAGAGGGATGTCTTAATATTTGGAGGGATGTCTTGTTATTTAGAGGGATGTCTTAATATTTAGAGGGATGTCTTGTTTTTTAGTGGGATGTCTTGTTATTTAGAGGGATGTCTTGTTATTTAGAGGGTTTTTTTGTTTTTTAGAGGGTTGTCTTGTTATTTGGAGGGATGTCTTGTTATTTAGATTGATGTCTTAATATTTAGAGGGATGTCTTGTTTTTTAGAGGGATGTCTTGTTATTTAGAGGGATGTCTTGTTATTTAGAGGGATGTCTTGTTATTTAGAGGGATGTCTTGTTATTTAGAGGGATGTCTTGTTATTTGAAGGGATGTCTTAATATTTAGAGAGATGTCTTGTTATTTAGAGGGATGTCTTGTTATTTAGAGGGATGTCTTCATATTTGGAGGGATGTCTTCATATTTGGAGGGATGTCTTGTTATTTAGAGGGATGTCTTGTTATTTGGAGGGATGCTTGTTATTAAGAGGGATGTCTTATAATTTAGAGGGATGTCTTGTTATTTGGAGGTATGTCTTGTTATTTAGAGGGATGTCTTGTTATTTAGAGGGATGTCTTGGTATTTGGAGGGATGTCTAGTTATTTAGAGGGATGTCTTTTTATTTAGAGGGATGTCTTGTTATTTAGAGGGATGTCTTGGTATTTGGAGGGATGTCTAGTTATTTAGAGGGATGTCTTTTTATTTAGAGGGATGTCTTGTTATTTAGAGGGATGTCTTGTTATTTAGAGGGATGTCTTGTTATTTGAAGGGATGTCTTAATATTTAGAGGGATGTCTTGCTATTTTGAGGGATTTCTTGTTATTTGGAGGGATGTCTTGTTATTTAGAGGGATGTCTTGTTATTTAGAGGAATGTCTTGTTATTTAAAAGGGATGTCTTGTTATTTAGAGGGATGTCTTGTTATTTAGTGGGATGTCTTGTTATTTAGAGGGATGTCTTAATATTTAGAGGGATGTCTTGTTATTTAGAGGGATGTCTTAATATTTAGAGGGATGTCTTGTTATTTGGAGGGATGTCTTATTATTTAGAGGGATGTCTTGTTATTTAGAGGGATGTCTTGTTATTTAGAGAGATGTCTTGTTATTTAAAGGGATGTCTTAATATTTAGAGGGATGCCTTGTTATTTAGAGGGATGTCTTAATATTTAGAGGGATGTCTTGTTATTTGAAGGGATGTCTTAATATTTAGAGGGATGTCTTGTTATTTAGAGGGATGTCTTGTTATTTAGAGGGATGTCTTGTTATTTAGTGGGATGTCTTGTTATTTAGAGGGATGTCTTGTTATTTAGAGAGATGTCTTGTTATTTAAAGGGATGTCTTAATATTTAGAGGGATGTCTTAATATTTAGCGGAATGTCTTGTTTATTAGAGGGATGTCTTGCTATTTAGAGGGATGTCTTTTTATTTGGAGGGATGTCTTGTTATTTAGAGGGATGTCTTGTTATTTAGAGGAATGTCTTGTTATTTAAAAGGGATGTCTTGTTATTTAGAGGGATGTCTTGTTATTTAGTGGGATGTCTTGTTATTTAGAGGGATGTCTTGTTATTTAGAGAGATGTCTTGATATTTAAAGGGATGTCTTAATATTTAGAGGGATGTCTTGTTATTTAGAGGGATGTCTTAATATTTAGAGGGATGTCTTGTTATTTGAAGGGATGTCTTAATATTTAGAGGGATGTCTTGTTATTTAGAGGGATGTCTTGTTATTTAGAGGGATGTCTTGTTTTTTAAAGGGTTGTCTTGTTATTTGGAGGGATGTCTTAATATTTAGAGGGATGTCTTGGTATTTAGAGGGATGTCTTGTTATTTAGAGGGATGTCTTAATATTTAGCGGAATGTCTTAAGGGATGTCTTGTTTTTTAGAGGGTTGTCTTGTAATTTAGATGGGATGTCTTGTTATTTAGAGGGATGTCTTGTTATTTACAGGTATGTCTTGTTATTTAGAGGGATGTCTTAATATTTAGAGGAATGTCTTGTTATATAGATGGATGTCTTGTTATTTAGAGGGATGTCTTGATATTTAGAGGGATGTCTTGTTTTTTAGAGAGATGTCTTGTTATTTAGAGGGTTTTTTTGTTTTTTAGAGGGTTGTCTTGTTATTTGGAGGGATGTCTTGTTATTTAGATTGATGTCTTAATATTTAGAGGGATGTCTTTTTATTTGGAGGGATGTCTTGTTATTTAGAGGGATGTCTTGTTATTTAGAGGAATGTCTTGTTATTTAAAAGGGATGTCTTGTTATTTAGAGGGATGTCTTGTTATTTAGAGGGATGTCTTGTTATTTAGAGGGATGTCTTGTTATTTAGAGGGATGTCTTGTTATTTAGAGGGATGTCTTGTTATTTGAAGGGATGTCTTAATATTTAGAGAGATGTCTTGTTATTTAGAGGGATGTCTTGTTATTTAGAGGGATGTCTTGTTATTTAGAGGGATGTCTTCATATTTGGAGGGATGTCTTCATATTTGGAGGGATGTCTTGTTATTTAGAGGGATGTCTTGTTATTTAGAGGGATGTCTTCATATTTGGAGGGATGTCTTCATATTTGGAGGGATGTCTTGTTATTTAGAGGGATGTCTTGTTATTTGGAGGGATGCTTGTTATTAAGAGGGATGTCTTATAATTTAGAGGGATGTCTTTTTATTTAGAGGGATGTCTTGTTATTTAGAGGGATGTCTTGGTATTTGGAGGGATGTCTAGTTATTTAGAGGGATGTCTTTTTATTTAGAGGGATGTCTTGTTATTTAGATGGATGTCTTGTTATTTAGAGGGATGTCTTGTTATTTGAAGGGATGTCTTAATATTTAGAGGGATGTCTTGCTATTTTGAGGGATTTCTTGTTATTTGGAGGGATGTCTTGTTATTTAGAGGGATGTCTTGTTATTTAGAGGAATGTCTTGTTATTTAAAAGGGATGTCTTGTTATTTAGAGGGATGTCTTGTTATTTAGTGGGATGTCTTGTTATTTAGAGGGATGTCTTGTTATTTAGAGAGATGTCTTGTTATTTAAAGGGATGTCTTAATATTTAGAGGGATGTCTTGTTATTTAGAGGGATGTCTTAATATTTAGAGGGATGTCTTGTTATTTGGAGGGATGTCTTAATATTTAGAGGGATGTCTTGTTATTTAGCGGGATGTCTTGTTATTTAGAGAGATGTCTTGTTATTTAAAGGGATGTCTTAATATTTAGAGGGATGTCTTGTTATTTAGAGGGATGTCTTAATATTTAGAGGGATGTCTTGTTATTTGAAGGGATGTCTTAATATTTAGAGGGATGTCTTGTTATTTAGAGGGATGTCTTGTTATTTAGAGGGATGTCTTGTTTTTTAAAGGGTTGTCTTGTTATTTGGAGGGATGTCTTAATATTTAGAGGGATGTCTTGGTATTTAGAGGGATGTCTTGTTATTTAAAGGGATGTCTTGTTATTTAGAGGGATGTCTTCTTATTTGGAGGGAAGTCTTGTTATTTGGAGGAATGTCTTGTTATTTAGAGGGATGTCTTGTTATTTAGAGGAATGTCTTGTTATTTAAAAGGGATGTCTTGTTATTTAGAGGGATGTCTTGTTATTTAGTGGGATGTCTTTTTATTTAGAGGGATGTCTTGTTATTTAGAGAGATGTCTTGTTATTTAAAGGGATGTCTTAATATTTAGAGGGATGTCTTGTTATTTAGAGGGATGTCTTGTTATTTAGAGGGATGTCTTAATATTTGGAGGGATGTCTTGTTATTTAGAGGGATGTCTTAATATTTAGAGGGATGTCTTGTTTTTTAGTGGGATGTCTTGTTATTTAGAGGGATGTCTTGTTATTTAGAGGGTTTTTTTGTTTTTTAGAGGGTTGTCTTGTTATTTGGAGGGATGTCTTGTTATTTAGATTGATGTCTTAATATTTAGAGGGATGTCTTGTTTTTTAGAGGGATGTCTTGTTATTTAGAGGGATGTCTTGTTATTTAGAGGGATGTCTTGTTATTTAGAGGGATGTCTTGTTATTTAGAGGGATGTCTTGTTATTTAGAGGGATGTCTTGTTATTTGAAGGGATGTCTTAATATTTAGAGAGATGTCTTGTTATTTAGAGGGATGTCTTGTTATTTAGAGGGATGTCTTCATATTTGGAGGGATGTCTTCATATTTGGAGGGATGTCTTGTTATTTAGAGGGATGTCTTGTTATTTGGAGGGATGCTTGTTATTAAGAGGGATGTCTTATAATTTAGAGGGATGTCTTGTTATTTGGAGGTATGTCTTGTTATTTAGAGGGATGTCTTGTTATTTAGAGGGATGTCTTGGTATTTGGAGGGATGTCTAGTTATTTAGAGGGATGTCTTTTTATTTAGAGGGATGTCTTGTTATTTAGAGGGATGTCTTGGTATTTGGAGGGATGTCTAGTTATTTAGAGGGATGTCTTTTTATTTAGAGGGATGTCTTGTTATTTAGAGGGATGTCTTGTTATTTAGAGGGATGTCTTGTTATTTGAAGGGATGTCTTAATATTTAGAGGGATGTCTTGCTATTTTGAGGGATTTCTTGTTATTTGGAGGGATGTCTTGTTATTTAGAGGGATGTCTTGTTATTTAGAGGAATGTCTTGTTATTTAAAAGGGATGTCTTGTTATTTAGAGGGATGTCTTGTTATTTAGTGGGATGTCTTGTTATTTAGAGGGATGTCTTAATATTTAGAGGGATGTCTTGTTATTTAGAGGGATGTCTTAATATTTAGAGGGATGTCTTGTTATTTGGAGGGATGTCTTAATATTTAGAGGGATGTCTTGTTATTTAGAGGGATGTCTTGTTATTTAGAGAGATGTCTTGTTATTTAAAGGGATGTCTTAATATTTAGAGGGATGCCTTGTTATTTAGAGGGATGTCTTAATATTTAGAGGGATGTCTTGTTATTTGAAGGGATGTCTTAATATTTAGAGGGATGTCTTGTTATTTAGAGGGATGTCTTGTTATTTAGAGGGATGTCTTGTTATTTAGTGGGATGTCTTGTTATTTAGAGGGATGTCTTGTTATTTAGAGAGATGTCTTGTTATTTAAAGGGATGTCTTAATATTTAGAGGGATGTCTTAATATTTAGCGGAATGTCTTGTTTATTAGAGGGATGTCTTGCTATTTAGAGGGATGTCTTTTTATTTGGAGGGATGTCTTGTTATTTAGAGGGATGTCTTGTTATTTAGAGGAATGTCTTGTTATTTAAAAGGGATGTCTTGTTATTTAGAGGGATGTCTTGTTATTTAGTGGGATGTCTTGTTATTTAGAGGGATGTCTTGTTATTTAGAGAGATGTCTTGTTATTTAAAGGGATGTCTTAATATTTAGAGGGATGTCTTGTTATTTAGAGGGATGTCTTAATATTTAGAGGGATGTCTTGTTATTTGAAGGGATGTCTTAATATTTAGAGGGATGTCTTGTTATTTAGAGGGATGTCTTGTTATTTAGAGGGATGTCTTGTTATTTAGAGGGATGTCTTGTTTTTTAAAGGGTTGTCTTGTTATTTGGAGGGATGTCTTAATATTTAGAGGGATGTCTTGGTATTTAGAGGGATGTCTTGTTATTTAGAGGGATGTCTTAATATTTAGCGGAATGTCTTAAGGGATGTCTTGTTTTTTAGAGGGTTGTCTTGATATTTAGAGGGATGTCTTGTTTTTTAGAGAGATGTCTTGTTATTTAGAGGGTTTTTTTGTTTTTTAGAGGGTTGTCTTGTTATTTGGAGGGATGTCTTGTTATTTAGATTGATGTCTTAATATTTAGAGGGATGTCTTTTTATTTGGAGGGATGTCTTGTTATTTAGAGGGATGTCTTGTTATTTAGAGGAATGTCTTGTTATTTAAAAGGGATGTCTTGTTATTTAGAGGGATGTCTTGTTATTTAGAGGGATGTCTTGTTATTTAGAGGGATGTCTTGTTATTTAGAGGGATGTCTTGTTATTTAGAGGGATGTCTTGTTATTTGAAGGGATGTCTTAATATTTAGAGAGATGTCTTGTTATTTAGAGGGATGTCTTGTTATTTAGAGGGATGTCTTGTTATTTAGAGGGATGTCTTCATATTTGGAGGGATGTCTTCATATTTGGAGGGATGTCTTGTTATTTAGAGGGATTTCTTGTTATTTAGAGGGATGTCTTCATATTTGGAGGGATGTCTTCATATTTGGAGGGATGTCTTGTTATTTAGAGGGATGTCTTGTTATTTGGAGGGATGCTTGTTATTAAGAGGGATGTCTTATAATTTAGAGGGATGTCTTTTTATTTAGAGGGATGTCTTGTTATTTAGAGGGATGTCTTGGTATTTGGAGGGATGTCTAGTTATTTAGAGGGATGTCTTTTTATTTAGAGGGATGTCTTGTTATTTAGAGGGATGTCTTGTTATTTAGAGGGATGTCTTGTTATTTGAAGGGATGTCTTAATATTTAGAGGGATGTCTTGCTATTTTGAGGGATTTCTTGTTATTTGGAGGGATGTCTTGTTATTTAGAGGGATGTCTTGTTATTTAGAGGAATGTCTTGTTATTTAAAAGGGATGTCTTGTTATTTAGAGGGATGTCTTGTTATTTAGTGGGATGTCTTGTTATTTAGAGGGATGTCTTGTTATTTAGAGAGATGTCTTGTTATTTAAAGGGATGTCTTAATATTTAGAGGGATGTCTTGTTATTTAGAGGGATGTCTTAATATTTAGAGGGATGTCTTGTTATTTGGAGGGATGTCTTAATATTTAGAGGGATGTCTTGTTATTTAGAGGGATGTCTTGTTATTTAGAGAGATGTCTTGTTATTTAAAGGGATGTCTTAATATTTAGAGGGATGTCTTGTTATTTAGAGGGATGTCTTAATATTTAGAGGGATGTCTTGTTATTTGAAGGGATGTCTTAATATTTAGAGGGATGTCTTGTTATTTAGAGGGATGTCTTGTTATTTAGAGGGATGTCTTGTTTTTTAAAGGGTTGTCTTGTTATTTGGAGGGATGTCTTAATATTTAGAGGGATGTCTTGGTATTTAGAGGGATGTCTTGTTATTTAAAGGGATGTCTTGTTATTTAGAGGGATGTCTTCTTATTTGGAGGGAAGTCTTGTTATTTGGAGGAATGTCTTGTTATTTAGAGGGATGTCTTGTTATTTAGAGGAATGTCTTGTTATTTAAAAGGGATGTCTTGTTATTTAGAGGGATGTCTTGTTATTTAGTGGGATGTCTTTTTATTTAGAGGGATGTCTTGTTATTTAGAGAGATGTCTTGTTATTTAAAGGGATGTCTTAATATTTAGAGGGATGTCTTGTTATTTAGAGGGATGTCTTGTTATTTAGAGGGATGTCTTAATATTTGGAGGGATGTCTTGTTATTTAGAGGGATGTCTTAATATTTAGAGGGATGTCTTGTTTTTTAGTGGGATGTCTTGTTATTTAGAGGGATGTCTTGTTATTTAGAGGGTTTTTTTGTTTTTTAGAGGGTTGTCTTGTTATTTGGAGGGATGTCTTGTTATTTAGATTGATGTCTTAATATTTAGAGGGATGTCTTGTTTTTTAGAGGGATGTCTTGTTATTTAGAGGGATGTCTTGTTATTTAGAGGGATGTCTTGTTATTTAGAGGGATGTCTTGTTATTTAGAGGGATGTCTTGTTATTTGAAGGGATGTCTTAATATTTAGAGAGATGTCTTGTTATTTAGAGGGATGTCTTGTTATTTAGAGGGATGTCTTCATATTTGGAGGGATGTCTTCATATTTGGAGGGATGTCTTGTTATTTAGAGGGATGTCTTGTTATTTGGAGGGATGCTTGTTATTAAGAGGGATGTCTTATAATTTAGAGGGATGTCTTGTTATTTGGAGGTATGTCTTGTTATTTAGAGGGATGTCTTGTTATTTAGAGGGATGTCTTGGTATTTGGAGGGATGTCTAGTTATTTAGAGGGATGTCTTTTTATTTAGAGGGATGTCTTGTTATTTAGAGGGATGTCTTGGTATTTGGAGGGATGTCTAGTTATTTAGAGGGATGTCTTTTTATTTAGAGGGATGTCTTGTTATTTAGAGGGATGTCTTGTTATTTAGAGGGATGTCTTGTTATTTGAAGGGATGTCTTAATATTTAGAGGGATGTCTTGCTATTTTGAGGGATTTCTTGTTATTTGGAGGGATGTCTTGTTATTTAGAGGGATGTCTTGTTATTTAGAGGAATGTCTTGTTATTTAAAAGGGATGTCTTGTTATTTAGAGGGATGTCTTGTTATTTAGTGGGATGTCTTGTTATTTAGAGGGATGTCTTAATATTTAGAGGGATGTCTTGTTATTTAGAGGGATGTCTTAATATTTAGAGGGATGTCTTGTTATTTGGAGGGATGTCTTAATATTTAGAGAGATGTCTTGTTATTTAAAGGGATGTCTTAATATTTAGAGGGATGCCTTGTTATTTAGAGGGATGTCTTAATATTTAGAGGGATGTCTTGTTATTTGAAGGGATGTCTTAATATTTAGAGGGATGTCTTGTTATTTGAAGGGATGTCTTAATATTTAGAGGGATGTCTTGTTATTTAGAGGGATGTCTTGTTATTTAGAGGGATGTCTTGTTATTTAGAGGGATGTCTTGTTTTTTAAAGGGTTGTCTTGTTATTTGGAGGGATGTCTTAATATTTAGAGGGATGTCTTGGTATTTAGAGGGATGTCTTGTTATTTAGAGGGATGTCTTAATATTTAGCGGAATGTCTTAAGGGATGTCTTGTTTTTTAGAGGGTTGTCTTGATATTTAGAGGGATGTCTTGTTTTTTAGAGAGATGTCTTGTTATTTAGAGGGTTTTTTTGTTTTTTAGAGGGTTGTCTTGTTATTTGGAGGGATGTCTTGTTATTTAGATTGATGTCTTAATATTTAGAGGGATGTCTTTTTATTTGGAGGGATGTCTTGTTATTTAGAGGGATGTCTTGTTATTTAGAGGAATGTCTTGTTATTTAAAAGGGATGTCTTGTTATTTAGAGGGATGTCTTGTTATTTAGAGGGATGTCTTGTTATTTAGAGGGATGTCTTGTTATTTAGAGGGATGTCTTGTTATTTAGAGGGATGTCTTGTTATTTGAAGGGATGTCTTAATATTTAGAGAGATGTCTTGTTATTTAGAGGGATGTCTTGTTATTTAGAGGGATGTCTTGTTATTTAGAGGGATGTCTTCATATTTGGAGGGATGTCTTCATATTTGGAGGGATGTCTTGTTATTTAGAGGGATTTCTTGTTATTTAGAGGGATGTCTTCATATTTGGAGGGATGTCTTCATATTTGGAGGGATGTCTTGTTATTTAGAGGGATGTCTTGTTATTTGGAGGGATGCTTGTTATTAAGAGGGATGTCTTATAATTTAGAGGGATGTCTTTTTATTTAGAGGGATGTCTTGTTATTTAGAGGGATGTCTTGGTATTTGGAGGGATGTCTAGTTATTTAGAGGGATGTCTTTTTATTTAGAGGGATGTCTTGTTATTTAGAGGGATGTCTTGTTATTTAGAGGGATGTCTTGTTATTTGAAGGGATGTCTTAATATTTAGAGGGATGTCTTGCTATTTTGAGGGATTTCTTGTTATTTGGAGGGATGTCTTGTTATTTAGAGGGATGTCTTGTTATTTAGAGGAATGTCTTGTTATTTAAAAGGGATGTCTTGTTATTTAGAGGGATGTCTTGTTATTTAGTGGGATGTCTTGTTATTTAGAGGGATGTCTTGTTATTTAGAGAGATGTCTTGTTATTTAAAGGGATGTCTTAATATTTAGAGGGATGTCTTGTTATTTAGAGGGATGTCTTAATATTTAGAGGGATGTCTTGTTATTTGGAGGGATGTCTTAATATTTAGAGGGATGTCTTGTTATTTAGAGGGATGTCTTGTTATTTAGAGAGATGTCTTGTTATTTAAAGGGATGTCTTAATATTTAGAGGGATGTCTTGTTATTTAGAGGGATGTCTTAATATTTAGAGGGATGTCTTGTTATTTGAAGGGATGTCTTAATATTTAGAGGGATGTCTTGTTATTTAGAGGGATGTCTTGTTATTTAGAGGGATGTCTTGTTTTTTAAAGGGTTGTCTTGTTATTTGGAGGGATGTCTTAATATTTAGAGGGATGTCTTGGTATTTAGAGGGATGTCTTGTTATTTAAAGGGATGTCTTGTTATTTAGAGGGATGTCTTCTTATTTGGAGGGAAGTCTTGTTATTTGGAGGAATGTCTTGTTATTTAGAGGGATGTCTTGTTATTTAGAGGAATGTCTTGTTATTTAAAAGGGATGTCTTGTTATTTAGAGGGATGTCTTGTTATTTAGTGGGATGTCTTTTTATTTAGAGGGATGTCTTGTTATTTAGAGAGATGTCTTGTTATTTAAAGGGATGTCTTAATATTTAGAGGGATGTCTTGTTATTTAGAGGGATGTCTTGTTATTTAGAGGGATGTCTTAATATTTGGAGGGATGTCTTGTTATTTAGAGGGATGTCTTAATATTTAGAGGGATGTCTTGTTTTTTAGTGGGATGTCTTGTTATTTAGAGGGATGTCTTGTTATTTAGAGGGTTTTTTTGTTTTTTAGAGGGTTGTCTTGTTATTTGGAGGGATGTCTTGTTATTTAGATTGATGTCTTAATATTTAGAGGGATGTCTTGTTTTTTAGAGGGATGTCTTGTTATTTAGAGGGATGTCTTGTTATTTAGAGGGATGTCTTGTTATTTAGAGGGATGTCTTGTTATTTAGAGGGATGTCTTGTTATTTGAAGGGATGTCTTAATATTTAGAGAGATGTCTTGTTATTTAGAGGGATGTCTTGTTATTTAGAGGGATGTCTTCATATTTGGAGGGATGTCTTCATATTTGGAGGGATGTCTTGTTATTTAGAGGGATGTCTTGTTATTTGGAGGGATGCTTGTTATTAAGAGGGATGTCTTATAATTTAGAGGGATGTCTTGTTATTTGGAGGTATGTCTTGTTATTTAGAGGGATGTCTTGTTATTTAGAGGGATGTCTTGGTATTTGGAGGGATGTCTAGTTATTTAGAGGGATGTCTTTTTATTTAGAGGGATGTCTTGTTATTTAGAGGGATGTCTTGGTATTTGGAGGGATGTCTAGTTATTTAGAGGGATGTCTTTTTATTTAGAGGGATGTCTTGTTATTTAGAGGGATGTCTTGTTATTTAGAGGGATGTCTTGTTATTTGAAGGGATGTCTTAATATTTAGAGGGATGTCTTGCTATTTTGAGGGATTTCTTGTTATTTGGAGGGATGTCTTGTTATTTAGAGGGATGTCTTGTTATTTAGAGGAATGTCTTGTTATTTAAAAGGGATGTCTTGTTATTTAGAGGGATGTCTTGTTATTTAGTGGGATGTCTTGTTATTTAGAGGGATGTCTTAATATTTAGAGGGATGTCTTGTTATTTAGAGGGATGTCTTAATATTTAGAGGGATGTCTTGTTATTTGGAGGGATGTCTTAATATTTAGAGGGATGTCTTGTTATTTAGAGGGATGTCTTGTTATTTAGAGAGATGTCTTGTTATTTAAAGGGATGTCTTAATATTTAGAGGGATGCCTTGTTATTTAGAGGGATGTCTTAATATTTAGAGGGATGTCTTGTTATTTGAAGGGATGTCTTAATATTTAGAGGGATGTCTTGTTATTTAGAGGGATGTCTTGTTATTTAGAGGGATGTCTTGTTATTTAGTGGGATGTCTTGTTATTTAGAGGGATGTCTTGTTATTTAGAGAGATGTCTTGTTATTTAAAGGGATGTCTTAATATTTAGAGGGATGTCTTAATATTTAGCGGAATGTCTTGTTTATTAGAGGGATGTCTTGCTATTTAGAGGGATGTCTTTTTATTTGGAGGGATGTCTTGTTATTTAGAGGGATGTCTTGTTATTTAGAGGAATGTCTTGTTATTTAAAAGGGATGTCTTGTTATTTAGAGGGATGTCTTGTTATTTAGTGGGATGTCTTGTTATTTAGAGGGATGTCTTGTTATTTAGAGAGATGTCTTGTTATTTAAAGGGATGTCTTAATATTTAGAGGGATGTCTTGTTATTTAGAGGGATGTCTTAATATTTAGAGGGATGTCTTGTTATTTGAAGGGATGTCTTAATATTTAGAGGGATGTCTTGTTATTTAGAGGGATGTCTTGTTATTTAGAGGGATGTCTTGTTATTTAGAGGGATGTCTTGTTTTTTAAAGGGTTGTCTTGTTATTTGGAGGGATGTCTTAATATTTAGAGGGATGTCTTGGTATTTAGAGGGATGTCTTGTTATTTAGAGGGATGTCTTAATATTTAGCGGAATGTCTTAAGGGATGTCTTGTTTTTTAGAGGGTTGTCTTGTAATTTAGATGGGATGTCTTGTTATTTAGAGGGATGTCTTGTTATTTACAGGTATGTCTTGTTATTTAGAGGGATGTCTTAATATTTAGAGGAATGTCTTGTTATATAGATGGATGTCTTGTTATTTAGAGGGATGTCTTGATATTTAGAGGGATGTCTTGTTTTTTAGAGAGATGTCTTGTTATTTAGAGGGTTTTTTTGTTTTTTAGAGGGTTGTCTTGTTATTTGGAGGTGTTGTATTAAGTCTGTTCTTTTATCATGTGTTTAAATATGTTTGTTGTCAGATGTTTTTGTAAACATTAGTTTAGTTTGAAAATAGAGTTTGTTCAAGCAAGATGTGTGAATAATATTCTTGTATAAGAAATAGAACATGGTGGCAGCTTAGTGGATTTTTTATCGAACAAAGTCTAAAACCACGCATGATGTCAAGTAAGGGCAGAAAAAAACGAAATACTCGTAGGCAAAGGTATGAGGACAATGAGGAGGATGCCCAAAGTGAATTCAACTACATGTCAGAAAGGGATTCTAGAAAGACTGAAGGTGAGTCACTAGGTTTTGCATTGGGACAGACAAACCGAGAAAATAATGCAGTAATGTGTACTCCTACTCCTATGATAAATCTGACGTTACCAACTCCAGATACCTTCTCTTTTACTCCGAATGAGTGGCATTCCTGGAGGAATCGCTTTCAAAGGTACAGACGGGGGTGCGGTCTAGATAGCACTTCCGACGCTCGGCAAATCGATGTACTTTTGTTTACAATGGGTAGTAGGAGTGAAGATATTTTCGATTCGTTTTCACCAAAACCGAATACTTATGACGAGGCTCTTCGGGCCTTTGATGCATACTTTGTGCCAAGACGAAATATCATTTATGAGAGAACAAAATTTCTGAGACACAAGCAAGGGAGTGATCCATCTGAAAAATTCATAACAGATTTGCATGGTCTTGCAAAAACGTGTGCATGGGGTGAACTGAACGATGAGATGGTGCTTCTGGTCCTCATTATTGGTATGAAAGATGAGGCTCTAAGTGATAGACTCCAGCTGGACTCTCAATTGACTCTGGAGAAGGCGATTAATACCTTGCGCCAACACGAGGAGCTAGAACGCCAAAAACGTGAGCTCGCCAATACTAATGTTTTTATGGTGAATCAAACGTCAATACAAGTCGGTAAAACAAATCTGTCTGAAAGAGCTGGTGAACAGAAATTCACCGAGGATGCTATGAGAAAAAAGTGCAGGAAATGTGGTTATAACTGGCACGGATCACTGGCCGAATGCCCTGCTAGGAAAGCCAAATGTGACAAATGTTCCGAGATTGGACATTTTTTTCGATGTTGTCCCTCCCGCGAAAAGTGGATGAGAAAAAACAAAAACGTTGTTAAGGAAATCGAACAGCAAGATTCAGACAGTGGTTATCAACAGGTTCCTGAGATTTTCATAGGGAATATAGACAGCAGTGACAAAGCCTGGGTCCAGGAGGTAAAAGCAAGCTGTGGAAACCAAGATTTAGGTCTTATAAAATTTAAACTTGACACAGCAGCTGATGTAACCATGATTCCAGTAGGAGTTCTTGGTGATTTTATTAAGACTCTGCCTCTAGGAAAGTGCAAATCCCCTGTGTTTAGCGCAAAGAAGAAAGAACGAATCAATATTTTGGGAACTTTAAGGCTAAAGCTTGAACATAAGGGTGTATCAGTTTATAATCTTGCGTATATTTCTGAGGAGATCACTGTTCCACTTCTTAGCAGACGTTCCTGTGAAGAGCTGAACCTGGTGAGGAGAATCTTTTCTGTAGATTCACATGATATTGACTGGGCTACTAAGTATCCTAATTTATTTCAAGGGCTGGGAAATATGAAAGGAGAGTACAAGATTGAAATGAAGGAGAATGCAGTTCCTTACGCTATATCCACCCCCAGGGTTGTACCAATACCTTTAAAAACGAAGGTGAAAGAGCAGTTAGACGATATGCTTGAGAAAGGAGTGATTGTTCCAGTTGAACACGCGACTGATTGGTGCGCACCAATGGTAGTTTGCGCAAAAAAGGGAGGTGGGGTTAGGATCTGCGTAGACCTATCCAAACTCAACAACAGTGTGAAACGTCGGTTTTATCCTATCCCAAAGATCGAACTTTCATTGGCCGAGATCGCGGGAGCCAAGTACTTCAGCAAGATCGATGCGAATTCCGGGTTCTGGCAACTGAACCTTGCAGAGGAGTCACAAGATTACACAACATTTATCACCCCTTTTGGGAGGTATAAATTCCGTAAGTTACCTTTTGGAATTACGTCCGCTCCTGAAGAGTTTCAGCGCCGCATGTCAAAAGCTTTAGAAGGGGCAAAGAACTGTTTAGTGCACATTGATGACTGTCTGATATGGGGAAGAACGAAAGAAGAACACGACGAGTGTCTTAGGGCCGTTCTAGAGAGAGTGCAAGCTAATGGAATCACCTTGAATAAGCAGAAGTCGGAGTTCTGCAAGAAGACTGTGACATTTCTGGGGTTTGTGCTGTCTAAGGACGGAATCAAGCCTGATCCAAGCAAGGTACAAGCGATTGTGGACTTACCAGCTCCAAGAAACGCTAATGAAGTACAAAGATTCATGGGCATGATCACTTTTCTGGCAAAATTTATTCCGAACCGCAGTGAGATTTTGGAGCCAATTACGAGCTTGTTAAAGACTAAAAACGATTTCCTTTGGGGACCAGCTCAAGAAAACGCTTTTGTCACAGTAAAACAGATTTTATCATCAGAGCCATGTTTGACTGTTTACGATCCGCAAAAACCCTCGATTCTTTCTTGCGATGCTTCAAAAAAAGGTCTTGGAGCGGTGTTACTTCAAGTTGAAGGAGAAAACAAGAAACCTGTGGCATATATATCTCGGACTCTAACGCCTGCTGAAGAAAACTATAGTAACATTGAGAGAGAAGCGCTTGCGTGCACATGGGCAAGTGACCGTTTGAAATGTTTCCTGATGGGTAAAATGTACACAATTGAGACCGACCACAAACCACTTGTCTCAATTTTCAAAACACAAAATTTGGACGAGCTCTCACCGAGGCTACAGCGGTTCCGAATGCGTATGATGAGATACGATTATCGCATGACCTGGACCCCAGGAAAAGACCTTGCCATAGCAGATCTACTATCAAGAAGTCCTATTCCGGCTGACGAAGATGGCGAATTGACCGAAGAAGTGGAAGCCTTCGTCCACGAAATCAGTCTGATTAGTATAAACACTACAGATGAAAATGTGACAAAGGTACTTCACTCACAAATGAGAGATCCAATCTGTGCACAACTTAAGTTACAAATTTTAGACGAATGGCCTGTAAAATCAAGTTTACCTAATGAGATTCAAGAGTACTTTAATGTGAAAGACGAGTTAAGTTGTATTGATGGGCTATTGCTTCGAGGAACTCGGATGATAATACCTCAAGAACTACGAGCGGAAATGCTCGAGAGGCTTCACAGTGGACACTTGGGAATCACAAAAACAAGGAAACGTGCTTTGGGAACCATGTGGTGGCCTGGAATTTCTCAAGAAATAGAAAGGAAAATCAAATCGTGTCCAGTGTGTATTCAGAACTCAACTAATCACAGTGAACCATTGATTCCGAGAACTGTCCCGGATTACCCGTGGCAAAATGTGTCTGTTGACTTGTTCAAACACGAAGACAAGTGGTATATGGTTATCGTGGATCACTACTCAAGATACTTTGAAGTCGAGGAAATGCATCGAATGAGGGCTTCAGATGTGATTCGGGTTTGCAAAACCACATTTTCACGTTTTGGAATTCCTCATTGTGTTTATTCAGATAGTGGGACACAATTTCACCATATTGGCTCAAGTGAATTTAAATTGTTTGCAAAGGAGTGGGGGTTCTCCACATTCAGAAGTAGTCCCCACCACCATCAGGGAAATGGGGCAGCTGAAGCAGCTGTGAAAGTAGCAAAAGGGCTAATGAAGAAAAACAAGGATAAATTTGAACTTGCCCTACTTTCTTACCGGACCTCACCTCTTGAAACCGGCTTTTCCCCATCTGAACTTATGTTTGGAAGGAAATTAAGAGACAATCTTCCATCTACTTTGGTTGGAAATCCTGTGGAAAATAAGAATTTTCTTGAGAGGGAGAATAAGTACCAGAATAAGTACAAGATACAATTTGATAAACGACATGGAGCGAGTGGTTTAAGTGAATTAGAAGTTGGAAGCATGGTATGGATCACAGATCTACGTCGACACGGTAAGGTAGTCAGGAAATTGAACGAACCACGTTCCTACCTTGTGGAAACTGACAAGAGAACTATTCGCCGAAACAGGAAGTTCTTAGTTCCTGCACCGTACTACGGAGGAGATGGAATTCTTTCAAACTGTTCATCCATGGTCCTTAATCGTCCATGCAACTCACGTGATCGTCCAGGAGCTGGCACAGTAACCCGTTACGGAAGGTCCATTAAGAAACCGAGGCGGTACTGAGGTTCATAAAGATGTGGACATCTTGAAGCGGGATGTTGTATTAAGTCTGTTCTTTTATCATGTGTTTAAATATGTTTGTTGTCAGATGTTTTTGTAAACATTAGTTTAGTTTGAAAATAGAGTTTGTTCAAGCAAGATGTGTGAATAATATTCTTGTATAAGAAATAGAACAGGAGGGATGTCTTGTTATTTAGATTGATGTCTTAATATTTAGAGGGATGTCTTTTTATTTGGAGGGATGTCTTGTTATTTAGAGGGATGTCTTGTTATTTAGAGGAATGTCTTGTTATTTAAAAGGGATGTCTTGTTATTTAGAGGGATGTCTTGTTATTTAGAGGGATGTCTTGTTATTTAGAGGGATGTCTTGTTATTTAGAGGGATGTCTTGTTATTTAGAGGGATGTCTTGTTATTTGAAGGGATGTCTTAATATTTAGAGAGATGTCTTGTTATTTAGAGGGATGTCTTGTTATTTAGAGGGATGTCTTGTTATTTAGAGGGATGTCTTCATATTTGGAGGGATGTCTTCATATTTGGAGGGATGTCTTGTTATTTAGAGGGATGTCTTGTTATTTAGAGGGATGTCTTCATATTTGGAGGGATGTCTTCATATTTGGAGGGATGTCTTGTTATTTAGAGGGATGTCTTGTTATTTGGAGGGATGCTTGTTATTAAGAGGGATGTCTTATAATTTAGAGGGATGTCTTTTTATTTAGAGGGATGTCTTGTTATTTAGAGGGATGTCTTGGTATTTGGAGGGATGTCTAGTTATTTAGAGGGATGTCTTTTTATTTAGAGGGATGTCTTGTTATTTAGAGGGATGTCTTGTTATTTAGAGGGATGTCTTGTTATTTGAAGGGATGTCTTAATATTTAGAGGGATGTCTTGCTATTTTGAGGGATTTCTTGTTATTTGGAGGGATGTCTTGTTATTTAGAGGGATGTCTTGTTATTTAGAGGAATGTCTTGTTATTTAAAAGGGATGTCTTGTTATTTAGAGGGATGTCTTGTTATTTAGTGGGATGTCTTGTTATTTAGAGGGATGTCTTGTTATTTAGAGAGATGTCTTGTTATTTAAAGGGATGTCTTAATATTTAGAGGGATGTCTTGTTATTTAGAGGGATGTCTTAATATTTAGAGGGATGTCTTGTTATTTGGAGGGATGTCTTAATATTTAGAGGGATGTCTTGTTATTTAGAGGGATGTCTTGTTATTTAGAGAGATGTCTTGTTATTTAAAGGGATGTCTTAATATTTAGAGGGATGTCTTGTTATTTAGAGGGATGTCTTAATATTTAGAGGGATGTCTTGTTATTTGAAGGGATGTCTTAATATTTAGAGGGATGTCTTGTTATTTAGAGGGATGTCTTGTTATTTAGAGGGATGTCTTGTTTTTTAAAGGGTTGTCTTGTTATTTGGAGGGATGTCTTAATATTTAGAGGGATGTCTTGGTATTTAGAGGGATGTCTTGTTATTTAAAGGGATGTCTTGTTATTTAGAGGGATGTCTTCTTATTTGGAGGGAAGTCTTGTTATTTGGAGGAATGTCTTGTTATTTAGAGGGATGTCTTGTTATTTAGAGGAATGTCTTGTTATTTAAAAGGGATGTCTTGTTATTTAGAGGGATGTCTTGTTATTTAGTGGGATGTCTTTTTATTTAGAGGGATGTCTTGTTATTTAGAGAGATGTCTTGTTATTTAAAGGGATGTCTTAATATTTAGAGGGATGTCTTGTTATTTAGAGGGATGTCTTAATATTTAGAGGGATGTCTTGTTATTTGGAGGGATGTCTTAATATTTAGAGGGATGTCTTGTTATTTAGAGGGATGTCTTGTTATTTAGAGAGATGTCTTGTTATTTAAAGGGATGTCTTAATATTTAGAGGGATGTCTTGTTATTTAGAGGGATGTCTTAATATTTAGAGGGATGTCTTGTTATTTGAAGGGATGTCTTAATATTTAGAGGGATGTCTTGTTATTTAGAGGGATGTCTTGTTATTTAGAGGGATGTCTTGTTATTTAGTGGGATGTCTTGTTATTTAGAGGGATGTCTTGTTATTTAGAGAGATGTCTTGTTATTTAAAGGGATGTCTTAATATTTAGAGGGATGTCTTAATATTTAGCGGAATGTCTTGTTTATTAGAGGGATGTCTTGCTATTTAGAGGGATGTCTTTTTATTTGGAGGGATGTCTTGTTATTTAGAGGGATGTCTTGTTATTTAGAGGAATGTCTTGTTATTTAAAAAGGATGTCTTGTTATTTAGAGGGATGTCTTGTTATTTAGTGGGATGTCTTGTTATTTAGAGGGATGTCTTGTTATTTAGAGAGATGTCTTGTTATTTAAAGGGATGTCTTAATATTTAGAGGGATGTCTTGTTATTTAGAGGGATGTCTTAATATTTAGAGGGATGTCTTGTTATTTGAAGGGATGTCTTAATATTTAGAGGGATGTCTTGTTATTTAGAGGGATGTCTTGTTATTTAGAGGGATGTCTTGTTATTTAGAGGGATGTCTTGTTTTTTAAAGGGTTGTCTTGTTATTTGGAGGGATGTCTTAATATTTAGAGGGATGTCTTGGTATTTAGAGGGATGTCTTGTTATTTAGAGGGATGTCTTAATATTTAGCGGAATGTCTTAAGGGATGTCTTGTTTTTTAGAGGGTTGTCTTGTAATTTAGATGGGATGTCTTGTTATTTAGAGGGATGTCTTGTTATTTACAGGTATGTCTTGTTATTTAGAGGGATGTCTTAATATTTAGAGGAATGTCTTGTTATATAGATGGATGTCTTGTTATTTAGAGGGATGTCTTGATGTTTAGAGGGATGTCTTGTTTTTTAGAGAGATGTCTTGTTATTTAGAGGGTTTTTTTGTTTTTTAGAGGGTTGTCTTGTTATTTGGAGGGATGTCTTGTTATTTAGATTGATGTCTTAATATTTAGAGGGATGTCTTTTTATTTGGAGGGATGTCTTGTTATTTAGAGGGATGTCTTGTTATTTAGAGGAATGTCTTGTTATTTAAAAGGGATGTCTTGTTATTTAGAGGGATGTCTTGTTATTTAGAGGGATGTCTTGTTATTTAGAGGGATGTCTTGTTATTTAGAGGGATGTCTTGTTATTTAGAGGGATGTCTTGTTATTTGAAGGGATGTCTTAATATTTAGAGAGATGTCTTGTTATTTAGAGGGATGTCTTGTTATTTAGAGGGATGTCTTGTTATTTAGAGGGATGTCTTCATATTTGGAGGGATGTCTTCATATTTGGAGGGATGTCTTGTTATTTAGAGGGATGTCTTGTTATTTAGAGGGATGTCTTCATATTTGGAGGGATGTCTTCATATTTGGAGGGATGTCTTGTTATTTAGAGGGATGTCTTGTTATTTGGAGGGATGCTTGTTATTAAGAGGGATGTCTTATAATTTAGAGGGATGTCTTTTTATTTAGAGGGATGTCTTGTTATTTAAAAGGGATGTCTTGTTATTTAGAGGGATGTCTTGTTATTTAGAGGGATGTCTTGTTATTTAGAGGGATGTCTTGTTATTTAGAGGGATGTCTTGTTATTTAGAGGGATGTCTTGTTATTTGAAGGGATGTCTTAATATTTAGAGAGATGTCTTGTTATTTAGAGGGATGTCTTGTTATTTAGAGGGATGTCTTGTTATTTAGAGGGATGTCTTGTTATTTGAAGGGATGTCTTAATATTTAGAGGGATGTCTTGCTATTTTGAGGGATTTCTTGTTATTTGGAGGGATGTCTTGTTATTTAGAGGGATGTCTTGTTATTTAGAGGAATGTCTTGTTATTTAAAAGGGATGTCTTGTTATTTAGAGGGATGTCTTGTTATTTAGTGGGATGTCTTGTTATTTAGAGGGATGTCTTGTTATTTAGAGAGATGTCTTGTTATTTAAAGGGATGTCTTAATATTTAGAGGGATGTCTTGTTATTTAGAGGGATGTCTTAATATTTAGAGGGATGTCTTGTTATTTGGAGGGATGTCTTAATATTTAGAGGGATGTCTTGTTATTTAGAGGGATGTCTTGTTATTTAGAGAGATGTCTTGTTATTTAAAGGGATGTCTTAATATTTAGAGGGATGTCTTGTTATTTAGAGGGATGTCTTAATATTTAGAGGGATGTCTTGTTATTTGAAGGGATGTCTTAATATTTAGAGGGATGTCTTGTTATTTAGAGGGATGTCTTGTTATTTAGAGGGATGTCTTGTTATTTAGTGGGATGTCTTGTTATTTAGAGGGATGTCTTGTTATTTAGAGAGATGTCTTGTTATTTAAAGGGATGTCTTAATATTTAGAGGGATGTCTTAATATTTAGCGGAATGTCTTGTTTATTAGAGGGATGTCTTGCTATTTAGAGGGATGTCTTTTTATTTGGAGGGATGTCTTGTTATTTAGAGGGATGTCTTGTTATTTAGAGGAATGTCTTGTTATTTAAAAGGGATGTCTTGTTATTTAGAGGGATGTCTTGTTATTTAGTGGGATGTCTTGTTATTTAGAGGGATGTCTTGTTATTTAGAGAGATGTCTTGTTATTTAAAGGGATGTCTTAATATTTAGAGGGATGTCTTGTTATTTAGAGGGATGTCTTAATATTTAGAGGGATGTCTTGTTATTTGAAGGGATGTCTTAATATTTAGAGGGATGTCTTGTTATTTAGAGGGATGTCTTGTTATTTAGAGGGATGTCTTGTTATTTAGAGGGATGTCTTGTTTTTTAAAGGGTTGTCTTGTTATTTGGAGGGATGTCTTAATATTTAGAGGGATGTCTTGGTATTTAGAGGGATGTCTTGTTATTTAGAGGGATGTCTTAATATTTAGCGGAATGTCTTAAGGGATGTCTTGTTTTTTAAAGGGTTGTCTTGTAATTTAGATGGGATGTCTTGTTATTTAGAGGGATGTCTTGTTATTTACAGGTATGTCTTGTTATTTAGAGGGATGTCTTAATATTTAGAGGAATGTCTTGTTATATAGATGGATGTCTTGTTATTTAGAGGGATGTCTTGATATTTAGAGGGATGTCTTGTTTTTTAGAGAGATGTCTTGTTATTTATAGGGTTTTTTTGTTTTTTAGAGGGTTGTCTTGTTATTTGGAGGGATGTCTTGTTATTTAGAGGGATGTCTTGTTATTTGGAGAGATGTCTTTTTATTTAGAGGGATGTCTTGTTTTTTAGAGGGTTGTCTTGTTATTTGGAGGGATGTCTTGTTTTTTAGAGGGTTGTCTTGTAATTTAGATGGGATGTCTTGTTATTTAGAGGGATGTCTTAATATTTAGAGGGATGTCTTTTTATTTGGAGGGATGTCTTGTTATTTAGAGAGATGTCTTGTTATTTAGAGGAATGTCTTGTTATTTAAAAGGGATGTCTTGTTATTTAGAGGGATGTCTTGTTATTTAGTGGGATGTCTTGTTATTTAGAGGGATGTCTTGTTATTTAGAGAGATGTCTTGTTATTTAAAGGGATGTCTTAATATTTAGAGGGATGTCTTAATATTTAGCGGAATGTCTTGTTTATTAGAGGGATGTCTTGCTATTTAGAGGGATGTCTTTTTATTTGGAGGGATGTTTTGTTATTTAGAGGGATGTCTTGTTATTTAGAGGAATGTCTTGTTATTTAAAAGGGATGTCTTGTTATTTAGAGGGATGTCTTGTTATTTAGTGGGATGTCTTGTTATTTAGAGGGATGTCTTGTTATTTAGAGAGATGTCTTGTTATTTAAAGGGATGTCTTAATATTTAGAGGGATGTCTTGTTATTTAGAGGGATGTCTTAATATTTAGAGGGATGTCTTGTTATTTGGAGGGATGTCTTAATATTTAGAGGGATGTCTTGTTATTTAGAGGGATGTCTTGTTATTTAGAGAGATGTCTTGTTATTTAAAGGGATGTCTTAATATTTAGAGGGATGTCTTGTTATTTAGAGGGATGTCTTAATATTTAGAGGGATGTCTTGTTATTTGAAGGGATGTCTTAATATTTAGAGGGATGTCTTGTTATTTAGAGGGATGTCTTGTTATTTAGAGGGATGTCTTGTTATTTAGTGGGATGTCTTGTTATTTAGAGGGATGTCTTGTTATTTAGAGAGATGTCTTGTTATTTAAAGGGATGTCTTAATATTTAGAGGGATGTCTTAATATTTAGCGGAATGTCTTGTTTATTAGAGGGATGTCTTGCTATTTAGAGGGATGTCTTTTTATTTGGAGGGATGTCTTGTTATTTAGAGGGATGTCTTGTTATTTAGAGGAATGTCTTGTTATTTAAAAGGGATGTCTTGTTATTTAGAGGGATGTCTTGTTATTTAGTGGGATGTCTTGTTATTTAGAGGGATGTCTTGTTATTTAGAGAGATGTCTTGTTATTTAAAGGGATGTCTTAATATTTAGAGGGATGTCTTGTTATTTAGAGGGATGTCTTAATATTTAGAGGGATGTCTTGTTATTTGAAGGGATGTCTTAATATTTAGAGGGATGTCTTGTTATTTAGAGGGATGTCTTGTTATTTAGAGGGATGTCTTGTTATTTAGAGGGATGTCTTGTTTTTTAAAGGGTTGTCTTGTTATTTGGAGGGATGTCTTAATATTTAGAGGGATGTCTTGGTATTTAGAGGGATGTCTTGTTATTTAGAGGGATGTCTTAATATTTAGCGGAATGTCTTAAGGGATGTCTTGTTTTTTAAAGGGTTGTCTTGTAATTTAGATGGGATGTCTTGTTATTTAGAGGGATGTCTTGTTATTTACAGGTATGTCTTGTTATTTAGAGGGATGTCTTAATATTTAGAGGAATGTCTTGTTATATAGATGGATGTCTTGTTATTTAGAGGGATGTCTTGATATTTAGAGGGATGTCTTGTTTTTTAGAGAGATGTCTTGTTATTTATAGGGTTTTTTTGTTTTTTAGAGGGTTGTCTTGTTATTTGGAGGGATGTCTTGTTATTTAGAGGGATGTCTTGTTATTTGGAGAGATGTCTTTTTATTTAGAGGGATGTCTTGTTTTTTAGAGGGTAGTCTTGTTATTTGGAGGGATGTCTTGTTTTTTAGAGGGTTGTCTTGTAATTTAGATGGGATGTCTTGTTATTTAGAGGGATGTCTTAATATTTAGAGGGATGTCTTTTTATTTGGAGGGATGTCTTGTTATTTAGAGATATGTCTTGTTATTTAGAGGAATGTCTTGTTATTTAAAAGGGATGTCTTGTTATTTAGAGGGATGTCTTGTTATTTAGTGGGATGTCTTGTTATTTAGAGGGATGTCTTGTTATTTAGAGAGATGTCTTGTTATTTAAAGGGATGTCTTAATATTTAGAGGGATGTCTTAATATTTAGCGGAATGTCTTGTTTATTAGAGGGATGTCTTGCTATTTAGAGGGATGTCTTTTTATTTGGAGGGATGTTTTGTTATTTAGAGGGATGTCTTGTTATTTAGAGGAATGTCTTGTTATTTAAAAGGGATGTCTTGTTATTTAGAGGGATGTCTTGTTATTTAGTGGGATGTCTTGTTATTTAGAGGGATGTCTTGTTATTTAGAGAGATGTCTTGTTATTTAAAGGGATGTCTTAATATTTAGAGGGATGTCTTGTTATTTAGAGGGATGTCTTAATATTTAGAGGGATGTCTTGTTATTTGAAGGGATGTCTTAATATTTAGAGGGATGTCTTGTTATTTAGAGGGATGTCTTGTTATTTAGAGGGATGTCTTGTTATTTAGAGGGATGTCTTGTTATTTAGAGGGATGTCTTGTTATTTAGAGAGATGTCTTGTTATTTAAAGGGATGTCTTAATATTTAGAGGGATGTCTTAATATTTAGCGGAATGTCTTGTTATTTAGAGGGATGTCTTGTTATTTACAGGTATGTCTTGTTATTTAAAGGGATGTCTTAATATTTAGAGGGATGTCTTGTTATTTAGAGGGATGTCTTAATATTTAGAGGGATGTCTTGTTATTTGGAGGGATGTCTTAATATTTAGAGGGATGTCTTGTTATTTAGAGGGATGTCTTGTTATTTAGAGAGATGTCTTGTTATTTAAAGGGATGTCTTAATATTTAGAGGGATGTCTTGTTATTTAGAGGGATGTCTTAATATTTAGAGGGATGTCTTGTTATTTGAAGGGATGTCTTAATATTTAGAGGGATGTCTTGTTATTTAGAGGGATGTCTTGTTATTTAGAGGGATGTCTTGTTTTTTAAAGGGTTGTCTTGTTATTTGGAGGGATGTCTTGGTATTTAGAGGGATGTCTTGTTATTTAGAGGGATGTCTTGTTATTTAGAAGGATGTCTTCTTATTTGGAGGGAAGTCTTGTTATTTGGAGGAATGTCTTGTTATTTAGAGGGATATCTTGTTATTTGGAGGGATGTCTTGTTATTTAGAGGGATGTCTTGCTATTTAGAGGGATGTCTTTTTATTTTGAGGGATATCTTGTTATTTAAAGGGGTGTCTTGTTATTTAGAGGAATGTCTTGTTATTTAAAAGGGATGTCTTGTTATTTAGAGGGACGTCTTGTTATTTAGTGGGATGTCTTGTTATTTAGAGGGATGTCTTGTTATTTAGAGGGATGTCTTGTTATTTAAAGGGATGTCTTAATATTTAGAGGGATGTCTTGTTATTTAGAGGGATGTCTTAATATTTAGAGGGATGTCTTGTTATTTGGAGGGATGTCTTAATATTTAGAGGGATGTCTTGTTATTTAGAGGGATGTCTTGTTATTTAGAGGGATGTCTTGTTTTTTAAAGGGTTTTCTTGTTATTTGGAGGGATGTCTTAATATTTAGAGGGATGTCTTGGTATTTGGAGGGATGTCTTGTTATTTAGAGGGATGTCTTAATATTTAGCGGAATGTCTAGTTTATTAGAGGGATGTCTTGTTATTTAGAGGGATGTCTTGTTATTTAAAAGGGATGTCTTGTTATTTAGAGGGATGTCTTGTTATTTAGTGGGATGTCTTGTTATTTAGAGGGATGTCTTGTTATTTAGAGAGATGTCTTGTTATTTAAAGGGATGTCTTAATATTTAGAGGGATGTCTTGTTATTTAGAGGGATGTCTTAATATTTAGAGGGATGTCTTGTTATTTGGAGGGATGTCTTAATATTTAGAGGGATGTCTTGTTATTTAGAGGGATGTCTTGTTATTTAGAGAGATGTCTTGTTATTTAAAGGGATGTCTTAATATTTAGAGGGATGTCTTGTTATTTAGAGGGATGTCTTAATATTTAGAGGGATGTCTTGTTATTTGAAGGGATGTCTTAATATTTAGAGGGATGTCTTGTTATTTAGAGGGATGTCTTGTTATTTAGAGGGATGTCTTGTTATTTAGTGGGATGTCTTGTTATTTAGAGGGATGTCTTGTTATTTAGAGAGATGTCTTGTTATTTAAAGGGATGTCTTAATATTTAGAGGGATGTCTTAATATTTAGCGGAATGTCTTGTTTATTAGAGGGATGTCTTGCTATTTAGAGGGATGTCTTTTTATTTGGAGGGATGTCTTGTTATTTAGAGGGATGTCTTGTTATTTAGAGGAATGTCTTGTTATTTAAAAGGGATGTCTTGTTATTTAGAGGGATGTCTTGTTATTTAGTGGGATGTCTTGTTATTTAGAGGGATGTCTTGTTATTTAGAGAGATGTCTTGTTATTTAAAGGGATGTCTTAATATTTAGAGGGATGTCTTGTTATTTAGAGGGATGTCTTAATATTTAGAGGGATGTCTTGTTATTTGAAGGGATGTCTTAATATTTAGAGGGATGTCTTGTTATTTAGAGGGATGTCTTGTTATTTAGAGGGATGTCTTGTTATTTAGAGGGATGTCTTGTTTTTTAAAGGGTTGTCTTGTTATTTGGAGGGATGTCTTAATATTTAGAGGGATGTCTTGGTATTTAGAGGGATGTCTTGTTATTTAGAGGGATGTCTTAATATTTAGCGGAATGTCTTAAGGGATGTCTTGTTTTTTAAAGGGTTGTCTTGTAATTTAGATGGGATGTCTTGTTATTTAGAGGGATGTCTTGTTATTTACAGGTATGTCTTGTTATTTAGAGGGATGTCTTAATATTTAGAGGAATGTCTTGTTATATAGATGGATGTCTTGTTATTTAGAGGGATGTCTTGATATTTAGAGGGATGTCTTGTTTTTTAGAGAGATGTCTTGTTATTTATAGGGTTTTTTTTGTTTTTTAGAGGGTTGTCTTGTTATTTGGAGGGATGTCTTGTTATTTAGAGGGATGTCTTGTTATTTGGAGAGATGTCTTTTTATTTAGAGGGATGTCTTGTTTTTTAGAGGGTTGTCTTGTTATTTGGAGGGATGTCTTGTTTTTTAGAGGGTTGTCTTGTAATTTAGATGGGATGTCTTGTTATTTAGAGGGATGTCTTAATATTTAGAGGGATGTCTTTTTATTTGGAGGGATGTCTTGTTATTTAGAGAGATGTCTTGTTATTTAGAGGAATGTCTTGTTATTTAAAAGGGATGTCTTGTTATTTAGAGGGATGTCTTGTTATTTAGTGGGATGTCTTGTTATTTAGAGGGATGTCTTGTTATTTAGAGAGATGTCTTGTTATTTAAAGGGATGTCTTAATATTTAGAGGGATGTCTTAATATTTAGCGGAATGTCTTGTTTATTAGAGGGATGTCTTGCTATTTAGAGGGATGTCTTTTTATTTGGAGGGATGTTTTGTTATTTAGAGGGATGTCTTGTTATTTAGAGGAATGTCTTGTTATTTAAAAGGGATGTCTTGTTATTTAGAGGGATGTCTTGTTATTTAGTGGGATGTCTTGTTATTTAGAGGGATGTCTTGTTATTTAGAGAGATGTCTTGTTATTTAAAGGGATGTCTTAATATTTAGAGGGATGTCTTGTTATTTAGAGGGATGTCTTAATATTTAGAGGGATGTCTTGTTATTTGGAGGGATGTCTTAATATTTAGAGGGATGTCTTGTTATTTAGAGGGATGTCTTGTTATTTAGAGAGATGTCTTGTTATTTAAAGGGATGTCTTAATATTTAGAGGGATGTCTTGTTATTTAGAGGGATGTCTTAATATTTAGAGGGATGTCTTGTTATTTGAAGGGATGTCTTAATATTTAGAGGGATGTCTTGTTATTTAGAGGGATGTCTTGTTATTTAGAGGGATGTCTTGTTATTTAGTGGGATGTCTTGTTATTTAGAGGGATGTCTTGTTATTTAGAGAGATGTCTTGTTATTTAAAGGGATGTCTTAATATTTAGAGGGATGTCTTAATATTTAGCGGAATGTCTTGTTTATTAGAGGGATGTCTTGCTATTTAGAGGGATGTCTTTTTATTTGGAGGGATGTCTTGTTATTTAGAGGGATGTCTTGTTATTTAGAGGAATGTCTTGTTATTTAAAAGGGATGTCTTGTTATTTAGAGGGATGTCTTGTTATTTAGTGGGATGTCTTGTTATTTAGAGGGATGTCTTGTTATTTAGAGAGATGTCTTGTTATTTAAAGGGATGTCTTAATATTTAGAGGGATGTCTTGTTATTTAGAGGGATGTCTTAATATTTAGAGGGATGTCTTGTTATTTGAAGGGATGTCTTAATATTTAGAGGGATGTCTTGTTATTTAGAGGGATGTCTTGTTATTTAGAGGGATGTCTTGTTATTTAGAGGGATGTCTTGTTTTTTAAAGGGTTGTCTTGTTATTTGGAGGGATGTCTTAATATTTAGAGGGATGTCTTGGTATTTAGAGGGATGTCTTGTTATTTAGAGGGATGTCTTAATATTTAGCGGAATGTCTTAAGGGATGTCTTGTTTTTTAGAGGGTTGTCTTGTAATTTAGATGGGATGTCTTGTTATTTAGAGGGATGTCTTGTTATTTACAGGTATGTCTTGTTATTTAGAGGGATGTCTTAATATTTAGAGGAATGTCTTGTTATATAGATGGATGTCTTGTTATTTAGAGGGATGTCTTGATATTTAGAGGGATGTCTTGTTTTTTAGAGAGATGTCTTGTTATTTATAGGGTTTTTTTGTTTTTTAGAGGGTTGTCTTGTTATTTGGAGGGATGTCTTGTTATTTAGAGGGATGTCTTGTTATTTGGAGAGATGTCTTTTTATTTAGAGGGATGTCTTGTTTTTTAGAGGGTTGTCTTGTTATTTGGAGGGATGTCTTGTTTTTTAGAGGGTTGTCTTGTAATTTAGATGGGATGTCTTGTTATTTAGAGGGATGTCTTAATATTTAGAAAGATGTCTTTTTATTTGGAGGGATGTCTTGTTATTTAGAGATATGTCTTGTTATTTAGAGGAATGTCTTGTTATTTAAAAGGGATGTCTTGTTATTTAGAGGGATGTCTTGTTATTTAGTGGGATGTCTTGTTATTTAGAGGGATGTCTTGTTATTTAGAGAGATGTCTTGTTATTTAAAGGGATGTCTTAATATTTAGAGGGATGTCTTAATATTTAGCGGAATGTCTTGTTTATTAGAGGGATGTCTTGCTATTTAGAGGGATGTCTTTTTATTTGGAGGGATGTTTTGTTATTTAGAGGGATGTCTTGTTATTTAGAGGAATGTCTTGTTATTTAAAAGGGATGTCTTGTTATTTAGAGGGATGTCTTGTTATTTAGTGGGATGTCTTGTTATTTAGAGGGATGTTTTGTTTTAGAGAGATGTCTTGTTATTTAAAGGGATGTCTTAATATTTAGAGGGATGTCTTGTTATTTAGAGGGATGTCTTAATATTTAGAGGGATGTCTTGTTATTTGAAGGGATGTCTTAATATTTAGAGGGATGTCTTGTTATTTAGAGGGATGTCTTGTTATTTAGAGGGATGTCTTGTTATTTAGAGGGATGTCTTGTTATTTAGAGGGATGTCTTGTTATTTAGAGAGATGTCTTGTTATTTAAAGGGATGTCTTAATATTTAGAGGGATGTCTTAATATTTAGCGGAATGTCTTGTTATTTAGAGGGATGTCTTGTTATTTACAGGTATGTCTTGTTATTTAAAGGGATGTCTTAATATTTAGAGGGATGTCTTGTTATTTAGAGGGATGTCTTAATATTTAGAGGGATGTCTTGTTATTTGGAGGGATGTCTTAATATTTAGAGAGATGTCTTGTTATTTAGAGGGATGTCTTGTTATTTAGAGAGATGTCTTGTTATTTAAAGGGATGTCTTAATATTTAGAGGGATGTCTTGTTATTTAGAGGGATGTCTTAATATTTAGAGGGATGTCTTGTTATTTGAAGGGATGTCTTAATATTTAGAGGGATGTCTTGTTATTTAGAGGGATGTCTTGTTATTTAGAGGTATGTCTTGTTTTTTAAAGGGTTGTCTTGTTATTTGGAGGGATGTCTTGGTATTTAGAGGGATGTCTTGTTATTTAGAGGGATGTCTTGTTATTTAGAAGGATGTCTTCTTATTTGGAGGGAAGTCTTGTTATTTGGAGGAATGTCTTGTTATTTAGAGGGATATCTTGTTATTTGGAGGGATGTCTTGTTATTTAGAGGGATGTCTTGCTATTTAGAGGGATGTCTTTTTATTTTGAGGGATGTCTTGTTATTTAAAGGGGTGTCTTGTTATTTAGAGGAATGTCTTGTTATTTAAAAGGGATGTCTTGTTATTTAGAGGGACGTCTTGTTATTTAGTGGGATGTCTTGTTATTTAGAGGGATGTCTTGTTATTTAGAGGGATGTCTTGTTATTTAAAGGGATGTCTTAATATTTAGAGGGATGTCTTGTTATTTAGAGGGATGTCTTAATATTTAGAGGGATGTCTTGTTATTTGGAGGGATGTCTTAATATTTAGAGGGATGTCTTGTTATTTAGAGGGATGTCTTGTTATTTAGAGGGATGTCTTGTTTTTTAAAGGGTTTTCTTGTTATTTGGAGGGATGTCTTAATATTTAGAGGGATGTCTTGGTATTTGGAGGGATGTCTTGTTATTTAGAGGGATGTCTTAATATTTAGCGGAATGTCTAGTTTATTAGAGGGATGTCTTGTTATTTAGAGGGATGTCTTGTTATTTAGAGGGATGTCTTAATATTTGGAGGGATGTCTTGTTATTTAGAGGGATGTCTTAATAATTAGAGGGATGTCTTGTTTTTTAGTGGGATGTCTTGTTATTTAGAGGGATGTCTTGTTATTTGGAGAGATGTCTTTTTATTTAGAGGGATGTCTTGTTTTTAAGAGGGTTGTCTTGTTATTTGGAGGGATGTCTTGTTTTTTCGAGGGTTGTCTTGTAATTTAGATGGAATGTCTTGTTATTTAGAGGGATGTCTTAATATTTAGCGGAATGTCTTGTTTATTAGAGGGATGTCTTGCTATTTAGAGGGATGTATTTTTATTTGGAGGGATGTCTTGTTATTTAGAGGGATGTCTTGTTATTTAGAGGAATGTCTTGTTATTTAAAAGGGATGTCTTTTTATTTAGAGGGATGTCTTGTTATTTAGTGGGATGTCTTGTTATTTAGAGGGATGTCTTGTTATTTAGAGAGATGTCTTGTTATTTAAAGGGATGTCTTAATATTTAGAGGGATGTCTTGTTATTTAGAGGGATGTCTTAATATTTAGAGGGATGTCTTGTTATTTGAAGGGATGTCTTAATATTTAGAGGGATGTCTTGTTATTTAGAGGGATGTCTTGTTATTTAGAGGGTTGTGTTGTAATTTAGATGGGATGTCTTGTTATTTAGAGGGATGTCTTGTTATTTACAGGTATGTCTTGTTATTTAGAGGGATGTCTTAATATTTAGAGGAATGTCTTGTTATATAGATGGATGTCTTGTTATTTAGAGGGATGTCTTGATATTTAGAGGGATGTCTTGTTTTTTAGAGAGATGTCTTGTTATTTAGAGGGTTTTTTTGTTTTTTAGAGGGTTGTCTTGTTATTTGGAGGGATGTCTTGTTATTTAGATTGATGTCTTAATATTTAGAGGGATGTCTTGTTTTTTAGAGGGATGTCTTGTTATTTAGAGGGATGTCTTGTTATTTAGAGGGATGTCTTGTTATTTAGAGGGATGTCTTGTTATTTGAAGGGATGTCTTAATATTTAGAGAGATGTCTTGTTATTTAGAGGGATGTCTTGTTATTTAGAGGGATGTCTTGTTATGTAGAGGGATATCTTCATATTTGGAGGGATGTCTTGTTATTTAGAGGGATGTCTTGTTATTTAGAGGGATGTCTTAATATTTAGCGGAATGTCTAGTTTTTTAGAGGGATGTTTTGTTATTTAGAGGGATGTCTTGTTATTTAGAGGGATGTCTTAATATTTGGAGGGATGTCTTGTTATTTAGAGGGATGTCTTAATATTTAGAGGGATGTCTTGTTTTTTAGTGGGATGTCTTGTTATTTAGAGGGATGTCTTGTTATTTGGAGAGATGTCTTTTTATTTAGAGGGATGTCTTGTTTTTTAGAGGGTTGTCTTGTTATTTGGAGGGATGTCTTGTTTTTTAGAGGGATGTCTTAATATTTAGAGGGATGTCTTGTTATTTGAAGGGATGTCTTAATATTTAGAGGGATGTCTTGTTATTTAGAGGGATGTCTTGTTATTTAGAGGTATGTCTTGTTATTTAGAGGGATGTCTTGTTATTTAGAGGGATGTCTTGTTATTTAGAGAGATGTCTTGTTATTTAAAGGGATGTCTTAATATTTAGAGGGATGTCTTAATATTTAGCGGAATGTCTTGTTATTTAGAGGGATGTCTTGTTATTTACAGGTATGTCTTGTTATTTAAAGGGATGTCTTAATATTTAGAGGGATGTCTTGTTATTTAGAGGGATGTCTTAATATTTAGAGGGATGTCTTGTTATTTGGAGGGATGTCTTAATATTTAGAGGGATGTCTTGTTATTTAGAGGGATGTCTTGTTATTTAGAGAGATGTCTTGTTATTTAAAGGGATGTCTTAATATTTAGAGGGATGTCTTGTTATTTAGAGGGATGTCTTAATATTTAGAGGGATGTCTTGTTATTTGAAGGGATGTCTTAATATTTAGAGGGATGTCTTGTTATTTAGAGGGATGTCTTGTTATTTAGAGGGATGTCTTGTTTTTTAAAGGGTTGTCTTGTTATTTGGAGGGATGTCTTGGTATTTAGAGGGATGTCTTGTTATTTAGAGGGATGTCTTGTTATTTAGAAGGATGTCTTCTTATTTGGAGGGAAGTCTTGTTATTTGGAGGAATGTCTTGTTATTTAGAGGGATATCTTGTTATTTGGAGGGATGTCTTGTTATTTAGAGGGATGTCTTGCTATTTAGAGGGATGTCTTTTTATTTGGAGGGATGTCTTGTTATTTAGAGGGATGTCTTGTTATTTAGAGGAATGTCTTGTTATTTAAAAGGGATGTCTTGTTATTTAGAGGGACGTCTTGTTATTTAGTGGGATGTCTTGTTATTTAGAGGGATGTCTTGTTATTTAGAGGGATGTCTTGTTATTTAAAGGGATGTCTTAATATTTAGAGGGATGTCTTGTTATTTAGAGGGATGTCTTAATATTTAGAGGGATGTCTTGTTATTTGGAGGGATGTCTTAATATTTAGAGGGATGTCTTGTTATTTAGAGGGATGTCTTGTTATTTAGAGGGATGTCTTGTTTTTTAAAGGGTTTTCTTGTTATTTGGAGGGATGTCTTAATATTTAGAGGGATGTCTTGGTATTTGGAGGGATGTCTTGTTATTTAGAGGGATGTCTTAATATTTAGCGGAATGTCTAGTTTATTAGAGGGATGTCTTGTTATTTAGAGGGATGTCTTGTTATTTAGAGGGATGTCTTAATATTTGGAGGGATGTCTTGTTATTTAGAGGGATGTCTTAATAATTAGAGGGATGTCTTGTTTTTTAGTGGGATGTCTTGTTATTTAGAGGGATGTCTTGTTATTTGGAGAGATGTCTTTTTATTTAGAGGGATGTCTTGTTTTTAAGAGGGTTGTCTTGTTATTTGGAGGGATGTCTTGTTTTTTCGAGGGTTGTCTTGTAATTTAGATGGAATGTCTTGTTATTTAGAGGGATGTCTTAATATTTAGCGGAATGTCTTGTTTATTAGAGGGATGTCTTGCTATTTAGAGGGATGTATTTTTATTTGGAGGGATGTCTTGTTATTTAGAGGGATGTCTTGTTATTTAGAGGAATTTCTTGTTATTTAAAAGGGATGTCTTTTTATTTAGAGGGATGTCTTGTTATTTAGTGGGATGTCTTGTTATTTAGAGGGATGTCTTGTTATTTAGAGAGATGTCTTGTTATTTAAAGGGATGTCTTAATATTTAGAGGGATGTCTTGTTATTTAGAGGGATGTCTTAATATTTAGAGGGATGTCTTGTTATTTAGAGGGATGTCTTGTTATTTAGAGGGTTGTGTTGTAATTTAGATGGGATGTCTTGTTATTTAGAGGGATGTCTTGTTATTTACAGGTATGGCTTGTTATTTAGAGGGATGTCTTAATATTTAGAGGAATGTCTTGTTATATAGATGGATGTCTTGTTATTTAGAGGGATGTCTTGATATTTAGAGGGATGTCTTGTTTTTTAGAGAGATGTCTTGTTATTTAGAGGGTTTTTTTGTTTTTTAGAGGGTTGTCTTGTTATTTGGAGGGATGTCTTGTTATTTAGATTGATGTCTTAATATTTAGAGGGATGTCTTGTTTTTTAGAGGGATGTCTTGTTATTTAGAGGGATGTCTTGTTATTTAGAGGGATGTCTTGTTATTTAGAGGGATGTCTTGTTATTTAGAGGGATGTCTTGTTATTTGAAGGGATGTCTTAATATTTAGAGAGATGTCTTGTTATTTAGAGGGATGTCTTGTTATTTAGAGGGATGTCTTGTTATGTAGAGGGATGTCTTCATATTTGGAGGGATGTCTTGTTATTTAGAGGGATGTCTTGTTATTTAGAGGGATGTCTTAATATTTAGCGGAATGTCTAGTTTATTAGAGGGATGTTTTGTTATTTAGAGGGATGTCTTGTTATTTAGAGGGATGTCTTAATATTTGGAGGGATGTCTTGTTATTTAGAGGGATGTCTTAATATTTAGAGGGATGTCTTGTTTTTTAGTGGGATGTCTTGTTATTTAGAGTGATGTCTTGTTATTTGGAGAGATGTCTTTTTATTTAGAGGGATGTCTTGTTTTTTAGAGGGTTGTCTTGTTATTTGGAGGGATGTCTTGTTTTTTAGAGGGTTGTCTTGGTATTTAGAGGGATGTCTTGTTATTTAGAGGAATGTCTTGTTATTTAGAGGGATATCTTGTTATTTGGAGGGATGTCTTGTTATTTAGAGGGATGTCTTGCTATTTAGAGGGATGTCTTTTTATTTGGAGGGATGTCTTGTTATTTAGAGGGATGTCTTGTTATTTAGAGGAATGTCTTGTTATTTAAAAGGGATGTCTTGTTATTTAGAGGGACGTCTTGTTATTTAGTGGGATGTCTTGTTATTTAGAGGGATGTCTTGTTATTTAGAGAGATGTCTTGTTATTTAAAGGGATGTCTTAATATTTAGAGGGATGTCTTGTTATTTAGAGGGATGTCTTAATATTTAGAGGGATGTCTTGTTATTTGGAGGGATGTCTTAATATTTAGAGGGATGTCTTGTTATTTAGAGGGATGTCTTGTTATTTAGAGGGATGTCTTGTTTTTTAAAGGGTTGTCTTGTTATTTGGAGGGATGTCTTAATATTTAGAGGGATGTCTTGGTATTTGGAGGGATGTCTTGTTATTTAGAGGGATGTCTTAATATTTAGCGGAATGTCTAGTTTATTAGAGGGATGTCTTGTTATTTAGAGGGATGTCTTGTTATTTAGAGGGATTCCTCCAAATAACAAGACTTCCCTCCAAATAAGAAGACATCCCTCTAAATAACAAGACATAACTCTAAATAACAAGACATCCCTCTAAATACCAAGACAACCCTCTAAAAAACAAGACATCCCTCCAAATAACAAGACAACCCTCTAAAAAACAAGACATCCCTCTAAATAAAAAGACATCTCTCCAAATAACAAGACATCCCTCTAAATAACAAGACATCCCACTAAAAAACAAGACATCCCTCTAAATATTAAGACATCCCTCTAAATAACAAGACATCCCTCCAAATATTAAGACATCCCTCTAAATAACAAGACATCCCTCTAAATAACAAGACATCCCTCTAATAAACTAGACATTCCGCTAAATATTAAGACATCCCTCTAAATAACAAGACATCCCTCTAAATAACAAGACATCCCTCCAAATATGAAGACATCCCTCTAAATAACATGACATCCCTCTAAATAACAAGACATCCCTCTAAATAACAAGACATCTCTCTAAATATTAAGACATCCCTTCAAATAACAAGACATCCCTCTAAATAACAAGACATCCCTCTAAATAACAAGACATCCCTCTAAATAACAAGACATCCCTCTAAATAACAAGACATCCCTCTAAAAAACAAGACATCCCTCTAAATATTAAGACATCAATCTAAATAACAAGACATCCCTCCAAATAACAAGACAACCCTCTAAAAAACAAAAAAACCCTCTAAATAACAAGACATCTCTCTAAAAAACAAGACATCCCTCTAAATATCAAGACATCCCTCTAAATAACAAGACATCCATCTATATAACAAGACATTCCTCTAAATATTAAGACATCCCTCTAAATAACAAGACATACCTGTAAATAACAAGACATCCCTCTAAATAACAAGACATCCCATCTAAATTACAACACAACCCTCTAAAAAACAAGACATCCCTCCAAATAACAAGACAACCCTCTAAAAAACAAGACATCCCTCTAAATAACAAGACATCCCTCTAAATAACAAGACATCCCTCTAATAAACTAGACATTCCGCTAAATATTAAGACATCCCTCTAAATAACAAGACATCCCTCTAAATACCAAGACATCCCTCTAAATATTAAGACATCCCTCCAAATAACAAGACAACCCTTTAAAAAACAAGACATCCCTCTAAATAACAAGACATCCCTCTAAATAACAAGACATTCCTCTAAATATTAAGACATCCCTTCAAATAACAAGACATCCCTCTAAATATTAAGACATCCCTCTAAATAACAAGACATCCCTCTAAATATTAAGACATCCCTTTAAATAACAAGACATCTCTCTAAATAACAAGACATCCCTCTAAATAACAAGACATCCCACTAAATAACAAGACATCCCTCTAAATAACAAGACATCCCTTTTAAATAACAAGACATTCCTCTAAATAACAAGACATCCCTCTAAATAACAAGACATCCCTCCAAATAAAAAGACATCCCTCTAAATAGCAAGACATCCCTCTAATAAACAAGACATTCCGCTAAATATTAAGACATCCCTCTAAATAACAAGACATCCCTCTAAATATTAAGACATCCCTTTAAATAACAAGACATCTCTCTAAATAACAAGACATCCCTCTAAATAACAAGACATCCCACTAAATAACAAGACATCCCTCTAAATAACAAGACATCCCTTTTAAATAACAAGACATTCCTCTAAATAACAAGACATCCCTCTAAATAACATGACATCCCTCCAAATAAAAAGACATCCCTCTAAATAGCAAGACATCCCTCTAATAAACAAGACATTCCGCTAAATATTAAGACATCCCTCTAAATAACAAGACATCCCATCTAAATTACAAGACAACCCTCGAAAAAACAAGACATCCCTCCAAATAACAAGACAACCCTCTAAAAAACAAGACATCCCTCTAAATAAAAAGACATCTCTCCAAATAACAAGACATCCCTCTAAATAACAAGACATCCTACTAAAAAACAAGACATCCCTCTAAATATTAAGACATCCCTGTAAAGTGAAATTGAATTGAATTGTAAAATAAAAGATAGAAAATATCTAGTACATGTTTATTGAAAGTAGCAGTGGACTGTAATAATTATAAGTTTGTTTTTAAAATATGTATAAACAAACAAAACATATGATTTGAATCACACATTGATAAATATAGTCTTTTTGAGAAATAATTGTATATAGGCTATGTAAATTATGTGTTTTTACACATTCTGGCCCCTTGAAATATGAAATTTTGTTATTTCAATCCATTTCTTGACCTGGTAAAGGGCACAGTTTTGAAATAGATCTTTTTATCAGTCCATCCTTTGTTTGTAATGTAGCAACTCGCACAAAATTGTCTTTTCCTGGATGCACTGCGATCACTCGCCCAATTTTCCAAGTACAAGGTGGTAAATTGTCGTCTTGAATAAGCATTATATCATCAATTTTTATATTAGGTCTTGATGTATTCCACCTTGACATTTTCTGCAGTTGGTTCAGATATTCCTTGCACCAGCGGTTCCAAAAATGCTGCGAGAGTTGTTGAACATGTTGCCATCGAGAAAGTCTATTTAATTTCAGATCTTTAAGATTAGGTTCCGGAACACTGGTGAAAGAAGTTCCAATTAGGAAATGAGCAGGTGTTAAGGGAGTAAGATCATTTGGATCGCTAGATAAAGGTGTTAAAGGGCGTGAATTGACACAAGCTTCTATTTGTACTAATAAAGTGTACATTTCATTGAAAGTTAATTTTGTATTTTGAACTACTCGCTTAAGGTGGTATTTCACTAACCGCACTCCAGCTTCCCATAGCCCTCCGAAATTTGGTGAATGAGGGGGGATGAAACTCCAAGTGATCCCTTGTGTAGCTAAAGTTGACAGGACTTGGCTGTTGTGATCATCTGAACACCACAAATGTTTCAACTCTTGTAGTTCCTTGTCCGCACCAACAAATGTTTTAGCATTATCCGAGTAAATTTTGTATGGTTTCCCTCTGCGAGATACAAACCGCCTTAAGGCAGCAAGGAACGAATTTGTCGTTAAATCCTCAACTAGTTCAAGGTGAATGGCCTTTGTAGTGAAACACACAAACAGAGAAACGTATACTTTTGTAACCTTAGTCCTTTTGTTGTTGCTTGCATGTATATATACAGGTCCAAAATAATCTAATCCACAATGGGAGAATGGTCTTGAAGGTTGAACTCTGTTTTAAGGTAGTTGTCCCATTAGTTGATTGGTAGCCTTAGGTTTAGTCTTGAAGCATTTCAGGCATTTGTGAACCACACTTCTGACTAAACTTCTGCCATTTAATGGCCAATAAGTTTCTCGAAGGGAACTCAATAAAAGTTGTGGTCCTGCATGTAGTATTTGAACATGTAGATCTTCTGCAATTAACCGTGTTAGCCTATGTTTGTGATCAAGAATAATTGGATGTTTATTATCAACACTTAAAGTTGAATGTTTCAGTCGACCACCTACTCTGATCAGCCCTTGGTCATCAAGAAAAGGATTTAGCTGTAAGAGTTTCCTTGATTTATCAACAGAATTGTTTTCCTTCAATGTTTTCAGTTCATGGGAGAATGATTGAGATTGAGCTAGTTTTATAATAGAAAGTCTCGAATCATTTATTTCTGAACATGTAAGTGAACCTGTGAGACAATCTTTGGATTTTGTATTTTTATAAAACCTTAGACAATATGCTACAACTCGTACAAGTTTCTGCAATGATGAATACTTGCTAAATATATCATGACCATGAACATTTAAAGAGACGGCTGTTACAGTATTTGCCTTACGCAATTCTAAAAGTGAGTTGACACTTGTATCAAGTCGAAAGTTTGAGCCTTCCTTCCAAAATTGATGTTCTCCAGATAACCATTGTGGTCCATTCCACCAGAGAGATGACGATAAGAGGGGTTGAACCAAAGAGCCGCGAGATATTAGGTCTGCAGGATTTTCAGTGCCAACAACATGATTCCAATGGCTTATGTTTGTTAGGGATTGAATTGTTGAGATTCTGTTTGCAACAAATGTACTGTAATGAGACGATGGGGAATTGATCCAAGAAAGAACAACAGTAGAGTCAGAATAATAATAAACATTATTAGTATCAATGTTCAATGCTTTGATGAGAACTTGGGCTAATTGACTTAGTAGCAAAGCGCCACAAAGCTCCAATCTTGGAATTGAAGTCACCTTCAATGGAGCAACACGAGACTTTGATGAAATTAACGTCACATTTGTTTCTCCTTTTACATCTTGACACCTAAGATAAACACAAGCTCCATAAGCAGCCATGGATCCATCACAAAATCCATGAAGTTCTACAGTTGCAGGTTCATTGGATGACAATACATATCTGTTTATTGATAGTTTGTTCAAATTAGTTAATGATGCATGAAACTCAAGCCATCGATTATTCAAATGCGAGGAAAGTTTGTCATTCCAATCTAAGTTTTCCTTCCACAGTTGTTGCATTATAAGTTTAGCTAAGAGAATGACAGGTCCAATTAATCCCAAAGGATCAAATATCTTGGCTATTTCCGAAAGAACTTGACGTTTTGTAATGTTTTGTGGTTGAGTATCTTGTGATAGTGAATATGTGAATACATCATGAGCGGTATCCCACATTAAACCCAACGTTTTGACTATTGAGTTGTTTATGTCTAAATTGTGTTCAGGATGAGCTTCAATATCTGATTCAGGAACGTTCTTTAGTAAATCAACATGATTTGATGACCATTTTCTTAAATGAAAACCACCCTTGGATAGCAGTTCTATAAGATCACTTTGAAGACGTAGTGCTGATTCGATTGTATGTGCTCCACTTAGAACATCATCGACATAGAAATCACTGTGCAATGTTTTGCACGCGATTGGAAAATTTGAAACTTCATCTAGTGCAAGTTGTTGGAGTGTTCGGGTTGCTAGATATGGAGCGCTTTTGGTTCCATAAGTGACTGTCTTTAGTTGAAAGACCTTAATTGGTTCAGAAGTGTGTGATCTCCACAAAATGGATTGAAGGCTGTGTTGAGAGGGATCGATTTGTATCTGACGATACATTTTCTCAATGTCAGCTGTGAAGACGTATTTATGCATTCTGAATCGGGAAATAATAGAAAATAGTTCATCTTGTACTCTGGGGCCATTCATTGAAACATCATTAAGTGAAAGACCAGTTGAAGATTTAGCAGAAGCGTCAAAAACAACACGTAATTTTGTTGTGGTAGATGATTCCTTAATAACAGCATGGTGTGGAATAAAATATGATTGTGATAAACTTTTATGAGGCATGCTAGCTGAACTGAGTTCCCCAATACATTGCATGTGACCTAGCCTTTCATATTCACTCATAAAATCCCTGTAGTCATTGTACAACTTAAAGTTTTTGGCAAGTCTGTTTTCAAGAGTAGCAAACCGTTTGAAAGCGATTTGTTTGTTATCACCTAGATCGGAAACAGTATCCTTTAAAGGAATCTTTACGACGTATCTACCGCTTGTGTTCATGGTTGTAGATTCATAATGTTCTTCACAAAGAAGATCCTCCCCAGTTAATGTGGATTGAGATTGATAATCTTCTAATTCCCAGAAACGTTGAATATTACTGTTTAACAAGTCTAGAGATGATACAAAGTATGTATGATTGTCGTCAGAAACGTGTTTTCTTACTTCTACATTCCCTGTGACTAACCATCCTAATTTAGTTTCCCTAAGAGATGGACCATTGACTGATAACTGTATTGTTTTGTCACCAAGAACGTCCCAAAACGCTTGAGCCCCTAGGATCATGTCTATTTTTGATGGGTTATAATAATAAGGATCTGCAAGAGCGACATCAGGGGGAATCTGAGTTGAATGATTGAATAAAACACTCCCTGGTAACTTTTCTGTAAGTTTGGGAAGAATTAGAAAGTCCATTCGTTTAGTGAATTCTGAATTTCTAGAATTTACTGTAACATTTACGACATGGTTGACAGAAGTTGTATTACAATTGATGCCTGTTATTGATACTGAAGCCTGTCTTTTGTTTACTTGTAATCGCTTACAGAGTGATTCTGAAATGAAGTTTGATTGTGATCCACAATCAAGTAATGCCTTACATGAAACAATCTTACCTCTAGGACTGATGACATCAACAATAGCTGTAGAAAGGATAGTCTGAGTTGGTCTGCTAGAGGATTGATCATTGGCTGATGCGCCTACAGAAATAACCTGTTTATTATCCCCAGTGAATAACTGTTTGTTATCTGAGTGTGGTTGACTGTTCTTACCACAACTGTCTTTAGGAATTGATACTGACTTAAGGCAAAGTAAAGTGTTGTGTCTTCTTCCACAAGATTTGCAAACACTCTTACTTTTACACTGATTAGTTTTGTGAAATTTCAGACAGTTGTTACACAAATTTAAGCTTCTTACCTTGTTTATTCTATCAGGTATTGCTAGGTTGTGAAATTGTTCACATTGAAATAAAAAATGTGAGGACTGGCACAGTTCACATTTAGGTTCTGAAGATGACAAGCATGGCTGTCGTGATGACCATGACTTGTTTTGAAACCCAGAAGCAGAAGTAGGTTTATGTTTGACAAAGTTAACATCATTATGTTTAGGCAGTGGAGCAACTAAAGGCTTACTGTTATTGTAATAAATAGAGTCAAGTATATGAAACCTATGATTTAAGAAATCATTTAGGTCTTGCATTGTTGGAAATCTATTAGGTTTAAGATTATCATGCCAATTCCTGAATGTTACAGGATCAAATTTGGAAGAAATCAAATGAATAAGTAGAGTATCCCATTTGTCAGTGGGTTCTCCAAGTGCATTCAATGCACGAATGTGCTTGTTGGAAGTGTTGATCAGCTCTCTTAAAGATTGGACAGATTCTTTTTCTAACTTTGGTAGATTGAACAGAGAGTGAACATGTTTTTGAACTATTAATGTTTTGTTGTTATACCTCTCTTGAATGAGGTTCCAAGCTACTGCATAGTTAGTGGAAGTTAACTCCAAAGATGAAATTACGTCAAAGGCTTCCTTTTTCAAACAAGATTTAAGGTAGTGCAATTTTTCAACGTCTGTTAGAGATTCATTGTTATGGATCATCACCGAAAACATATCAGAAAACGGAAACCAATCGTCAAAAGATCCATCAAAGGATGGTAGATTTAATACCGGTAGGTTTAGTTTAGGCCCTGAAACCTTGTCTGAAGTTTTCATTTGAATTGAAGTATTCTGATTGTTCGTAGTGAATGATTTGGCCATACCTATTATTTTGTAGTATGCCGATTCAAAGGTTTCCCTTTCTACCTGTTGGGCATCCTCGTCATCCTCCAGTTCGATCTCCTGTTGGATGAGGTCGAATTTGTCAAGAAGTGTCTCTGCCTTGGGAAGCCTGACGCATAGTTCGTTAAAAAATCCGGGAGAATCAATGGAATTTTCCAAGAAATGTTCAAATCTTGTTAATTGTGCCTTGATTGTGCTTCTTTTCTTTATTAATGCATCCATTTTGTCTTGGAAAAGTGCTAGTTGCAAGCTCTGTAATTTTGTCAGTTTGTTGATTGAAAAATGAAAAAAAAACTTTACTGAAAATAATAAAAACTGTAATGAATCATACTGGATTAAAATCCGGCTCGTTTTGACCAAAATGTAAAGTGAAATTGAATTGAATTGTAAAATAAAAGATAGAAAATATCTAGTACATGTTTATTGAAAGTAGCAGTGGACTGTAATAATTATAAGTTTGTTTTTAAAATATGTATAAACAAACTTATAATTATTACAGTCCACTGCTACTTTCAATAAACATGTACTAGATATTTTCTATCTTTTATTTTACAATTCAATTCAATTTCACTTTACATTTTGGTCAAAACGAGCCGGATTTTAATCCAGTATGATTCATTACAGTTTTTATTATTTTCAGTAAAGTATTTTTTTTTCATTTTTCAATCAACAAACTGACAAAATTACAGAGCTTGCAACTAGCACTTTTCCAAGACAAAATGGATGCATTAATAAAGAAAAGAAGCACAATCAAGGCACAATTAACAAGATTTGAACATTTCTTGGAAAATTCCATTGATTCTCCCGGATTTTTTAACGAACTATGCGTCAGGCTTCCCAAGGCAGAGACACTTCTTGACAAATTCGACCTCATCCAACAGGAGATCGAACTGGAGGATGACGAGGATGCCCAACAGGTAGAAAGGGAAACCTTTTACATTTTGTTTTCTAAATAACAAGACATCCCTCCAAATATTAAGACATCCCTCTAAATAACAAGACATCCCTCTAAATAACAAGACATCCCTCTAATAAACTAGACATTCCGCTAAATATTAAGACATCCCTCTAAATAACAAGACATCCCTCCAAATACCAAGACATCCCTCTAAATATTAAGACATCCCTCCAAATAACAAGAAACCCCTTTAAAAAACAAGACATCCCTCTAAATAACAAGACATCCCTCTAAATAACAAGACATCCCTCTAAATATTAAGACATCCCTCCAAATAACAAGACATCCCTCTAAATATTAAGACATCCCTCTAAATAACAAGACATCCCTCTAAATATTAAGACATCCCTTTAAATAACAAGACATCCCTCTAAATAACAAGACATCCCTCTAAATAACAAGACATCCCACTAAATAACAAGACGTCCCTCTAAATAACAAGACATCCCTTTTAAATAACAAGACATTCCTCTAAATAACAAGACATCCCTCTAAATAACAAGACATCCCTCCAAATAAAAAGACATCCCTCTAAATAGCAAGACATCCCTCTAAATAACAAGACATCCCTCCAAATAACAAGATATCCCTCTAAATAACAAGACATTCCTCCAAATAACAAGACTTCCCTCCAAATAAGAAGACATCCTTCTAAATAACAAGACATCCCTCTAAATAACAAGACATCCCTCTAAATACCAAGACATCCCTCCAAATAACAAGACAACCCTTTAAAAAACAAGACATCCCTCTAAATAACAAGACATCCCTCTAAATAACAAGACATCCCTCTAAATATTAAGACATCCCTTCAAATAACAAGACATCCCTCTAAATATTAAGACATCCCTCTAAATAACAAGACATCCCTCTAAATATTAAGACATCCCTTTAAATAACAAGACATCTCTCTAAATAACAAGACATCCCTCTAAATAACAAGACATCCCTCTAAATATTAAGACATCCCTCCAAATAACAAGACATCCCTCTAAATATTAAGACATCCCTCTAAATAACAAGACATCCCTCTAAATATTAAGACATCCCTTTAAATAACAAGACATCTCTCTAAATAACAAGACATCCCTCTAAATAACAAGACATCCCACTAAATAACAAGACATCCCTCTAAATAACAAGACATCCCTTTTAAATAACAAGACATTCCTCTAAATAACAAGACATCCCTCTAAATAACAAGACATCCCTCTAAATAACAAGAAATCCCTCAAAATAGCAAGACATCCCTCTAAATATTAAGACATCCCTTCAAATAACAAGACATCCCTCTAAATAACAAGACATCCCTCTAAATAACAAGACATCCCTCTAAATAAAAAGACATCCCTCTCAATAACTAGACATCCCTCCAAATACCAAGACATCCCTCTAAATAACAAGACATCCCTCTAAATAACAAGACATACCTCCAAATAACAAGACATCCCTCTAACTTATAAGACATCCCTCTTAATAACAAGCATCCCTCCAAATAACAAGACATCCCTCTAAATAACAAGACATCCCTCCAAATATGAAGACATCCCTCCAAATATGAAGACATCCCTCTAAATAACAAGACATCCATCTAAATAACAAGACATCTCTCTAAATATTAAGACATCCCTTCAAATAACAAGACATCCCTCTAAATAACAAGACATCCCTCTAAATAACAAGACATCCCTCTAAATAACAAGACATCCCTCTAAATAACAAGACATCTCTCTAAAAAACAAGACATCCCTCTAAATATTAAGACATCAATCTAAATAACAAGACATCCCTCCAAATAACAAGACAACCCTCTTAAAAACAAAAAAACCCTCTAAATAACAAGACATCCCTCTAAATAACAAGACATCCCACTAAAAAACAAGACATCCCTCTAAATATTAAGACATCCCTCTAAATAACAAGACATCCCTACAAATATTAAGACATCCCTCTAAATAACAAGACAACCCTCTAAAAAACAAAAAAACCCTCTAAATAACAAGACATCTCTCTAAAAAACAAGACATCCCTCTAAATATCAAGACATCCCTCTAAATAACAAGACATGCATCTATATAACAAGACATTCCTCTAAATATTAAGACATCCCTCTAAATAACAAGACATACCTGTAAATAACAAGACATCCCTCTAAATAACAAGACATCCCATCTAAATTACAACACAACCCTCTAAAAAACAAGACATCCCTCCAAATAACAAGACAACCCTCTAAAAAACAAGACATCCCTCTAAATAACAAGACATCCCTCTAAATAACAAGACATCCCTCTAATAAACTAGACATTCCGCTAAATATTAAGACATCCCTCTAAATAACAAGACATCCCTCTAAATACCAAGACATCCCTCTAAATATTAAGACATCCCTCCAAATAACAAGACAACACTTTAAAAAACAAGACATCCCTCTAAATAACAAGACATCCCTCTAAATAACAAGACATCCTACTAAAAAACAAGACATCCCTCTAAATATTAAGACATCCCTGTAAAGTGAAATTGAATTGAATTGTAAAATAAAAGATAGAAAATATCTAGTACATGTTTATTGAAAGTAGCAGTGGACTGTAATAATTATAAGTTTGTTTTTAAAATATGTATAAACAAACAAAACATATGATTTGAATCACACATTGATAAATATAGTCTTTTTGAGAAATAATTGTATATAGGCTATGTAAATTATGTGTTTTTACACATTCTGGCCCCTTGAAATATGAAATTTTGTTATTTCAATCCATTTCTTGACCTGGTAAAGGGCACAGTTTTGAAATAGATCTTTTTATCAGTCCATCCTTTGTTTGTAATGTAGCAACTCGCACAAAATTGTCTTTTCCTGGATGCACTGCGATCACTCGCCCAATTTTCCAAGTACAAGGTGGTAAATTGTCGTCTTGAATAAGCATTATATCATCAATTTTTATATTAGGTCTTGATGTATTCCACCTTGACATTTTCTGCAGTTGGTTCAGATATTCCTTGCACCAGCGGTTCCAAAAATGCTGCGAGAGTTGTTGAACATGTTGCCATCGAGAAAGTCTATTTAATTTCAGATCTTTAAGATTAGGTTCCGGAACACTGGTGAAAGAAGTTCCAATTAGGAAATGAGCAGGTGTTAAGGGAGTAAGATCATTTGGATCGCTAGATAAAGGTGTTAAAGGGCGTGAATTGACACAAGCTTCTATTTGTACTAATAAAGTGTACATTTCATTGAAAGTTAATTTTGTATTTTGAACTACTCGCTTAAGGTGGTATTTCACTAACCGCACTCCAGCTTCCCATAGCCCTCCGAAATTTGGTGAATGAGGGGGGATGAAACTCCAAGTGATCCCTTGTGTAGCTAAAGTTGACAGGACTTGGCTGTTGTGATCATCTGAACACCACAAATGTTTCAACTCTTGTAGTTCCTTGTCCGCACCAACAAATGTTTTAGCATTATCCGAGTAAATTTTGTATGGTTTCCCTCTGCGAGATACAAACCGCCTTAAGGCAGCAAGGAACGAATTTGTCGTTAAATCCTCAACTAGTTCAAGGTGAATGGCCTTTGTAGTGAAACACACAAACAGAGAAACGTATACTTTTGTAACCTTAGTCCTTTTGTTGTTGCTTGCATGTATATATACAGGTCCAAAATAATCTAATCCACAATGGGAGAATGGTCTTGAAGGTTGAACTCTGTTTTAAGGTAGTTGTCCCATTAGTTGATTGGTAGCCTTAGGTTTAGTCTTGAAGCATTTCAGGCATTTGTGAACCACACTTCTGACTAAACTTCTGCCATTTAATGGCCAATAAGTTTCTCGAAGGGAACTCAATAAAAGTTGTGGTCCTGCATGTAGTATTTGAACATGTAGATCTTCTGCAATTAACCGTGTTAGCCTATGTTTGTGATCAAGAATAATTGGATGTTTATTATCAACACTTAAAGTTGAATGTTTCAGTCGACCACCTACTCTGATCAGCCCTTGGTCATCAAGAAAAGGATTTAGCTGTAAGAGTTTCCTTGATTTATCAACAGAATTGTTTTCCTTCAATGTTTTCAGTTCATGGGAGAATGATTGAGATTGAGCTAGTTTTATAATAGAAAGTCTCGAATCATTTATTTCTGAACATGTAAGTGAACCTGTGAGACAATCTTTGGATTTTGTATTTTTATAAAACCTTAGACAATATGCTACAACTCGTACAAGTTTCTGCAATGATGAATACTTGCTAAATATATCATGACCATGAACATTTAAAGAGACGGCTGTTACAGTATTTGCCTTACGCAATTCTAAAAGTGAGTTGACACTTGTATCAAGTCGAAAGTTTGAGCCTTCCTTCCAAAATTGATGTTCTCCAGATAACCATTGTGGTCCATTCCACCAGAGAGATGACGATAAGAGGGGTTGAACCAAAGAGCCGCGAGATATTAGGTCTGCAGGATTTTCAGTGCCAACAACATGATTCCAATGGCTTATGTTTGTTAGGGATTGAATTGTTGAGATTCTGTTTGCAACAAATGTACTGTAATGAGACGATGGGGAATTGATCCAAGAAAGAACAACAGTAGAGTCAGAATAATAATAAACATTATTAGTATCAATGTTCAATGCTTTGATGAGAACTTGGGCTAATTGACTTAGTAGCAAAGCGCCACAAAGCTCCAATCTTGGAATTGAAGTCACCTTCAATGGAGCAACACGAGACTTTGATGAAATTAACGTCACATTTGTTTCTCCTTTTACATCTTGACACCTAAGATAAACACAAGCTCCATAAGCAGCCATGGATCCATCACAAAATCCATGAAGTTCTACAGTTGCAGGTTCATTGGATGACAATACATATCTGTTTATTGATAGTTTGTTCAAATTAGTTAATGATGCATGAAACTCAAGCCATCGATTATTCAAATGCGAGGAAAGTTTGTCATTCCAATCTAAGTTTTCCTTCCACAGTTGTTGCATTATAAGTTTAGCTAAGAGAATGACAGGTCCAATTAATCCCAAAGGATCAAATATCTTGGCTATTTCCGAAAGAACTTGACGTTTTGTAATGTTTTGTGGTTGAGTATCTTGTGATAGTGAATATGTGAATACATCATGAGCGGTATCCCACATTAAACCCAACGTTTTGACTATTGAGTTGTTTATGTCTAAATTGTGTTCAGGATGAGCTTCAATATCTGATTCAGGAACGTTCTTTAGTAAATCAACATGATTTGATGACCATTTTCTTAAATGAAAACCACCCTTGGATAGCAGTTCTATAAGATCACTTTGAAGACGTAGTGCTGATTCGATTGTATGTGCTCCACTTAGAACATCATCGACATAGAAATCACTGTGCAATGTTTTGCACGCGATTGGAAAATTTGAAACTTCATCTAGTGCAAGTTGTTGGAGTGTTCGGGTTGCTAGATATGGAGCGCTTTTGGTTCCATAAGTGACTGTCTTTAGTTGAAAGACCTTAATTGGTTCAGAAGTGTGTGATCTCCACAAAATGGATTGAAGGCTGTGTTGAGAGGGATCGATTTGTATCTGACGATACATTTTCTCAATGTCAGCTGTGAAGACGTATTTATGCATTCTGAATCGGGAAATAATAGAAAATAGTTCATCTTGTACTCTGGGGCCATTCATTGAAACATCATTAAGTGAAAGACCAGTTGAAGATTTAGCAGAAGCGTCAAAAACAACACGTAATTTTGTTGTGGTAGATGATTCCTTAATAACAGCATGGTGTGGAATAAAATATGATTGTGATAAACTTTTATGAGGCATGCTAGCTGAACTGAGTTCCCCAATACATTGCATGTGACCTAGCCTTTCATATTCACTCATAAAATCCCTGTAGTCATTGTACAACTTAAAGTTTTTGGCAAGTCTGTTTTCAAGAGTAGCAAACCGTTTGAAAGCGATTTGTTTGTTATCACCTAGATCGGAAACAGTATCCTTTAAAGGAATCTTTACGACGTATCTACCGCTTGTGTTCATGGTTGTAGATTCATAATGTTCTTCACAAAGAAGATCCTCCCCAGTTAATGTGGATTGAGATTGATAATCTTCTAATTCCCAGAAACGTTGAATATTACTGTTTAACAAGTCTAGAGATGATACAAAGTATGTATGATTGTCGTCAGAAACGTGTTTTCTTACTTCTACATTCCCTGTGACTAACCATCCTAATTTAGTTTCCCTAAGAGATGGACCATTGACTGATAACTGTATTGTTTTGTCACCAAGAACGTCCCAAAACGCTTGAGCCCCTAGGATCATGTCTATTTTTGATGGGTTATAATAATAAGGATCTGCAAGAGCGACATCAGGGGGAATCTGAGTTGAATGATTGAATAAAACACTCCCTGGTAACTTTTCTGTAAGTTTGGGAAGAATTAGAAAGTCCATTCGTTTAGTGAATTCTGAATTTCTAGAATTTACTGTAACATTTACGACATGGTTGACAGAAGTTGTATTACAATTGATGCCTGTTATTGATACTGAAGCCTGTCTTTTGTTTACTTGTAATCGCTTACAGAGTGATTCTGAAATGAAGTTTGATTGTGATCCACAATCAAGTAATGCCTTACATGAAACAATCTTACCTCTAGGACTGATGACATCAACAATAGCTGTAGAAAGGATAGTCTGAGTTGGTCTGCTAGAGGATTGATCATTGGCTGATGCGCCTACAGAAATAACCTGTTTATTATCCCCAGTGAATAACTGTTTGTTATCTGAGTGTGGTTGACTGTTCTTACCACAACTGTCTTTAGGAATTGATACTGACTTAAGGCAAAGTAAAGTGTTGTGTCTTCTTCCACAAGATTTGCAAACACTCTTACTTTTACACTGATTAGTTTTGTGAAATTTCAGACAGTTGTTACACAAATTTAAGCTTCTTACCTTGTTTATTCTATCAGGTATTGCTAGGTTGTGAAATTGTTCACATTGAAATAAAAAATGTGAGGACTGGCACAGTTCACATTTAGGTTCTGAAGATGACAAGCATGGCTGTCGTGATGACCATGACTTGTTTTGAAACCCAGAAGCAGAAGTAGGTTTATGTTTGACAAAGTTAACATCATTATGTTTAGGCAGTGGAGCAACTAAAGGCTTACTGTTATTGTAATAAATAGAGTCAAGTATATGAAACCTATGATTTAAGAAATCATTTAGGTCTTGCATTGTTGGAAATCTATTAGGTTTAAGATTATCATGCCAATTCCTGAATGTTACAGGATCAAATTTGGAAGAAATCAAATGAATAAGTAGAGTATCCCATTTGTCAGTGGGTTCTCCAAGTGCATTCAATGCACGAATGTGCTTGTTGGAAGTGTTGATCAGCTCTCTTAAAGATTGGACAGATTCTTTTTCTAACTTTGGTAGATTGAACAGAGAGTGAACATGTTTTTGAACTATTAATGTTTTGTTGTTATACCTCTCTTGAATGAGGTTCCAAGCTACTGCATAGTTAGTGGAAGTTAACTCCAAAGATGAAATTACGTCAAAGGCTTCCTTTTTCAAACAAGATTTAAGGTAGTGCAATTTTTCAACGTCTGTTAGAGATTCATTGTTATGGATCATCACCGAAAACATATCAGAAAACGGAAACCAATCGTCAAAAGATCCATCAAAGGATGGTAGATTTAATACCGGTAGGTTTAGTTTAGGCCCTGAAACCTTGTCTGAAGTTTTCATTTGAATTGAAGTATTCTGATTGTTCGTAGTGAATGATTTGGCCATACCTATTATTTTGTAGTATGCCGATTCAAAGGTTTCCCTTTCTACCTGTTGGGCATCCTCGTCATCCTCCAGTTCGATCTCCTGTTGGATGAGGTCGAATTTGTCAAGAAGTGTCTCTGCCTTGGGAAGCCTGACGCATAGTTCGTTAAAAAATCCGGGAGAATCAATGGAATTTTCCAAGAAATGTTCAAATCTTGTTAATTGTGCCTTGATTGTGCTTCTTTTCTTTATTAATGCATCCATTTTGTCTTGGAAAAGTGCTAGTTGCAAGCTCTGTAATTTTGTCAGTTTGTTGATTGAAAAATGAAAAAAAAACTTTACTGAAAATAATAAAAACTGTAATGAATCATACTGGATTAAAATCCGGCTCGTTTTGACCAAAATGTAAAGTGAAATTGAATTGAATTGTAAAATAAAAGATAGAAAATATCTAGTACATGTTTATTGAAAGTAGCAGTGGACTGTAATAATTATAAGTTTGTTTTTAAAATATGTATAAACAAACTTATAATTATTACAGTCCACTGCTACTTTCAATAAACATGTACTAGATATTTTCTATCTTTTATTTTACAATTCAATTCAATTTCACTTTACATTTTGGTCAAAACGAGCCGGATTTTAATCCAGTATGATTCATTACAGTTTTTATTATTTTCAGTAAAGTATTTTTTTTTCATTTTTCAATCAACAAACTGACAAAATTACAGAGCTTGCAACTAGCACTTTTCCAAGACAAAATGGATGCATTAATAAAGAAAAGAAGCACAATCAAGGCACAATTAACCAGATTTGAACATTTCTTGGAAAATTCCATTGATTCTCCCGGATTTTTTAACGAACTATGCGTCAGGCTTCCCAAGGCAGAGACACTTCTTGACAAATTCGACCTCATCCAACAGGAGATCGAACTGGAGGATGACGAGGATGCCCAACAGGTAGAAAGGGAAACCTTTTACATTTTGTTTTCTAAATAACAAGACATCCCTCCAAATATTAAGACATCCCTCTAAATAACAAGACATCCCTCTAAATAACAAGACATCCCTCTAATAAACTAGACATTCCGCTAAATATTAAGACATCCCTCTAAATAACAAGACATCCCTCCAAATACCAAGACATCCCTCTAAATATTAAGACATCCCTCCAAATAACAAGAAACCCCTTTAAAAAACAAGACATCCCTCTAAATAACAAGACATCCCTCTAAATAACAAGACATCCCTCTAAATATTAAGACATCCCTCCAAATAACAAGACATCCCTCTAAATATTAAGACATCCCTCTAAATAACAAGACATCCCTCTAAATATTAAGACATCCCTTTAAATAACAAGACATCCCTCTAAATAACAAGACATCCCTCTAAATAACAAGACATCCCACTAAATAACAAGACGTCCCTCTAAATAACAAGACATCCCTTTTAAATAACAAGACATTCCTCTAAATAACAAGACATCCCTCTAAATAACAAGACATCCCTCCAAATAAAAAGACATCCCTCTAAATAGCAAGACATCGCTCTAAATAACAAGACATCCCTCCAAATAACAAGATATCCCTCTAAATAACAAGACATTCCTCCAAATAACAAGACTTCCCTCCAAATAAGAAGACATCCTTCTAAATAACAAGACATCCCTCTAAATAACAAGACATCCCTCTAAATACCAAGACATCCCTCCAAATAACAAGACAACCCTTTAAAAAACAAGACATCCCTCTAAATAACAAGACATCCCTCTAAATAACAAGACATCCCTCTAAATATTAAGACATCCCTTCAAATAACAAGACATCCCTCTAAATATTAAGACATCCCTCTAAATAACAAGACATCCCTCTAAATATTAAGACATCCCTTTAAATAACAAGACATCTCTCTAAATAACAAGACATCCCTCTAAATAACAAGACATCCCTCTAAATATTAAGACATCCCTCCAAATAACAAGACATCCCTCTAAATATTAAGACATCCCTCTAAATAACAAGACATCCCTCTAAATATTAAGACATCCCTTTAAATAACAAGACATCTCTCTAAATAACAAGACATCCCTCTAAATAACAAGACATCCCACTAAATAACAAGACATCCCTCTAAATAACAAGACATCCCTTTTAAATAACAAGACATTCCTCTAAATAACAAGACATCCCTCTAAATAACAAGACATCCCTCCAAATAACAAGAAATCCCTCAAAATAGCAAGACATCCCTCTAAATATTAAGACATCCCTTCAAATAACAAGACATCCCTCTAAATAACAAGACATCCCTCTAAATAACAAGACATCCCTCTAAATAAAAAGACATCCCTCTCAATAACTAGACATCCCTCCAAATACCAAGACATCCCTCTAAATAACAAGACATCCCTCTAAATAACAAGACATACCTCCAAATAACAAGACATCCCTCTAACTTATAAGACATCCCTCTTAATAACAAGCATCCCTCCAAATAACAAGACATCCCTCTAAATAACAAGACATCCCTCCAAATATGAAGACATCCCTCCAAATATGAAGACATCCCTCTAAATAACAAGACATCCATCTAAATAACAAGACATCTCTCTAAATATTAAGACATCCCTTCAAATAACAAGACATCCCTCTAAATAACAAGACATCCCTCTAAATAACAAGACATCCCTCTAAATAACAAGACATCCCTCTAAATAACAAGACATCTCTCTAAAAAACAAGACATCCCTCTAAATATTAAGACATCAATCTAAATAACAAGACATCCCTCCAAATAACAAGACAACCCTCTTAAAAACAAAAAAACCCTCTAAATAACAAGACATCCCTCTAAATAACAAGACATCCCACTAAAAAACAAGACATCCCTCTAAATATTAAGACATCCCTCTAAATAACAAGACATCCCTACAAATATTAAGACATCCCTCTAAATAACAAGACAACCCTCTAAAAAACAAAAAAACCCTCTAAATAACAAGACATCTCTCTAAAAAACAAGACATCCCTCTAAATATCAAGACATCCCTCTAAATAACAAGACATCCATCTATATAACAAGACATTCCTCTAAATATTAAGACATCCCTCTAAATAACAAGACATACCTGTAAATAACAAGACATCCCTCTAAATAACAAGACATCCCATCTAAATTACAACACAACCCTCTAAAAAACAAGACATCCCTCCAAATAACAAGACAACCCTCTAAAAAACAAGACATCCCTCTAAATAACAAGACATCCCTCTAAATAACAAGACATCCCTCTAATAAACTAGACATTCCGCTAAATATTAAGACATCCCTCTAAATAACAAGACATCCCTCTAAATACCAAGACATCCCTCTAAATATTAAGACATCCCTCCAAATAACAAGACAACACTTTAAAAAACAAGACATCCCTCTAAATAACAAGACATCCCTCTAAATAACAAGACATCCCTCTAAATATTAAGACATCCCTTCAAATAACAAGACATCCCTCTAAATATTAAGACATCCCTCTAAATAACAAGACATCCCTCTAAATATTAAGACATCCCTTTAAATAACAAGACATCTCTCTAAATAACAAGACATCCCTCTAAATAACAAGACATCCCACTAAATAACAAGACATCCCTCTAAATAACAAGACATCCCTTTTAAATAACAAGACATTCCTCTAAATAACAAGACATCCCTCTAAATAACAAGACATCCCTCCAAATAAAAAGACATCCCTCTAAATAGCAAGACATCCCTCTAATAAACAAGACATTCCGCTAAATATTAAGACATCCCTCTAAATAACAAGACATCCCTCTAAATATTAAGACATCCCTTTAATTAACAAGACATCTCTCTAAATAACAAGACATCCCTCTAAATAACAAGACATCCCACTAAATAACAAGACATCCCTCTAAATAACAAGACATCCCTTTTAAATAACAAGACATTCCTCTAAATAACAAGACATCCCTCTAAATAACATGACATCCCTCCAAATAAAAAGACATCCCTCTAAATAGCAAGACATCCCTCTAATAAACAAGACATTCCGCTAAATATTAAGACATCCCTCTAAATAACAAGACATCCCATCTAAATTACAAGACAACCCTCGAAAAAACAAGACATCCCTCCAAATAACAAGACAACCCTCTAAAAAACAAGACATCCCTCTAAATAAAAAGACATCTCTCCAAATAACAAGACATCCCTCTAAATAACAAGACATCCCACTAAAAAACAAGACATCCCTCTAAATATTAAGACATCCCTGTAAAGTGAAATTGAATTGAATTGTAAAATAAAAGATAGAAAATATCTAGTACATGTTTATTGAAAGTAGCAGTGGACTGTAATAATTATAAGTTTGTTTTTAAAATATGTATAAACAAACAAAACATATGATTTGAATCACACATTGATAAATATAGTCTTTTTGAGAAATAATTGTATATAGGCTATGTAAATTATGTGTTTTTACACATTCTGGCCCCTTGAAATATGAAATTTTGTTATTTCAATCCATTTCTTGACCTGGTAAAGGGCACAGTTTTGAAATAGATCTTTTTATCAGTCCATCCTTTGTTTGTAATGTAGCAACTCGCACAAAATTGTCTTTTCCTGGATGCACTGCGATCACTCGCCCAATTTTCCAAGTACAAGGTGGTAAATTGTCGTCTTGAATAAGCATTATATCATCAATTTTTATATTAGGTCTTGATGTATTCCACCTTGACATTTTCTGCAGTTGGTTCAGATATTCCTTGCACCAGCGGTTCCAAAAATGCTGCGAGAGTTGTTGAACATGTTGCCATCGAGAAAGTCTATTTAATTTCAGATCTTTAAGATTAGGTTCCGGAACACTGGTGAAAGAAGTTCCAATTAGGAAATGAGCAGGTGTTAAGGGAGTAAGATCATTTGGATCGCTAGATAAAGGTGTTAAAGGGCGTGAATTGACACAAGCTTCTATTTGTACTAATAAAGTGTACATTTCATTGAAAGTTAATTTTGTATTTTGAACTACTCGCTTAAGGTGGTATTTCACTAACCGCACTCCAGCTTCCCATAGCCCTCCGAAATTTGGTGAATGAGGGGGGATGAAACTCCAAGTGATCCCTTGTGTAGCTAAAGTTGACAGGACTTGGCTGTTGTGATCATCTGAACACCACAAATGTTTCAACTCTTGTAGTTCCTTGTCCGCACCAACAAATGTTTTAGCATTATCCGAGTAAATTTTGTATGGTTTCCCTCTGCGAGATACAAACCGCCTTAAGGCAGCAAGGAACGAATTTGTCGTTAAATCCTCAACTAGTTCAAGGTGAATGGCCTTTGTAGTGAAACACACAAACAGAGAAACGTATACTTTTGTAACCTTAGTCCTTTTGTTGTTGCTTGCATGTATATATACAGGTCCAAAATAATCTAATCCACAATGGGAGAATGGTCTTGAAGGTTGAACTCTGTTTTAAGGTAGTTGTCCCATTAGTTGATTGGTAGCCTTAGGTTTAGTCTTGAAGCATTTCAGGCATTTGTGAACCACACTTCTGACTAAACTTCTGCCATTTAATGGCCAATAAGTTTCTCGAAGGGAACTCAATAAAAGTTGTGGTCCTGCATGTAGTATTTGAACATGTAGATCTTCTGCAATTAACCGTGTTAGCCTATGTTTGTGATCAAGAATAATTGGATGTTTATTATCAACACTTAAAGTTGAATGTTTCAGTCGACCACCTACTCTGATCAGCCCTTGGTCATCAAGAAAAGGATTTAGCTGTAAGAGTTTGCTTGATTTATCAACAGAATTGTTTTCCTTCAATGTTTTCAGTTCATGGGAGAATGATTGAGATTGAGCTAGTTTTATAATAGAAAGTCTCGAATCATTTATTTCTGAACATGTAAGTGAACCTGTGAGACAATCTTTGGATTTTGTATTTTTATAAAACCTTAGACAATATGCTACAACTCGTACAAGTTTCTGCAATGATGAATACTTGCTAAATATATCATGACCATGAACATTTAAAGAGACGGCTGTTACAGTATTTGCCTTACGCAATTCTAAAAGTGAGTTGACACTTGTATCAAGTCGAAAGTTTGAGCCTTCCTTCCAAAATTGATGTTCTCCAGATAACCATTGTGGTCCATTCCACCAGAGAGATGACGATAAGAGGGGTTGAACCAAAGAGCCGCGAGATATTAGGTCTGCAGGATTTTCAGTGCCAACAACATGATTCCAATGGCTTATGTTTGTTAGGGATTGAATTGTTGAGATTCTGTTTGCAACAAATGTACTGTAATGAGACGATGGGGAATTGATCCAAGAAAGAACAACAGTAGAGTCAGAATAATAATAAACATTATTAGTATCAATGTTCAATGCTTTGATGAGAACTTGGGCTAATTGACTTAGTAGCAAAGCGCCACAAAGCTCCAATCTTGGAATTGAAGTCACCTTCAATGGAGCAACACGAGACTTTGATGAAATTAACGTCACATTTGTTTCTCCTTTTACATCTTGACACCTAAGATAAACACAAGCTCCATAAGCAGCCATGGATCCATCACAAAATCCATGAAGTTCTACAGTTGCAGGTTCATTGGATGACAATACATATCTGTTTATTGATAGTTTGTTCAAATTAGTTAATGATGCATGAAACTCAAGCCATCGATTATTCAAATGCGAGGAAAGTTTGTCATTCCAATCTAAGTTTTCCTTCCACAGTTGTTGCATTATAAGTTTAGCTAAGAGAATGACAGGTCCAATTAATCCCAAAGGATCAAATATCTTGGCTATTTCCGAAAGAACTTGACGTTTTGTAATGTTTTGTGGTTGAGTATCTTGTGATAGTGAATATGTGAATACATCATGAGCGGTATCCCACATTAAACCCAACGTTTTGACTATTGAGTTGTTTATGTCTAAATTGTGTTCAGGATGAGCTTCAATATCTGATTCAGGAACGTTCTTTAGTAAATCAACATGATTTGATGACCATTTTCTTAAATGAAAACCACCCTTGGATAGCAGTTCTATAAGATCACTTTGAAGACGTAGTGCTGATTCGATTGTATGTGCTCCACTTAGAACATCATCGACATAGAAATCACTGTGCAATGTTTTGCACGCGATTGGAAAATTTGAAACTTCATCTAGTGCAAGTTGTTGGAGTGTTCGGGTTGCTAGATATGGAGCGCTTTTGGTTCCATAAGTGACTGTCTTTAGTTGAAAGACCTTAATTGGTTCAGAAGTGTGTGATCTCCACAAAATGGATTGAAGGCTGTGTTGAGAGGGATCGATTTGTATCTGACGATACATTTTCTCAATGTCAGCTGTGAAGACGTATTTATGCATTCTGAATCGGGAAATAATAGAAAATAGTTCATCTTGTACTCTGGGGCCATTCATTGAAACATCATTAAGTGAAAGACCAGTTGAAGATTTAGCAGAAGCGTCAAAAACAACACGTAATTTTGTTGTGGTAGATGATTCCTTAATAACAGCATGGTGTGGAATAAAATATGATTGTGATAAACTTTTATGAGGCATGCTAGCTGAACTGAGTTCCCCAATACATTGCATGTGACCTAGCCTTTCATATTCACTCATAAAATCCCTGTAGTCATTGTACAACTTAAAGTTTTTGGCAAGTCTGTTTTCAAGAGTAGCAAACCGTTTGAAAGCGATTTGTTTGTTATCACCTAGATCGGAAACAGTATCCTTTAAAGGAATCTTTACGACGTATCTACCGCTTGTGTTCATGGTTGTAGATTCATAATGTTCTTCACAAAGAAGATCCTCCCCAGTTAATGTGGATTGAGATTGATAATCTTCTAATTCCCAGAAACGTTGAATATTACTGTTTAACAAGTCTAGAGATGATACAAAGTATGTATGATTGTCGTCAGAAACGTGTTTTCTTACTTCTACATTCCCTGTGACTAACCATCCTAATTTAGTTTCCCTAAGAGATGGACCATTGACTGATAACTGTATTGTTTTGTCACCAAGAACGTCCCAAAACGCTTGAGCCCCTAGGATCATGTCTATTTTTGATGGGTTATAATAATAAGGATCTGCAAGAGCGACATCAGGGGGAATCTGAGTTGAATGATTGAATAAAACACTCCCTGGTAACTTTTCTGTAAGTTTGGGAAGAATTAGAAAGTCCATTCGTTTAGTGAATTCTGAATTTCTAGAATTTACTGTAACATTTACGACATGGTTGACAGAAGTTGTATTACAATTGATGCCTGTTATTGATACTGAAGCCTGTCTTTTGTTTACTTGTAATCGCTTACAGAGTGATTCTGAAATGAAGTTTGATTGTGATCCACAATCAAGTAATGCCTTACATGAAACAATCTTACCTCTAGGACTGATGACATCAACAATAGCTGTAGAAAGGATAGTCTGAGTTGGTCTGCTAGAGGATTGATCATTGGCTGATGCGCCTACAGAAATAACCTGTTTATTATCCCCAGTGAATAACTGTTTGTTATCTGAGTGTGGTTGACTGTTCTTACCACAACTGTCTTTAGGAATTGATACTGACTTAAGGCAAAGTAAAGTGTTGTGTCTTCTTCCACAAGATTTGCAAACACTCTTACTTTTACACTGATTAGTTTTGTGAAATTTCAGACAGTTGTTACACAAATTTAAGCTTCTTACCTTGTTTATTCTATCAGGTATTGCTAGGTTGTGAAATTGTTCACATTGAAATAAAAAATGTGAGGACTGGCACAGTTCACATTTAGGTTCTGAAGATGACAAGCATGGCTGTCGTGATGACCATGACTTGTTTTGAAACCCAGAAGCAGAAGTAGGTTTATGTTTGACAAAGTTAACATCATTATGTTTAGGCAGTGGAGCAACTAAAGGCTTACTGTTATTGTAATAAATAGAGTCAAGTATATGAAACCTATGATTTAAGAAATCATTTAGGTCTTGCATTGTTGGAAATCTATTAGGTTTAAGATTATCATGCCAATTCCTGAATGTTACAGGATCAAATTTGGAAGAAATCAAATGAATAAGTAGAGTATCCCATTTGTCAGTGGGTTCTCCAAGTGCATTCAATGCACGAATGTGCTTGTTGGAAGTGTTGATCAGCTCTCTTAAAGATTGGACAGATTCTTTTTCTAACTTTGGTATATTGAACAGAGAGTGAACATGTTTTTGAACTATTAATGTTTTGTTGTTATACCTCTCTTGAATGAGGTTCCAAGCTACTGCATAGTTAGTGGAAGTTAACTCCAAAGATGAAATTACGTCAAAGGCTTCCTTTTTCAAACAAGATTTAAGGTAGTGCAATTTTTCAACGTCTGTTAGAGATTCATTGTTATGGATCATCACCGAAAACATATCAGAAAACGGAAACCAATCGTCAAAAGATCCATCAAAGGATGGTAGATTTAATACCGGTAGGTTTAGTTTAGGCCCTGAAACCTTGTCTGAAGTTTTCATTTGAATTGAAGTATTCTGATTGTTCGTAGTGAATGATTTGGCCATACCTATTATTTTGTAGTATGCCGATTCAAAGGTTTCCCTTTCTACCTGTTGGGCATCCTCGTCATCCTCCAGTTCGATCTCCTGTTGGATGAGGTCGAATTTGTCAAGAAGTGTCTCTGCCTTGGGAAGCCTGACGCATAGTTCGTTAAAAAATCCGGGAGAATCAATGGAATTTTCCAAGAAATGTTCAAATCTTGTTAATTGTGCCTTGATTGTGCTTCTTTTCTTTATTAATGCATCCATTTTGTCTTGGAAAAGTGCTAGTTGCAAGCTCTGTAATTTTGTCAGTTTGTTGATTGAAAAATGAAAAAAAATACTTTACTGAAAATAATAAAAACTGTAATGAATCATACTGGATTAAAATCCGGCTCGTTTTGACCAAAATGTAAAGTGAAATTGAATTGAATTGTAAAATAAAAGATAGAAAATATCTAGTACATGTTTATTGAAAGTAGCAGTGGACTGTAATAATTATAAGTTTGTTTTTAAAATATGTATAAACAAACTTATAATTATTACAGTCCACTGCTACTTTCAATAAACATGTACTAGATATTTTCTATCTTTTATTTTACAATTCAATTCAATTTCACTTTACATTTTGGTCAAAACGAGCCGGATTTTAATCCAGTATGATTCATTACAGTTTTTATTATTTTCAGTAAAGTATTTTTTTTTCATTTTTCAATCAACAAACTGACAAAATTACAGAGCTTGCAACTAGCACTTTTCCAAGACAAAATGGATGCATTAATAAAGAAAAGAAGCACAATCAAGGCACAATTAACAAGATTTGAACATTTCTTGGAAAATTCCATTGATTCTCCCGGATTTTTTAACGAACTATGCGTCAGGCTTCCCAAGGCAGAGACACTTCTTGACAAATTCGACCTCATCCAACAGGAGATCGAACTGGAGGATGACGAGGATGCCCAACAGGTAGAAAGGGAAACCTTTTACATTTTGTTTTCTAAATAACAAGACATCCCTCCAAATATTAAGACATCCCTCTAAATAACAAGACATCCCTCTAAATAACAAGACATCCCTCTAATAAACTAGACATTCCGCTAAATATTAAGACATCCCTCTAAATAACAAGACATCCCTCCAAATACCAAGACATCCCTCTAAATATTAAGACATCCCTCCAAATAACAAGAAACCCCTTTAAAAAACAAGACATCCCTCTAAATAACAAGACATCCCTCTAAATAACAAGACATCCCTCTAAATATTAAGACATCCCTCCAAATAACAAGACATCCCTCTAAATATTAAGACATCCCTCTAAATAACAAGACATCCCTCTAAATATTAAGACATCCCTTTAAATAACAAGACACCCCTCTAAATAACAAGACATCCCTCTAAATAACAAGACATCCCACTAAATAACAAGACGTCCCTCTAAATAACAAGACATCCCTTTTAAATAACAAGACATTCCTCTAAATAACAAGACATCCCTCTAAATAACAAGACATCCCTCCAAATAAAAAGACATCCCTCTAAATAGCAAGACATCCCTCTAAATAACAAGACATCCCTCCAAATAACAAGATATCCCTCTAAATAACAAGACATTCCTCCAAATAACAAGACTTCCCTCCAAATAAGAAGACATCCTTCTAAATAACAAGACATCCCTCTAAATAACAAGACATCCCTCTAAATACCAAGACATCCCTCCAAATAACAAGACAACCCTTTAAAAAACAAGACATCCCTCTAAATAACAAGACATCCCTCTAAATAACAAGACATCCCTCTAAATATTAAGACATCCCTTCAAATAACAAGACATCCCTCTAAATATTAAGACATCCCTCTAAATAACAAGACATCCCTCTAAATATTAAGACATCCCTTTAAATAACAAGACATCTCTCTAAATAACAAGACATCCCTCTAAATAACAAGACATCCCTCTAAATATTAAGACATCCCTCCAAATAACAAGACATCCCTCTAAATATTAAGACATCCCTCTAAATAACAAGACATCCCTCTAAATATTAAGACATCCCTTTAAATAACAAGACATCTCTCTAAATAACAAGACATCCCTCTAAATAACAAGACATCCCACTAAATAACAAGACATCCCTCTAAATAACAAGACATCCCTTTTAAATAACAAGACATTCCTCTAAATAACAAGACATCCCTCTAAATAACAAGACATCCCTCCAAATAACAAGAAATCCCTCAAAATAGCAAGACATCCCTCTAAATATTAAGACATCCCTTCAAATAACAAGACATCCCTCTAAATAACAAGACATCCCTCTAAATAACAAGACATCCCTCTAAATAAAAAGACATCCCTCTAAATAACTAGACATCCCTCCAAATACCAAGACATCCCTCTAAATAACAAGACATCCCTCTAAATAAAAAGACATCCCTCTAAATAACTAGACATCCCTCCAAATACCAAGACATCCCTCTAAATAACAAGACATCCCTCTAAATAACAAGACATACCTCCAAATAACAAGACATCCCTCTAACTTATAAGACATCCCTCTTAATAACAAGCATCCCTCCAAATAACAAGACATCCCTCTAAATAACAAGACATCCCTCCAAATATGAAGACATCCCTCCAAATATGAAGACATCCCTCTAAATAACAAGACATCCATCTAAATAACAAGACATCTCTCTAAATATTAAGACATCCCTTCAAATAACAAGACATCCCTCTAAATAACAAGACATCCCTCTAAATAACAAGACATCCCTCTAAATAACAAGACATCCCTCTAAATAACAAGACATCTCTCTAAAAAACAAGACATCCCTCTAAATATTAAGACATCAATCTAAATAACAAGACATCCCTCCAAATAACAAGACAACCCTCTTAAAAACAAAAAAAACCCTCTAAATAACAAGACATCCCTCTAAATAACAAGACATCCCACTAAAAAACAAGACATCCCTCTAAATATTAAGACATCCCTCTAAATAACAAGACATCCCTCCAAATATTAAGACATCCCTCTAAATAACAAGACATCCCTATAAATAACAAGACATCCCTCTAATAAACTAGACATTCCGCTAAATATTAAGACATCCCTCTAAATAACAAGACATCCCTCCAAATACCAAGACATCCCTCTAAATATTAAGACATCCCTCCAAATAACAAGAAAACCCTTTAAAAAACAAGACATCCCTCTAAATAACAAGACATCCCTCTAAATAACAAGACATCCCTCTAAATATTAAGACATCCCTCCAAATAACAAGACATCCCTCTAAATATTAAGACATCCCTCTAAATAACAAGACATCCCTCTAAATATCAAGACATCCCTTTAAATAACAAGACATCTCTCTAAATAACAAGACATCCCTCTAAATAACAAGACATCCCACTAAATAACAAGACGTCCCTCTAAATAACAAGACAACCCTTTTAAATAACAAGACATTCCTCTAAATAACAAGACATCCCTCTAAATAACAAGACATCCCTCCAAATAAAAAGACATCCCTCTAAATAGCAAGACATCCCTCTAAATAACAAGACATCCCTCCAAATAACAAGATATCCCTCTAAATAACAAGACATTCCTCCAAATAACAAGACTTCCCTCCAAATAAGAAGACATCCCTCTAAATAACAAGACATCCATCTAAATAACAAGACATCCCTCTAAATACCAAGACATCCCTCTAAATATTAAGACATCCCTCCAAATAACAAGACAACCCTTTAAAAAACAAGACATCCCTCTAAATAACAAGACATCCCTCTAAATAACAAGACATCCCTCTAAATATTAAGACATCCCTTCAAATAACAAGACATCCCTCTAAATATTAAGACATCCCTCTAAATAACAAGACATCCCTCTAAATATTAAGACATCCCTTTAAATAACAAGACATCTCTCTAAATAACAAGACATCCCTCTAAATAACAAGACATCCCTCTAAATATTAAGACATCCCTCCAAATAACAAGACATCCCTCTAAATATTAAGACATCCCTCTAAATAACAAGACATCCCTCTAAATATTAAGACATCCCTTTAAATAACAAGACATCTCTCTAAATAACAAGACATCCCTCTAAATAACAAGACATCCCACTAAATAACAAGACATCCCTCTAAATAACAAGACATCCCTTTTAAATAACAAGACATTCCTCTAAATAACAAGACATCCCTCTAAATAACAAGACATCCCTCCAAATAACAAGAAATCCCTCAAAATAGCAAGACATCCCTCTAAATATTAAGACATCCCTTCAAATAACAAGACATCCCTCTAAATAACAAGACACCCCTCTAAATAACAAGACATCCCTCTAAATAAAAAGACATCCCTCTAAATAACTAGACATCCCTCCAAATACCAAGACATCCCTCTAAATAACAAGACATCCCTCTAAATAAAAAGACATCCCTCTAAATAACTAGACATCCCTCCAAATACCAAGACATCCCTCTAAATAACAAGACATCCCTCTAAATAACAAGACATACCTCCAAATAACAAGACATCCCTCTAAATTATAAGACATCCCTCTTAATAACAAGCATCCCTCCAAATAACAAGACATCCCTCTAAATAACAAGACATCCCTCCAAATATGAAGACATCCCTCCAAATATGAAGACATCCCTCTAAATAACAAGACATCCCTCTAAATAACAAGACATCCCTCTAAATAACAAGACATCTCTCTAAATATTAAGACATCCCTTCAAATAACAAGACATCCCTCTAAATAACAAGACATCCCTCTAAATAACAAGACATCCCTCTAAATAACAAGACATCCCTCTAAATAACAAGACATCCCTCTAAATAACAAGACATCCCTTTTAAATAACAAGACATTCCTCTAAATAACAAGACATCCCTCTAAATAACAAGACATCCCTCCAAATAAAAAGACATCCCTCTAAATATTAAGACATCAATCTAAATAACAAGACATCCCTCCAAATAACAAGACAACCCTCTAAAAAACAAAAAAACCCTCTAAATAACAAGACATCTCTCTAAAAAACAAGACATCCCTCTAAATATCAAGACATCCCTCTAAATAACAAGACATCCATCTATATAACAAGACATTCCTCTAAATATTAAGACATCCCTCTAAATAACAAGACATACCTGTAAATAACAAGACATCCCTCTAAATAACAAGACATCCCATCTAAATTACAAGACAACCCTCTAAAAAACAAGACATCCCTTAAGACATTCCGCTAAATATTAAGACATCCCTCTAAATAACAAGACATCCCTCTAAATACCAAGACATCCCTATAATATTAAGACATCCCTCCAAATAACAAGACAACCCTTTAAAAAACAAGACATCCCTCTAAATAACAAGACATCCCTCTAAATAACAAGACATCCCTCTAAATAACAAGACATCCCTCTAAATATTAAGACATCCCGTCAAATAACAAGACATCCCTCTAAATATTAAGACATCCCTCTAAATAACAAGACATCCCTCTAAATATTAAGACATCCCTTTAAATAACAAGACATCTCTCTAAATAACAAGACATCCCTCTAAATAACAAGACATCCCACTAAATAACAAGACATCCCTCTAAATAACAAGACATCCCTTTTAAATAACAAGACATTCCTCTAAATAACAAGACATCCCTCTAAATAACAAGACATCCCTCCAAATAAAAAGACATCCCTCTAAATAGCAAGACATCCCTCTAATAAACAAGACATTCCGCTAAATATTAAGACATCCCTCTAAATAACAAGACATCCCATCTAAATTACAAGACAACCCTCTAAAAAACAAGACATCCCTCCAAATAACAAGACAACCCTCTAAAAAACAAGACATCCCTCTAAATAAAAAGACATCTCTCCAAATAACAAGACATCCCTCTAAATAACAAGACATCCCATCTAAATTACAAGACAACCCTCTAAAAAACAAGACATCCCTCTAAATAACAAGACATCCCTCTAAATAACAAGACATCCCTCTAAATATTAAGACATCCCTCCAAATAACAAGACATCCCTCTAAATATTAAGACATCCCTCTAAATAACAAGACATCCCTCTAAATATTAAGACATCCCTTTAAATAACAAGACATCTCTCTAAATAACAAGACATCCCTCTAAATAACAAGACATCCCACTAAATAACAAGACGTCCCTCTAAATAACAAGACATCCCTTTTAAATAACAAGACATTCCTCCAAATAACAAGACATCCCTCTAAATAACAAGACATCCCTCCAAATAAAAAGACATCCCTCTAAATAGCAAGACATCCCTCTAAATAACAAGACATCCCTCCAAATAACAAGATATCCCTCTAAATAACAAGACATTCCTCCAAATAACAAGACTTCCCTCCAAATAAGAAGACATCCCTCTAAATGACAAGACATCCCTCTAAATATTAAGACATCCCTCCAAATAACAAGACATCCCTCTAAATAACAAGACATCCCTCTAAATACCAAGACATCCCTCTAAATATTAAGACATCCCTCCAAATAACAAGACAACCCTTTAAAAAACAAGACATCCCTCTAAATAACAAGACATCGCTCTAAATAACAAGACATCCCTCTAAATATTAAGACATCCCTCTAAATAACAAGACATCCCTCTAAATATTAAGACATCCCTTTAAATAACAAGACATCTCTCTAAATAACGAGACATCCCTCTAAATAACAAGACATCTCACTAAAAAACAAGACATCCCTCTAAATAACAAGACATCCCTTTTAAATAACAAGACATTCCTCTAAATAACAAGACATCCCTCTAAATAACAAGACATCCCTCTAAATGACAAGACATCCCTCTAAATATTAAGACATCCCTCCAAATAACAAGACATCCCTCTAAATATTAAGACATCAATCTAAATAACAAGACATCCCTCCAAATAACAAGACAACCCTCTAAAAAACAAAAAAACCCTCTAAATAACAAGACATCTCTCTAAAAAACAAGACATCCCTCTAAATAACAAGACATCCCTCTAAATAACAAGACATCCCTCTAAATAACAAGACATCCCTCTAAATAACAAGACATCCCTTTTAAATAACAAGACATTCCTCTAAATAACAAGACATCCCTCTAAATAACAAGACATCCCTCCAAATAAAAAGACATCCCTCTAAATATTAAGACATCAATCTAAATAACAAGACATCCCTCCAAATAACAAGACAACCCTCTAAAAAACAAAAAAACCCTCTAAATAACAAGACATCTCTCTAAAAAACAAGACATCCCTCTAAATATCAAGACATCCCTCTAAATAACAAGACATCCATCTATATAACAAGACATTCCTCTAAATATTAAGACATCCCTCTAAATAACAAGACATACCTGTAAATAACAAGACATCCCTCTAAATAACAAGACATCCCATCTAAATTACAAGACAACCCTCTAAAAAACAAGACATCCCTTAAGACATTCCGCTAAATATTAAGACATCCCTCTAAATAACAAGACATCCCTCTAAATACCAAGACATCCCTCTAAATATTAAGACATCCCTCCAAATAACAAGACAACCCTTTAAAAAACAAGACATCCCTCTAAATAACAAGACATCCCTCTAAATAACAAGACATCCCTCTAAATAACAAGACATCCCTCTAAATATTAAGACATCCCTTCAAATAACAAGACATCCCTCTAAATATTAAGACATCCCTCTAAATAACAAGACATCCCTCTAAATATTAAGACATCCCTTTAAATAACAAGACATCTCTCTAAATAACAAGACATCCCTCTAAATAACAAGACATCCCACTAAATAACAAGACATCCCTCTAAATAACAAGACATCCCTTTTAAATAACAAGACATTCCTCTAAATAACAAGACATCCCTCTAAATAACAAGACATCCCTCCAAATAAAAAGACATCCCTCTAAATAGCAAGACATCCCTCTAATAAACAAGACATTCCGCTAAATATTAAGACATCCCTCTAAATATTAAGACATCCCTTTAAATAACAAGACATCTCTCTAAATAACAAGACATCCCTCTAAATAACAAGACATCCCACTAAATAACAAGACATCCCTCTAAATAACAAGACATCCCTTTTAAATAACAAGACATTCCTCTAAATAACAAGACATCCCTCTAAATAACAAGACATCCCTCCAAATAAAAAGACATCCCTCTAAATAGCAAGACATCCCTCTAATAAACAAGACATTCCGCTAAATATTAAGACATCCCTCTAAATAACAAGACATCCCATCTAAATTACAAGACAACCCTCTAAAAAACAAGACATCCCTCCAAATAACAAGACAACCCTCTAAAAAACAAGACATCCCTCTAAATAAAAAGACATCTCTCCAAATAACAAGACATCCCTCTAAATAACAAGACATCCCATCTAAATTACAAGACAACCCTCTAAATAACAAGACATACCTCCAAATAACAAGACATCCCTCTAAATTATAAGACATCCCTCTTAATAACAAGCATCCCTCCAAATAACAAGACATCCCTCTAAATAACAAGACATCCCTCCAAATATGAAGACATCCCTCCAAATATGAAGACATCCCTCTAAATAACAAGACATCCCTCTAAATAACAAGACATCCCTCTAAATAACAAGACATCTCTCTAAATATTAAGACATCCCTTCAAATAACAAGACATCCCTCTAAATAACAAGACATCCCTCTAAATAACAAGACATCCCTCTAAATAACAAGACATCCCTCTAAATAACAAGACATCCCTCTAAATAACAAGACATCCCTTTTAAATAACAAGACATTCCTCTAAATAACAAGACATCCCTCTAAATAACAAGACATCCCTCCAAATAAAAAGACATCCCTCTAAATATTAAGACATCAATCTAAATAACAAGACATCCCTCCAAATAACAAGACAACCCTCTAAAAAACAAAAAAACCCTCTAAATAACAAGACATCTCTCTAAAAAACAAGACATCCCTCTAAATATCAAGACATCCCTCTAAATAACAAGACATCCATCTATATAACAAGACATTCCTCTAAATATTAAGACATCCCTCTAAATAACAAGACATACCTGTAAATAACAAGACATCCCTCTAAATAACAAGACATCCCATCTAAATTACAAGACAACCCTCTAAAAAACAAGACATCCCTTAAGACATTCCGCTAAATATTAAGACATCCCTCTAAATAACAAGACATCCCTCTAAATACCAAGACATCCCTCTAAATATTAAGACATCCCTCCAAATAACAAGACAACCCTTTAAAAAACAAGACATCCCTCTAAATAACAAGACATCCCTCTAAATAACAAGACATCCCTCTAAATAACAAGACATCCCTCTAAATATTAAGACATTCCTTCAAATAACAAGACATCCCTCTAAATATTAAGACATCCCTCTAAATAACAAGACATCCCTCTAAATATTAAGACATCCCTTTAAATAACAAGACATCTCTCTAAATAACAAGACATCCCTCTAAATAACAAGACATCCCACTAAATAACAAGACATCCCTCTAAATAACAAGACATCCCTTTTAAATAACAAGACATTCCTCTAAATGACAAGACATCCCTCTAAATAACAAGACATCCCTCCAAATAAAAAGACATCCCTCTAAATAGCAAGACATCCCTCTAATAAACAAGACATTCCGCTAAATATTAAGACATCCCTCTAAATATTAAGACATCCCTTTAAATAACAAGACATCTCTCTAAATAACAAGACATCCCTCTAAATAACAAGACATCCCACTAAATAACAAGACATCCCTCTAAATAACAAGACATCCCTTTTAAATAACAAGACATTCCTCTAAATAACAAGACATCCCTCTAAATAACAAGACATCCCTCCAAATAAAAAGACATCCCTCTAAATAGCAAGACATCCCTCTAATAAACAAGACATTCCGCTAAATATTAAGACATCCCTCTAAATAACAAGACATCCCATCTAAATTACAAGACAACCCTCTAAAAAACAAGACATCCCTCCAAATAACAAGACAACCCTCTAAAAAACAAGACATCCCTCTAAATAAAAAGACATCTCTCCAAATAACAAGACATCCCTCTAAATAACAAGACATCCCATCTAAATTACAAGACAACCCTCTAAAAAACAAGACATCCCTCTAAATAACAAGACATCCCTCTAAATAACAAGACATCCCTCTAAATATTAAGACATCCCTCCAAATAACAAGACATCCCTCTAAATATTAAGACATCCCTCTAAATAACAAGACATCCCTCTAAATATTAAGACATCCCTTTAAATAACAAGACATCTCTCTAAATAACAAGACATCCCTCTAAATAACAAGACATCCCACTAAATAACAAGACGTCCCTCTAAATAACAAGACATCCCTTTTAAATAACAAGACATTCCTCTAAATAACAAGACATCCCTCTAAATAACAAGACATCCCTCCAAATAAAAAGACATCCCTCTAAATAGCAAGACATCCCTCTAAATAACAAGACATCCCTCCAAATAACAAGATATCCCTCTAAATAACAAGACATTCCTCTAAATAACAAGACTTCCCTCCAAATAAGAAGACATCCCTCTAAATAACAAGACATCCCTCTAAATAACAAGACATCCCTCTAAATACCAAGACATCCCTCTAAATATTAAGACATCCCTCCAAATAACAAGACAACCCTTTAAAAAACAAGACATCCCTCTAAATAACAAGACATCGCTCTAAATAACAAGACATCCCTCTAAATATTAAGACATCCCTCTAAATAACAAGACATCCCTCTAAATATTAAGACATCCCTTTAAATAACAAGACATCTCTCTAAATAACAAGACATCCCTCTAAATAACAAGACATCTCACTAAAAAACAAGACATCCCTCTAAATACCAAGACATCCCTTTTAAATAACAAGACATTCCTCTAAATAACAAGACATCCCTCTAAATAACAAGACATCCCTCTAAATAACAAGACATCCCTCTAAATATTAAGACATCCCTCCAAATAACAAGACATCCCTCTAAATATTAAGACATCAATCTAAATAACAAGACATCCCTCCAAATAACAAGACAACCCTCTAAAAAACAAAAAAACCCTCTAAATAACAAGACATCTCTCTAAAAAACAAGACATCCCTCTAAATATCAAGACATCCCTCTAAATAACAAGACATCCATCTATATAACAAGACATTCCTCTAAATATTAAGACATCCCTCTAAATAACAAGACATACCTGTAAATAACAAGACATCCCTCTAAATAACAAGACATCCCATCTAAATTACAAGACAACCCTCTAAAAAACAAGACATCCCTTAAGACATTCCGCTAAATATTAAGACATCTCTCTAAATAACAAGACATCCATCTATATAACAAGACATTCCTCTAAATATTAAGACATCCCTCTAAATAACAAGACATACCTCTAAATAACAAGACATCCATCTATATAACAAGACATTCCTCTAAATATTAAGACATCCCTCTAAATAACAAGACATACCTGTAAATAACAAGACATCCCTCTAAATAACAAGACATCCCTCTAAATAACAAGACATCCATCTATATAACAAGACATTCCTCTAAATATTAAGACATCCCTCTAAATAACAAGACATCCCTCTAAATAACAAGACATCCCTCTAAATAACAAGACATCCCTCTAAATAACAAGACATCCCTCTAAATAACAAGACATCCCTCTAAATAACAAGACATCCCTTTTAAATAACAAGACATTCCTTTAAAAAAAAGACATCCCTCTAAATAACAAGACATCCCTCCAAATAAAAAGACATCCCTCTAAATATTAAGACATCAATCTAAATAACAAGACATCCCTCCAAATAACAAGACAACCCTCTAAAAAACAAAAAAACCCTCTAAATAACAAGACATCTCTCTAAAAAACAAGACATCCCTCTAAATATCAAGACATCCCTCTAAATAACAAGACATCCATCTATATAACAAGACATTCCTCTAAATATTAAGACATCCCTCTAAATAACAAGACATACCTGTAAATAACAAGACATCCCTCTAAATAACAAGACATCCCATCTAAATTACAAGACAACCCTCTAAAAAACAAGACATCCCTTAAGACATTCCGCTAAATATTAAGACATCCCTCTAAATAACAAGACATCCCTCTAAATACCAAGACATCCCTCTAAATATTAAGACATCCCTCCAAATAACAAGACAACCCTTTAAAAAACAAGACATCCCTCTAAATAACAAGACATCCCTCTAAATAACAAGACATCCCTCTAAATAACAAGACATCCCTCTAAATATTAAGACATTCCTTCAAATAACAAGACATCCCTCTAAATATTAAGACATCCCTCTAAATAACAAGACATCCCTCTAAATATTAAGACATCCCTTTAAATAACAAGACATCTCTCTAAATAACAAGACATCCCTCTAAATAACAAGACATCCCACTAAATAACAAGACATCCCTCTAAATAACAAGACATCCCTTTTAAATAACAAGACATTCCTCTAAATAACAAGACATCCCTCTAAATAACAAGACATCCCTCCAAATAAAAAGACATCCCTCTAAATAGCAAGACATCCCTCTAATAAACAAGACATTCCGCTAAATATTAAGACATCCCTCTAAATATTAAGACATCCCTTTAAATAACAAGACATCTCTCTAAATAACAAGACATCCCTCTAAATAACAAGACATCCCACTAAATAACAAGACATCCCTCTAAATAACAAGACATCCCTTTTAAATAACAAGACATTCCTCTAAATAACAAGACATCCCTCTAAATAACAAGACATCCCTCCAAATAAAAAGACATCCCTCTAAATAGCAAGACATCCCTCTAATAAACAAGACATTCCGCTAAATATTAAGACATCCCTCTAAATAACAAGACATCCCATCTAAATTACAAGACAACCCTCTAAAAAACAAGACATCCCTCCAAATAACAAGACAACCCTCTAAAAAACAAGACATCCCTCTAAATAAAAAGACATCTCTCCAAATAACAAGACATCCCTCTAAATAACAAGACATCCCATCTAAATTACAAGACAACCCTCTAAAAAACAAGACATCCCTCTAAATAACAAGACATCCCTCTAAATAACAAGACATCCCTCTAAATATTAAGACATCCCTCCAAATAACAAGACATCCCTCTAAATATTAAGACATCCCTCTAAATAACAAGACATCCCTCTAAATATTAAGACATCCCTTTAAATAACAAGACATCTCTCTAAATAACAAGACATCCCTCTAAATAACAAGACATCCCACTAAATAACAAGACGTCCCTCTAAATAACAAGACATCCCTTTTAAATAACAAGACATTCCTCTAAATAACAAGACATCCCTCTAAATAACAAGACATCCCTCCAAATAAAAAGACATCCCTCTAAATAGCAAGACATCCCTCTAAATAACAAGACATCCCTCCAAATAACAAGATATCCCTCTAAATAACAAGACATTCCTCTAAATAACAAGACTTCCCTCCAAATAAGAAGACATCCCTCTAAATAACAAGACATCCCTCTAAATAACAAGACATCCCTCTAAATACCAAGACATCCCTCTAAATATTAAGACATCCCTCCAAATAACAAGACAACCCTTTAAAAAACAAGACATCCCTCTAAATAACAAGACATCGCTCTAAATAACAAGACATCCCTCTAAATATTAAGACATCCCTCTAAATAACAAGACATCCCTCTAAATATTAAGACATCCCTTTAAATAACAAGACATCTCTCTAAATAACAAGACATCCCTCTAAATAACAAGACATCTCACTAAAAAACAAGACATCCCTCTAAATAACAAGACATCCCTTTTAAATAACAAGACATTCCTCTAAATAACAAGACATCCCTCTAAATAACAAGACATCCCTCTAAATAACTAGACATCCCTCTAAATATTAAGACATCCCTCCAAATAACAAGACATCCCTCTAAATATTAAGACATCAATCTAAATAACAAGACATCCCTCCAAATAACAAGACAACCCTCTAAAAAACAAAAAAAACCCTCTAAATAACAAGACATCTCTCTAAAAAACAAGACATCCCTCTAAATATCAAGACATCCCTCTAAATAACAAGACATCCATCTATATAACAAGACATTCCTCTAAATATTAAGACATCCCTCTAAATAACAAGACATACCTGTAAATAACAAGACATCCCTCTAAATAACAAGACATCCCATCTAAATTACAAGACAACCCTCTAAAAAACAAGACATCCCTTAAGACATTCCGCTAAATATTAAGACATCCCTCTAAATAACAAGACATCCCTCTAAATACCAAGACATCCCTTTAAATATTAAGACATCCCTCCAAATAACAAGACAACCCTTTAAAAAACAAGACGTCCCTCTAAATAACAAGACATCCCTCTAAATAACAAGACATCCCTCTAAATAACAAGACATCCCTCTAAATATTAAGACATCCCTTCAAATAACAAGACATCCCTCTAAATATTAAGACATCCCTCTAAATAACAAGACATCCCTCTAAATATTAAGACATCCCTTTAAATAACAAGACATCTCTCTAAATAACAAGACATCCCTCTAAATAACAAGACATCCCACTAAATAACAAGACATCCCTCTAAATAACAAGACATCCCTTTTAAATAACAAGACATTCCTCTAAATAACAAGACATCCCTCTAAATAACAAGACATCCCTCCAAATAAAAAGACATCCCTCTAAATAGCAAGACATCCCTCTAATAAACAAGACATTCCGCTAAATATTAAGACATCCCTCTAAATAACAAGACATCCCTCTAAATAAAAAGACATCTCTCCAAATAACAAGACATCCCTCTAAATAACAAGACATCCCATCTAAATTACAAGACAACCCTCTAAAAAACAAGACATCCCTCTAAATAACAAGACATCCCTCTAAATAACAAGACATCCCTCTAAATATTAAGACATCCCTCCAAATAACAAGACATCCCTCTAAATATTAAGACATCCCTCTAAATAACAAGACATCCCTCTAAATATTAAGACATCCCTTTAAATAACAAGACATATCTCTAAATAACAAGACATCCCTCTAAATAACAAGACATCCCACTAAATAACAAGACGTCCCTCTAAATAACAAGACATCTCTCTAAATAACAAGACATCCCTCTAAATAACAAGACATCCCACTAAATAACAAGACATCCCTCTAAATAACAAGACATCCCTTTTAAATAACAAGACATTCCTCTAAATAACAAGACATCCCTCCAAATAAAAAGACATCCCTCTAAATAGCAAGACATCCCTCTAATAAACAAGACATTCCGCTAAATATTAAGACATCCCTCTAAATATTAAGACATCCCTTTAAATAACAAGACATCTCTCTAAATAACAAGACATCCCTCTAAATAACAAGACATCCCACTACATAACAAGACATCCCTCTAAATAACAAGACATCCCTCTAAATAACAAGACATTCCTCTAAATAATAAGACATCCCTCTAAATAACAAGACATCCCTTCAAATAAAAAGACATCCCTCTAAATAGCAAGACATCCCTCTAATAAACAAGACATTCCGCTAAATATTAAGACATCCCTCTAAATAACAAGACATCCCTCTAAATAACAAGACATCCCTCTAAATATTAAGACATCCCTCCAAATAACAAGACATCCCTCTAAATATTAAGACATCCCTCTAAATAACAAGACATCCCTCTAAATATTAAGACATCCCTTTAAATAACAAGACATCTCTCTAAATAACAAGACATCCCTCTAAATAACAAGACATCCCACTAAATAACAAGACGTCCCTCTAAATAACAAGACATCTCTCTAAATAACAAGACATCCCTCTAAATAACAAGACATCCCACTAAATAACAAGACATCCCTCTAAATAACAAGACATCCCTTTTAAATAACAAGACATTCCTCTAAATAACAAGACATCCCTCCAAATAAAAAGACATCCCTCTAAATAGCAAGACATCCCTCTAATAAACAAGACATTCCGCTAAATATTAAGACATCCCTCTAAATATTAAGACATCCCTTTAAATAACAAGACATCTCTCTAAATAACAAGACATCCCTCTAAATAACAAGACATCCCACTACATAACAAGACATCCCTCTAAATAACAAGACATCCCTCTAAATAACAAGACATTCCTCTAAATAATAAGACATCCCTCTAAATAACAAGACATCCCTCCAAATAAAAAGACATCCCTCTAAATAGCAAGACATCCCTCTAATAAACAAGACATTCCGCTAAATATTAAGACATCCCTCTAAATAACAAGACATCCCATCTAAATTACAAGACAACCCTCTAAAAACAAGACATCCCTCCAAATAACAAGACAACCCTCTAAAAAACAAGACATCCCTCTAAATAAAAAGACATCTCTCCAAATAACAAGACATCCCTCTAAATAACAAGACATCCCATCTAAATTACAAGACAACCCTCTAAAAAACAAGACATCCCTCTAAATAACAAGACATCCCTCTAAATAACAAGACATCCCTCTAAATATTAAGACATCCTTCCAAATAACAAGACATCCCTCTAAATATTAAGACATCCCTCTAAATAACAAGACATCCCTCTAAATATTAAGACATCCCTTTAAATAACAAGACATCTCTCTAAATAACAAGACATCCCTCTAAATAACAAGACATCCCACTAAATAACAAGACGTCCCTCTAAATAACAAGACATCCCTCTAATAAACAAGACATTCCGCTAAATATTAAGACATCCCTCTAAATATTAAGACATCCCTTTAAATAACAAGACATCTCTCTAAATAACAAGACATCCCTCTAAATAACAAGACATCCCACTACATAACAAGACATCCCTCTAAATAACAAGACATTCCGCTAAATATTAAGACATCCCTCTAAATAACAAGACATCCCTCTAAATAAAAAGACATCTCTCCAAATAACAAGACATCCCTCTAAATAACAAGACATCCCATCTAAATTACAAGACAACCCTCTAAAAAACAAGACATCCCTCTAAATAACAAGACATCCCTCTAAATAACAAGACATCCCTCTAAATATTAAGACATCCTTCCAAATAACAAGACATCCCTCTAAATATTAAGACATCCCTCTAAATAACAAGACATCCCTCTAAATATTAAGACATCCCTTTAAATAACAAGACATCTCTCTAAATAACAAGACATCCCTCTAAATAACAAGACATCCCACTAAATAACAAGACGTCCCTCTAAATAACAAGACATCCCTCTAAATAACAAGACATCCCTCTAAATAACAAGACATCCCACTAAATAACAAGACATCCCTCTAAATAACAAGACATCCCTTTTAAATAACAAGACATTCCTCTAAATAACAAGACATCCCTCCAAATAAAAAGACATCCCTCTAAATAGCAAGACATCCCTCTAATAAACAAGACATTCCGCTAAATATTAAGACATCCCTCTAAATATTAAGACATCCCTTTAAATAACAAGACATCTCTCTAAATAACAAGACATCCCTCTAAATAACAAGACATCCCACTACATAACAAGACATCCCTCTAAATAACAAGACATCCCTCTAAATAACAAGACATTCCTCTAAATAATAAGACATCCCTCTAAATAACAAGACATCCCTCCAAATAAAAAGACATCCCTCTAAATAGCAAGACATCCCTCTAATAAACAAGACATTCCGCTAAATATTAAGACATCCCTCTAAATAACAAGACATCCCATCTAAATTACAAGACAACCCTCTAAAAAACAAGACATCCCTCCAAATAACAAGACAACCCTCTAAAAAACAAGACATCCCTCTAAATAAAAAGACATCTCTCCAAATAACAAGACATCCCTCTAAATAACAAGACATCCCATCTAAATTACAAGACAACCCTCTAAAAAACAAGACATCCCTCTAAATAACAAGACATCCCTCTAAATAACAAGACATCCCTCTAAATATTAAGACATCCTTCCAAATAACAAGACATCCCTCTAAATATTAAGACATCCCTCTAAATAACAAGACATCCCTCTAAATATTAAGACATCCCTTTAAATAACAAGACATCTCTCTAAATAACAAGACATCCCTCTAAATAACAAGACATCCCACTAAATAACAAGACGTCCCTCTAAATAACAAGACATCCCTTTTAAATAACAAGACATTCCTCTAAATAACAAGACATCCCTCTAAATAACAAGACATCCCTCCAAATAAATAGACATCCCTCTAAATAGCAAGACATCCCTCTAAATAACAAGACATCCCTCCAAATAACAAGATATCCCTCTAAATAACAAGACATTCCTCCAAATAACAAGACTTCCCTCCAAATAAGAAGACATCCCTCTAAATAACAAGACATCCCTCTAAATAACAAGACATCCCTCTAAATACCAAGACATCCCTCTAAATATTAAGACATCCCTCCAGATAACAAGACAACCCTTTAAGAAACAAGACATCCCTCTAAATAACAAGACATCGCTCTAAATAACAAGACATCCCTCTAAATATTAAGACATCCCTATAAATAACAAGACATCCCTCTAAATATTAAGACATCCCTTTAAATAACAAGACATCTCTCTAAATAACAAGACATCCCTCTAAATAACAAGACATCTCACTAAAAAACAAGACATCCCTCTAAATAACAAGACATCCCTTTTAAATAACAAGACATTCCTCTAAATAACAAGACATCCCTCTAAATAACAAGACATCCCTCTAAATAACAAGACATCCCTCTAAATAACAAGACATCCCTCTAAATATTAAGACATCCCTCCAAATAACAAGACATCCCTCTAAATATTAAGACATCAATCTAAATAACAAGACATCCCTCCAAATAACAAGACAACCCTCTAAAAAACAAAAAAACCCTCTAAATAACAAGACATCTCTCTAAAAAACAAGACATCCCTCTAAATATCAAGACATCCCTCTAAATAACAAGACATCCATCTATATAACAAGACATTCCTCTAAATAACAAGACATCCCTCTAAATAACAAGACATCCCATCTAAATTACAAGACAACCCTCTAAAAAACAAGACATCCCTTAAGACATTCCGCTAAATATTAAGACATCCCTCTAAATAACAAGACATCCCTCTAAATACCAAGACATCCCTCTAAATATTAAGACATCCCTCCAAATAACAAGACAACCCTTTAAAAAACAAGACATCCCTCTAAATAACAAGACATCCCTCTAAATAACAAGACATCCCTCTAAAAAACAAGACATCCCTCTTAATATTAAGACATCCTTTCAAATAACAAGACATCCCTCTAAATGTTAAGACATCCCTCTAAATAACAAGACATCCCTCTAAATATTAAGACATCCCTTTAAATAACAAGACATCTCTCTAAATAACAAGACATCCCTCTAAATAACAAGACATCCCACTAAATAACAAGACATCCCTCTAAATAACAAGACATCCCTTTTAAATAACAAGACATTCCTCTAAATAACAAGACATCCCTCTAAATAACAAGACATCCCTCCAAATAAAAAGACATCCCTCTAAATAGCAAGACATCCCTCTAATAAACAAGACATTCCGCTAAATATTAAGACATCCCTCTAAATATTAAGACATCCCTTTAAATAACAAGACATCTCTCTAAATAACAAGACATCCCTCTAAATAACAAGACATCCCACTAAATAACAAGACATCCCTCTAAATAACAAGACATCCCTTTTAAATAACAAGACATTCCTCTAAATAACAAGACATCCCTCTAAATAACAAGACATCCCTCCAAATAAAAAGACATCCCTCTAAATAGCAAGACATCCCTCTAATAAACAAGACATTCCGCTAAATATTAAGACATCCCTCTAAATATTAAGACATCCCTTTAAATAACAAGACATCTCTCTAAATAACAAGACATCCCTCTAAATAACAAGACATCCCACTACATAACAAGACATCCCTCTAAATAACAAGACATCCCTCTAAATAACAAGACATTCCTCTAAATAATAAGACATCCCTCTAAATAACAAGACATCCCTCCAAATAAAAAGACATCCCTCTAAATAGCAAGACATCCCTCTAATAAACAAGACATTCCGCTAAATATTAAGACATCCCTCTAAATAACAAGACATCCCATCTAAATTACAAGACAACCCTCTAAAAAACAAGACATCCCTCCAAATAACAAGACAACCCTCTAAAAAACAAGACATCCCTCTAAATAAAAAGACATCTCTCCAAATAACAAGACATCCCTCTAAATAACAAGACATCCCATCTAAATTACAAGACAACCCTCTAAAAAACAAGACATCCCTCTAAATAACAAGACATCCCTCTAAATAACAAGACATCCCTCTAAATATTAAGACATCCTTCCAAATAACAAGACATCCCTCTAAATATTAAGACATCCCTCTAAATAACAAGACATCCCTCTAAATATTAAGACATCCCTTTAAATAACAAGACATCTCTCTAAATAACAAGACATCCCTCTAAATAACAAGACATCCCACTAAATAACAAGACGTCCCTCTAAATAACAAGACATCCCTTTTAAATAACAAGACATTCCTCTAAATAACAAGACATCCCTCTAAATAACAAGACATCCCTCCAAATAAAAAGACATCCCTCTAAATAGCAAGACATCCCTCTAAATAACAAGACATCCCTCCAAATAACAAGATATCCCTCTAAATAACAAGACATTCCTCCAAATAACAAGACTTCCCTCCAAATAAGAAGACATCCCTCTAAATAACAAGACATCCCTCTAAATAACAAGACATCCCTCTAAATACCAAGACATCCCTCTAAATATTAAGACATCCCTCCAGATAACAAGACAACCCTTTAAAAAACAAGACATCCCTCTAAATAACAAGACATCGCTCTAAATAACAAGACATCCCTCTAAATATTAAGACATCCCTCTAAATAACAAGACATCCCTCTAAATATTAAGACATCCCTTTAAATAACAAGACATCTCTCTAAATAACAAGACATCCCTCTAAATAACAAGACATCTCACTAAAAAACAAGACATCCCTCTAAATAACAAGACATCCCTTTTAAATAACAAGACATTCCTCTAAATAACAAGACATCCCTCTAAATAACAAGACATCCCTCTAAATAACAAGACATCCCTCTAAATAACAAGACATCCCTCTAAATATTAAGACATCCCTCCAAATAACAAGACATCCCTCTAAATATTAAGACATCAATCTAAATAACAAGACATCCCTCCAAATAACAAGACAACCCTCTAAAAAACAAAAAAACCCTCTAAATAACAAGACATCTCTCTAAAAAACAAGACATCCCTCTAAATATCAAGACATCCCTCTAAATAACAAGACATCCATCTATATAACAAGACATTCCTCTAAATAACAAGACATCCCTCTAAATAACAAGACATCCCATCTAAATTACAAGACAACCCTCTAAAAAACAAGACATCCCTTAAGACATTCCGCTAAATATTAAGACATCCCTCTAAATAACAAGACATCCCTCTAAATACCAAGACATCCCTCTAAATATTAAGACATCCCTCCAAATAACAAGACAACCCTTTAAAAAACAAGACATCCCTCTAAATAACAAGACATCCCTCTAAATAACAAGACATCCCTCTAAAAAACAAGACATCCCTCTAAATATTAAGACATCCCTTCAAATAACAAGACATCCCTCTAAATATTAAGACATCCCTCTAAATAACAAGACATCCCTCTAAATATTAAGACATCCCTTTAAATAACAAGACATCTCTCTAAATAACAAGACATCCCTCTAAATAACAAGACATCCCACTAAATAACAAGACATCCCTCTAAATAACAAGACATCCCTTTTAAATAACAAGACATTCCTCTAAATAACAAGACATCCCTCTAAATAACAAGACATCCCTCCAAATAAAAAGACATCCCTCTAAATAGCAAGACATCCCTCTAATAAACAAGACATTCCGCTAAATATTAAGACATCCCTCTAAATATTAAGACATCCCTTTAAATAACAAGACATCTCTCTAAATAACAAGACATCCCTCTAAATAACAAGACATCCCACTAAATAACAAGACATCCCTCTAAATAACAAGACATCCCTTTTAAATAACAAGACATTCCTCTAAATAACAAGACATCCCTCCAAAATAACAAGACATCCCTCCAAATAAAAAGACATCCCTCTAAATAGCAAGACATCCCTCTAATAAACAAGACATTCCGCTAAATATTAAGACATCCCTCTAAATAACAAGACATCCCTCTAAATAAAAAGACATCTCTCCAAATAACAAGACATCCCTCTAAATAACAAGACATCCCATCTAAATTACAAGACAACCCTCTAAAAAACAAGACATCCCTCTAAATAACAAGACATCCCTCTAAATAACAAGACATCCCTCTAAATATTAAGACATCCCTCCAAATAACAAGACATCCCTCTAAATATTAAGACATCCCTCTAAATAACAAGACATCCCTCTAAATATTAAGACATCCCTTTAAATAACAAGACATCTCTCTAAATAACAAGACATCCCTCTAAATAACAAGACATCCCACTAAATAACAAGACGTCCCTCTAAATAACAAGACATTCCTCCAAATAACAAGACTTCCCTCCAAATAAGAAGACATCCCTCTAAATAACAAGACATCCCTCTAAATAACAAGACATCCCTCTAAATACCAAGACATCCCTCTAAATATTAAGACATCCCTCCAAATAACAAGACAACCCTTTAAAAAACAAGACATCCCTCTAAATAACAAGACATCGCTCTAAATAACAAGACATCCCTCTAAATATTAAGACATCCCTCTAAATAACAAGACATCCCTCTAAATATTAAGACATCCCTTTAAATAACAAGACATCTCTCTAAATAACAAGACATCCCTCTAAATAACAAGACATCTCACTAAAAAACAAGACATCCCTCTAAATAACAAGACATCCCTTTTAAATAACAAGACATTCCTCTAAATAACAAGACATCCCTCTAAATAACAAGACATCCCTCCAAATAACAAGAAATCCCTCAAAAAAGCAAGACATCCCTCTAAATATTAAGACATCCCTTCAAATAACAAGACATCCCTCTAAATAACAAGACATCCCTCTAAATAACAAGACATCCCTCTAAATAAAAAGACATCCCTCTAAATAACTAGACATCCCTCCAAATACCAAGACATCCCTCTAAATAACAAGACATACCTCTAAATAACAAGACATACCTCCAAATAACGAAACATCCCTCTAAATAACAAGACATCCCTCTAAATAACAAGACATCCCTCTAAATAACAAGACATCTCTCTAAATATTAAGACATCCCTTCAAATAACAAGACATCCCTCTAAATAACAAGACATCAATCTAAATAACAAGACATCCCTCCAAATAACAAGACAACCCTCTAAAAAACAAAAAACCCTTTAAATAACAAGACATCTCTCTAAAAAACAAGACATCCCTCTAAATATCAAGACATCCCTCTAAATAACAAGACATCCATCTATATAACAAGACATTCCTCTAAATATTAAGACATCCCTCTAAATAACAAGACATACCTGTAAATAACAAGACATCCCTCTAAATAACAAGACATCCCATCTAAATTACAAGACAACCCTCTAAAAAACAAGACATCCCTCCAAATAACAAGACAACCCTCTAAAAAACAAGACATCCCTCTAAATAACAAGACATCCCTCTAAATAACAAGACATCACTCTAAATATTAAGACATCCCTCCAAATAACAAGACAACCCTTTAAAAAACAAGACATCCCTCTAAATAACAAGACATCCCTCTAAATAACAAGACATCCCTCTAAATATTAAGACATCCCTTCAAATAACAAGACATCCCTCTAAATATTAAGACATCCCTCTAAATAACAAGACATCCCTCTAAATATTAAGACATCCCTTTAAATAACAAGACATCTCTCTAAATAACAAGACATCCCTCTAAATAACAAGAAATCCCACTAAATAACAAGACATCCCTCTAAATAACAAGACATCCCTTTTAAATAACAAGACATTCCTCTAAATAACAAGACATCCCTCTAAATATTAAGACATCCCTCTAAATAACAAGACATCCCTCCAAATAAAAAGACATCCCTCTAAATAGCAAGACATCCCTCTAATAAACAAGACATTCCGCTAAATATTAAGACATCCCTCTAAATAACAAGACATCCCATCTAAATTACAAGAAAACCCTCTAAAAAACAAGACAACCCTCTATAAAAACAAGACATCCCTCTAAATAAAAAGACATCTTAGACACAAGTGTGTACAAGGTTGTACAAGTGTGTACAAGGTTGTACAAGTGTGTACAAGGGTGTACAAGTTTGTACAAGTGTGTACAAGTTTGTACAAGTGTGTACAAGTTTGTACAAGGTTGTACAATTGTATACAAGGGTGTACAAAAGTGTACAAGGGTGCACAAGTTTGTACAAGGGTGTACAAGTGTGTACAAGCTTGTAGAAGTGTGTACAAGCTTGTACAAGTGTGTACAAGGGTGTACAGGTTTGTACAAGGTTGTACAAGTGTTTACAAGGGAGTACAAGTATGTACAAGAATGTACAAGTTTGTACAAGTGTGTACAAGTGTGTACAAGGTTGTACAAGTGTGTACAAGGTTGTACAAGTGTGTACAAGGTTGTACAAGTGTGTACAAGGTTGAACAAGTGTGTACAAAGGTGTACAAGTGTGTACAAGGTTGTACAAGTGTGTACAAGGTTGTACAAGTGTGTACAAGGTTGTACAAGTGTGTACAAGGTTGTACAAGGTTGTACAATTGTGTATAAGGTTGTACAAGTGTGTACAAGGTTGTACAAGTGTGTACAAGGGTGTACAAGTGTGTACAAGCTTGTACAAGTGTGTACAAGGGTGTACAGGTTTGTACAAGGTTGTACAAGTGTTTACAAGTGTGTACAAGTTTGTAAAAGGTTGTACAAGTGTGTACAAGGGTGTACAAGTGTGTACAAGGGTGCACAAGTGTGTACAAGGGTGTACAATCGTGTACAAGCTTGTACAAGTGTGTACAAGGGTGTACAGGTTTATACAAGGTTGTACAAGTGTGTACAAGGGTGTACAAGTTTGTACAAGTGTGTACAAGTTTGTACAATTGTGTACAAGTTTGTACAAGGTTGTACAAATGTATACAAGGGTGTACAAAAGTATACAAGGGTGCACAAGTTTGTACAAGGGTGTACAAGTGTGTACAAGCTTGTACAAGTGTGTACAAGCTTGTACAAGTGTGTACAAGGGTGTACAGGTTTGTACAAGGTTGTACAAGTGTTTACAAGGTTGTACAAGTATGCACAAGAATGTACAAGTTTGTACAAGTGTGTACAAGTTTGTAAAAGGTTGTACAAGTGTATACAAGGGTGTACAAGTGTGTGCAAGGGTGCACAAGTGTGTACAAGGGTGTACAATCTTGTACAAGCTTGTACAAGTGTGTACAAGGGTGTACAGGTTTGTACAAGGTTGTACAAGTGTGTACAAGGGTGTACAAATGTGTACAAGGATGTAAAAGTTTGTACAAGTGTGTACAAGTTTGTACAAGGTTGTACAAGTAAGTACAAGTTTGTACAAGAATGTACAAGTGTGTACAAGGTTTTACAATTGTGTAAAAGGTTGTACAAGTGTGTACAAGGTTGTACAAGTGTGTACAAGGTTGTACAAGTGTGTACAAGGTTGTACAAGTGTGTACAAGTTTGTACAAGTGTGTACAAGGTTGTACAAGTGTGTACAAGGTTGTACAAGTGTGTACAAGGTTGTACAAGTGTGTACAAGGTTGTACAAGTGTGTACAAGGGTGCACAAGTGTGTACAAGGGTGTACAATCGTGTACATGCTTGTACAAGTTTTTACAAGGTTGTACAAGTGTGTACAAGGTTGTACAAGTGTGTACAAGGTTGTACAAACGTGTACAAGGTTGTACAAGTGTGTACAAGGTTGTACAAGTGTGTACAAGGTTGTATAAGTGTGTACAAAGGTGTACAAGTGTGTACAAGGTTGTACAAGTGTGTACAAGGTTGTACAAGTGTGTACAAGGGTGTACAAGTTTGTACAAGTGTGTACAAGTTTGTACAAGTGTGTACAAGTTTGTACAAGGTTGTACCAATGTATACAAGGGTGTACAAAAGTGTACAAGGGTGCACAAGTTTGTACAAGGGTGTACAAGTGTGTACAAGCTTGTACAAGTGTGTACAAGCTTGTACAAGTGTGTACAAGGGTGTACAGGTTTGTACAAGGTTGTACAAGTGTTTACAAGGGTGTACAAAAGAATGTACAAGTTTGTACAAGTGTGTACAAGTTTGTAAAAGGTTGTACAAGTGTGTACAAGGTTGTACAAGTGTGTACAAGGTTGTACAAGTGTGTACAAGGTTGTATCATAGTGTACAAGGTTGTACAAGTGTGTACAAAGGTGTACAAGTGTGTACAAGGTTGTACAAGTGTGTACAAAGTTGTACAAGTGTGTACATGGTTGTACAAGGTTGTACAATTGTGTACAAGGTTGTACAAGTGTGTACAAGGGTGCACAAGTTTGTACAAGGGTGTACAAGTGTGTACAAGCTTGTACAAGTGTGTACAAGCTTGTACAAGTGTGTACAAGTGTGTACAAGTTTGTACAAGGTTGTACAAGTGTTTACAAGGGTGTACAAGTATGTACAAGAATGTTCAAGTTTGTACAAGTGTGTACAAGTTTGTAAAAGGTTGTACAAGTGTGTACAAGGGTGTACAAGTGTGTACAAGGGTGCACAAGTGTGTACAAGGGTGTACAATCGTGTACAAGCTTGTACAAGTGTGTACAAGGGTGTACAGGTTTGTACAAGGTTGTACAAGTGTGTACAAGGGTGTACAAATGTGTACAAGGATGTAAAAGTTTGTACAAGTGTGTACAAGTTTGTACAAGGATGTACAAGTGTGTACAAGTTTGTTCAAGTGTGTACAAGTTTGTACAAGGTTGTACAAATGTGTACAAGGGTGTACAAAAGTGTACGAGGGTGCACAAGTTTGTACAAGGGTGTACAAGTGTGTACAAGTTTGTACAAGTGTGTACAAGCTTGTACAAGGGTTTACAGGTTTGTACAAGGTTGTACAAGTGTGTACAAGGGTGTACAAGTATGTACAAGAATGTACAAGTTTGTACAAGTGTGTACAAGGGTGTACAAATATGTACAAGAATGTACAAGTTTGTACAAGTGTGTACAAGGGTGTACAAATGTGTACAAGAATGTAAAAGTTTGTACAAGTGTGTACAAGTTTGTAGTAGGTTGTACAAGGTTGTACAAGTGTGTACAAGGTTGTACAAGTGTGTACAAGGTTGTACAAGTGTGTACAAGGTTGTACAAGTGTGTACAAGGTTGTACAAGTGTGTACAAGGTTGTACAAGTGTGTACAAGGTTGTACAAGTGTGTACAAGGGTTCACAATTGTGTACAAGGGTGTACAATCGTGTACAAGCTTGTACAATCGTGTACAAGCTTGTACAAGTGTGTACAAGGGTTTACAGGTTTGTACAAGGTTGTACAAGTGTGTACAAGGGTGTACAAATGTGTACAAGGATGTAAAAGTTTATACAAGTGTGTACAAGTTTGTACAAGGTTGTTTAAGTGTGTACAATGTTTTACAATTGTGTACAAGGTTCTACAAGTGTGTACAAGGTTGTACAAGTGTGTACAAGGATGTACAAGTGTGTACAAGGTTGTACAAGTGTGTACAAGTTTGTACAAGAATGTACAAGTGTGTACAAGGTTTTACAATTGTGTAAAAGGTTGTACAAGTGTGTACAAGGTTGTACAAGTGTGTACAAGGTTGTACAAGTGTGTACAAGCTTGTACAAGTGTGTACAAGGTTGTACAATCGTGTACAAGCTTGTACAAGTGTGTACAAGGGTGTACAGGTTTGTACAAGGTTGTACAAGTGTGTACAAGGTTGTACAAGTGTGTACAAGGTTGTACAAGTGTGTACAAGGGTGTACAAGTTTGTACAAGTGTGTACAAGTTTGTACAATTGTGTACAAGTTTGTACAAGGTTGTACAAATGTATACAAGGGTGTACAAAAGTGTACAAGGGTGCACAAGTTTGTACAAGGGTGTACAAATGTGTACAAGCTTGTACAAGTGTGTACAAGCTTGTACAAGTGTGTACAAGGGTGTACAGGTTTGTACAAGGTTGTACAAGTGTTTACAAGGGTGTACAAGTATGCACAAGTATGTACAAGTTTTTACAAGTGTGTACAAGTTTGTAAAAGGTTGTACAAGTGTATACAAGGGTGTACAAGTGTGTACAAGGGTGCACAAGTGTGTACAAGGGTGTACAATCTTGTACAAGCTTGTACAAGTGTGTACAAGGGTGTACAGGTTTGTACAAGGTTGTACAAGTGTGTACAAGGGTGTACAAATGTGTACAAGGATGTAAAAGTTTGTACAAGTGTGTACAAGTTTGTACAAGGTTGTACAAGTAAGTACAAGTTTGTACAAGAATGTACAAGTGTGTACAAGGTTTTACAATTGTGTAAAAGGTTGTACAAGTGTGTACAAGGTTGTACAAGTGTGTACAAGGTTGTACAAGTGTGTACAAGGTTGTACAAGTGTGTACAAGGTTGTACAAGTGTGTACAAGGTTGTACAAGTGTGTACAAGGTTGTACAAGTGTGTACAAGGGTGCACAAGTGTGTACAAGGGTGTACAATCGTGTACATGCTTGTACAAGTTTTTACAAGGTTGTACAAGTGTGTACAAGGTTGTACAAGTGTGTACAAGGTTGTACAAACGTGTACAAGGTTGTACAAGTGTGTACAAGGTTGTACAAGTGTGTACAAAGTTGTATAAGTGTGTACAAAGGTGTACAAGTGTGTACAAGGTTGTACAAGTGTTTACAAGGTTGTACAAGTGTGTACAAGGGTGTACAAGTTTGTACAAGTGTGTACAAGTTTGTACAAGTGTGTACAAGTTTGTACAAGGTTGTACAAATGTATACAAGGGTGTACAAAAGTGTACAAGGGTGCACAAGTTTGTACAAGGGTGTACAAGTGTGTACAAGCTTGTAGAAGTGTGTACAAGCTTGTACAAGTGTGTACAAGGGTGTACAGGTTTGTACAAGGTTGTACAAGTGTTTACAAGGGAGTACAAGTATGTACAAGAATGTACAAGTTTGTACAAGTGTGTACAAGTGTGTACAAGGTTGTACAAGTGTGTACAAGGTTGTACAAGTGTGTACAAGGTTGTACAAGTGTGTACAAGGTTGAACAAGTGTGTACAAAGGTGTACAAGTGTGTACAAGGTTGTACAAGTGTGTACAAGGTTGTACAAGTGTGTACAAGGTTGTACAAGTGTGTACAAGGTTGTACAAGGTTGTACAATTGTGTACAAGGTTGTACAAGTGTGTACAAGGTTGTACAAGTGTGTACAAGGGTGTACAAGTGTGTACAAGCTTGTACAAGTGTGTACAAGGGTGTACAGGTTTGTACAAGGTTGTACAAGTGTTTACAAGTGTGTACAAGTTTGTAAAAGGTTGTACAAGTGTGTACAAGGGTGTACAAGTGTGTACAAGGGTGCACAAGTGTGTACAAGGGTGTACAATCGTGTACAAGCTTGTACAAGTGTGTACAAGGGTGTACAGGTTTGTACAAGGTTGTACAAGTGTTTACAAGGGTGTACAAGTATGCACAAGAATGTACAAGTTTGTACAAGTGTGTACAAGTTTGTAAAAGGTTGTACAAGTGTATACAAGGGTGTACAAGTGTGTACAAGGGTGCACAAGTGTGTACAAGGGTGTACAATCTTGTACAAGCTTGTACAAGTGTGTACAAGGGTTTACAGGTTTGTACAAGGTTGTACAAGTGTGTACAAGGGTGTACAAATGTGTACAAGGATGTAAAAGTTTGTACAAGTGTGTACAAGTTTGTACAAGGTTGTACAAGTAAGTACAAGTTTGTACAAGAATGTACAAGTGTGTACAAGGTTTTACAATTGTGTAAAAGGTTGTACAAGTGTGTACAAGGTTGTACAAGTGTGTACAAGGTTGTACAAGTGTGTACAAGTTTGTACAAGTGTGTACAAGGTTGTACAAGTGTGTACAAGGTTGTACAAGTGTGTACAAGGTTGTACAAGTGTGTACAAGGTTGTACAAGTGTGTAAAAGGGTGCACAAGTGTGTACAAGGGTGTACAATCGTGTACATGCTTGTACAAGTTTTTACAAGGTTGTACAAGTGTGTACAAGGTTGTACAAGTGTGTACAAGGTTGTACAAACGTGTACAAGGTTGTACAAGTGTGTACAAGGTTGTACAAGTGTGTACAAGGTTGTATAAGTGTGTACAAAGGTGTACAAGTGTGTACAAGGTTGTACAAGTGTGTACAAGGTTGTACAAGTGTGTACATGGTTGTACAAGGTTGTACAATTGTGTACAAGGTTGTACAATTGTGTACAAGGTTGTACAAGTGTGTACAAGGTTGTACAAGTGTGTACAAGGGTGTACAAGTTTGTACAAGTGTGTACAAGTTTGTACAAGTGTGTACAAGTTTGTACAAGTGTGTACAAGTTTGTACAAGGTTGTACCAATGTATACAAGGGTGTACAAAAGTGTACAAGGGTGCACAAGTTTGTACAAGGGTGTACAAGTGTGTACAAGCTTGTACAAGTGTGTACAAGCTTGTACAAGTGTGTACAAGGGTGTACAGGTTTGTACAAGGTTGTACAAGTGTTTACAAGGGTGTACAAAAGAATGTACAAGTTTGTACAAGTGTGTACAAGTTTGTAAAAGGTTGTACAAGTGTGTACAAGGTTGTACAAGTGTGTACAAGGTTGTATCATAGTGTACAAGGTTGTACAAGTGTGTACAAAGGTGTACAAGTGTGTACAAGGTTGTACAAGTGTGTACAAAGTTGTACAAGTGTGTACATGGTTGTACAAGGTTGTACAATTGTGTACAAGGTTGTACAAGTGTGTACAAGGGTGCACAAGTTTGTACAAGGGTGTACAAGTGTGTACAAGCTTGTACAAGTGTGTATAAGCTTGTACAAGTGTGTACAAGTGTGTACAAGTTTGTACAAGGTTGTACAAGTGTTTACAAGGGTGTACAAGTATGTACAAGAATGTTCAAGTTTGTACAAGTGTGTACAAGTTTGTAAAAGGTTGTACAAGTGTGTACAAGGGTGTACAAGTGTGTACAAGGGTGCACAAGTGTGTACAAGGGTGTACAATCGTGTACAAGCTTGTACAAGTGTGTACAAGGGTGTACAGGTTTGTACAAGGTTGTACAAGTGTGTACAAGGGTGTACAAATGTGTACAAGGATGTAAAAGTTTGTACAAGTGTGTACAAGTTTGTACAAGGATGTACAAGTGTGTACAAGTTTGTTCAAGTGTGTACAAGTTTGTACAAGGTTGTACAAATGTGTACAAGGGTGTACAAAAGTGTACGAGGGTGCACAAGTTTGTACAAGGGTGTACAAGTGTGTACAAGTTTGTACAAGTGTGTACAAGCTTGTACAAGGGTTTACAGGTTTGTACAAGGTTGTACAAGTGTGTACAAGGGTGTACAAGTATGTACAAGAATGTACAAGTTTGTACAAGTGTGTACAAGGGTGTACAAGTATGTACAAGAATGTACAAGTTTGTACAAGTGTGTACAAGGGTGTACAAATGTGTACAAGAATGTAAAAGTTTGTACAAGTGTGTACAAGTTTGTAGTAGGTTGTACAAGGTTGTACAAGTGTGTACAAGGTTGTACAAGTGTGTACAAGGTTGTACAAGTGTGTACAAGGTTGTACAAGTGTGTACAAGGTTGTACAAGTGTGTACAAGGTTGTACAAGTGTGTACAAGGGTTCACAAGTGTGTACAAGGGTGTACAATCGTGTACAAGCTTGTACAATCGTGTACAAGCTTGTACAAGTGTGTACAAGGGTTTACAGGTTTGTACAAGGTTGTACAAGTGTGTACAAGGGTGTACAAATGTGTACAAGGATGTAAAAGTTTATACAAGTGTGTACAAGTTTGTACAAGGTTGTTTAAGTGTGTACAATGTTTTACAATTGTGTACAAGGTTGTACAAGTGTGTACAAGGTTGTACAAGTGTGTACAAGGATGTACAAGTGTGTACAAGGTTGTACAAGTGTGTACAAGTTTGTACAAGAATGTACAAGTGTGTACAAGGTTTTACAATTGTGTAAAAGGTTGTACAAGTGTGTACAAGGTTGTACAAGTGTGTACAAGGTTGTACAAGTGTGTACAAGCTTGTACAAGTGTGTACAAGGTTGTACAATCGTGTACAAGCTTGTACAAGTGTGTACAAGGGTGTACAGGTTTGTACAAGGTTGTACAAGTGTTTACAAGGGTGTACAAGTATGCACAAGAATGTACAAGTTTGTACAAGTGTGTACAAGTTTGTAAAAGGTTGTACAAGTGTATACAAGGGTGTACAAGTGTGTACAAGGGTGCACAAGTGTGTACAAGGGTGTACAATCTTGTACAAGCTTGTACAAGTGTGTACAAGGGTGTACAGGTTTGTACAAGGTTGTACAAGTGTGTACAAGGGTGTACAAATGTGTACAAGGATGTAAAAGTTTGTACAAGTGTGTACAAGTTTGTACAAGGTTGTACAAGTAAGTACAAGTTTGTACAAGAATGTACAAGTGTGTACAAGGTTTTACAATTGTGTAAAAGGTTGTACAAGTGTGTACAAGGTTGTACAAATGTGTACAAGGATGTAAAAGTTTGTACAAGTGTGTACAAGTTTGTACAAGGTTGTACAAGTAAGTACAAGTTTGTACAAGAATGTACAAGTGTGTACAAGGTTTTACAATTGTGTAAAAGGTTGTACAAGTGTGTACAAGGTTGTACAAGTGTGTACAAGGTTGTACAAGTGTGTACAAGTTTGTACAAGTGTGTACAAGGTTGTACAAGTGTGTACAAGGTTGTACAAGTGTGTACAAGGTTGTACAAGTGTGTACAAGGTTGTACAAGTGTGTAAAAGGGTGCACAAGTGTGTACAAGGGTGTACAATCGTGTACATGCTTGTACAAGTTTTTACAAGGTTGTACAAGTGTGTACAAGGTTGTACAAGTGTGTACAAGGTTGTACAAACGTGTACAAGGTTGTACAAGTGTGTACAAGGTTGTACAAGTGTGTACAAGGTTGTATAAGTGTGTACAAAGGTGTACAAGTGTGTACAAGGTTGTACAAGTGTGTACAAGGTTGTACAAGTGTGTACATGGTTGTACAAGGTTGTACAATTGTGTACAAGGTTGTACAATTGTGTACAAGGTTGTACAAGTGTGTACAAGGTTGTACAAGTGTGTACAAGGGTGTACAAGTTTGTACAAGTGTGTACAAGTTTGTACAAGTGTGTACAAGTTTGTACAAGTGTGTACAAGTTTGTACAAGGTTGTACCAATGTATACAAGGGTGTACAAAAGTGTACAAGGGTGCACAAGTTTGTACAAGGGTGTACAAGTGTGTACAAGCTTGTACAAGTGTGTACAAGCTTGTACAAGTGTGTACAAGGGTGTACAGGTTTGTACAAGGTTGTACAAGTGTTTACAAGGGTGTACAAAAGAATGTACAAGTTTGTACAAGTGTGTACAAGTTTGTAAAAGGTTGTACAAGTGTGTACAAGGTTGTACAAGTGTGTACAAGGTTGTATCATAGTGTACAAGGTTGTACAAGTGTGTACAAAGGTGTACAAGTGTGTACAAGGTTGTACAAGTGTGTACAAAGTTGTACAAGTGTGTACATGGTTGTACAAGGTTGTACAATTGTGTACAAGGTTGTACAAGTGTGTACAAGGGTGCACAAGTTTGTACAAGGGTGTACAAGTGTGTACAAGCTTGTACAAGTGTGTATAAGCTTGTACAAGTGTGTACAAGTGTGTACAAGTTTGTACAAGGTTGTACAAGTGTTTACAAGGGTGTACAAGTATGTACAAGAATGTTCAAGTTTGTACAAGTGTGTACAAGTTTGTAAAATTTTGTACAAGTGTGTACAAGGGTGTACAAGTGTGTACAAGGGTGCACAAGTGTGTACAAGGGTGTACAATCGTGTACAAGCTTGTACAAGTGTGTACAAGGGTGTACAGGTTTGTACAAGGTTGTACAAGTGTGTACAAGGGTGTACAAATGTGTACAAGGATGTAAAAGTTTGTACAAGTGTGTACAAGTTTGTACAAGGATGTACAAGTGTGTACAAGTTTGTTCAAGTGTGTACAAGTTTGTACAAGGTTGTACAAATGTGTACAAGGGTGTACAAAAGTGTACGAGGGTGCACAAGTTTGTACAAGGGTGTACAAGTGTGTACAAGTTTGTACAAGTGTGTACAAGCTTGTACAAGGGTTTACAGGTTTGTACAAGGTTGTACAAGTGTGTACAAGGGTGTACAAGTATGTACAAGAATGTACAAGTTTGTACAAGTGTGTACAAGGGTGTACAAGTATGTACAAGAATGTACAAGTTTGTACAAGTGTGTACAAGGGTGTACAAATGTGTACAAGAATGTAAAAGTTTGTACAAGTGTGTACAAGTTTGTAGTAGGTTGTACAAGGTTGTACAAGTGTGTACAAGGTTGTACAAGTGTGTACAAGGTTGTACAAGTGTGTACAAGGTTGTACAAGTGTGTACAAGGTTGTACAAGTGTGTACAAGGTTGTACAAGTGTGTACAAGGGTTCACAAGTGTGTACAAGGGTGTACAATCGTGTACAAGCTTGTACAATCGTGTACAAGCTTGTACAAGTGTGTACAAGGGTTTACAGGTTTGTACAAGGTTGTACAAGTGTGTACAAGGGTGTACAAATGTGTACAAGGATGTAAAAGTTTATACAAGTGTGTACAAGTTTGTACAAGGTTGTTTAAGTGTGTACAATGTTTTACAATTGTGTACAAGGTTGTACAAGTGTGTACAAGGTTGTACAAGTGTGTACAAGGATGTACAAGTGTGTACAAGGTTGTACAAGTGTGTACAAGTTTGTACAAGAATGTACAAGTGTGTACAAGGTTTTACAATTGTGTAAAAGGTTGTACAAGTGTGTACAAGGTTGTACAAGTGTGTACAAGGTTGTACAAGTGTGTACACGCTTGTACAAGTGTGTACAAGGTTGTACAATCGTGTACAAGCTTGTACAAGTGTGTACAAGGGTGTACAGGTTTGTACAAGGTTGTACAAGTGTTTACAAGGGTGTACAAGTATGCACAAGAATGTACAAGTTTGTACAAGTGTGTACAAGTTTGTAAAAGGTTGTACAAGTGTATACAAGGGTGTACAAGTGTGTACAAGGGTGCACAAGTGTGTACAAGGGTGTACAATCTTGTACAAGCTTGTACAAGTGTGTACAAGGGTGTACAGGTTTGTACAAGGTTGTACAAGTGTGTACAAGGGTGTACAAATGTGTACAAGGATGTAAAAGTTTGTACAAGTGTGTACAAGTTTGTACAAGGTTGTACAAGTAAGTACAAGTTTGTACAAGAATGTACAAGTGTGTACAAGGTTTTACAATTGTGTAAAAGGTTGTACAAGTGTGTACAAGGTTGTACAAGTGTGTACAAGGTTGTACAAGTGTGTACAATGTTGTACAAGTGTGTACAAGTTTGTACAAGTGTGTACAAGGTTGTACAAGTGTGTAAAGGTTGTACAAGTGTGTACAAGGTTGTACAAGTGTGTACAAGGTTGTACAAGTGTGTACAAGGGTGCACAAGTGTGTACAAGGGTGTACAATCGTGTACATGCTTGTACAAGTTTTTACAAGGTTGTACAAGTGTGTACAAGGTTGTACAAGTGTGTACAAGGTTGTACAAACGTGTACAAGGTTGTACAAGTGTGTACAAGGTTGTACAAGTGTGTACAAGGTTGTATAAGTGTGTACAAAGGTGAACAAGTGTGTACAAGGTTGTACAAGTGTGTACAAGGTTGTACAAGTGTGTACATGGTTGTACAAGGTTGTACAATTGTGTACAAGGTTGTACAAGTGTGTACAAGGTTGTACAAGTGTGTACAAGGGTGTACAAGTTTGTACAAGTGTGTACAAGTTTGTACAAGTGTGTACAAGTTTGTACAAGGTTGTACCAATGTATACAAGGGTGTACAAAAGTGTACAAGGGTGCACAAGTTTGTACAAGGGTGTACAAGTGTGTACAAGCTTGTACAAGTGTGTACAAGCTTGTACAAGTGTGTACAAGGGTGTACAGGTTTGTACAAGGTTGTACAAGTGTTTACAAGGGTGTACAAAAGAATGTACAAGTTTGTACAAGTGTGTACAAGTTTGTAAAAGGTTGTACAAGTGTGTACAAGGTTGTACAAGTGTGTACAAGGTTGTACAAGTGTGTACAAGGTTGTATCATAGTGTACAAGGTTGTACAAGTGTGTACAAAGGTGTACAAGTGTGTACAAGGTTGTACAAGTGTGTACAAAGTTGTACAAGTGTGTACATGGTTGTACAAGGTTGTACAATTGTGTACAAGGTTGTACAAGTGTGTACAAGGGTGCACAAGTTTGTACAAGGGTGTACAAGTGTGTACAAGCTTGTACAAGTGTGTACAAGCTTGTACAAGTGTGTACAAGTGTGTACAAGTTTGTACAAGGTTGTACAAGTGTTTACAAGGGTGTACAAGTATGTACAAGAATGTTCAAGTTTGTACAAGTGTGTACAAGTTTGTAAAAGGTTGTACAAGTGTGTACAAGGGTGTACAAGTGTGTACAAGGGTGCACAAGTGTGTACAAGGGTGTACAATCGTGTACAAACTTGTACAAGTGTGTACAAGGGTGTACAGGTTTGTACAAGGTTGTACAAGTGTGTACAAGGGTGTACAAATGTGTACAAGGATGTAAAAGTTTGTACAAGTGTGTACAAGTTTGTACAAGGATGTACAAGTGTGTACAAGTTTGTTCAAGTGTGTACAAGTTTGTACAAGGTTGTACAAATGTGTACAAGGGTGTACAAAAGTGTACGAGGGTGCACAAGTTTGTACAAGGGTGTACAAGTGTGTACAAGTTTGTACAAGTGTGTACAAGCTTGTACAAGGGTTTACAGGTTTGTACAAGGTTGTACAAGTGTGTACAAGGGTGTACAAGTATGTACAAGAATGTACAAGTTTGTACAAGTGTGTACAAGGGTGTACAAGTATGTACAAGAATGTACAAGTTTGTACAAGTGTGTACAAGGGTGTACAAATGTGTACAAGAATGTAAAAGTTTGTACAAGTGTGTACAAGTTTGTAGTAGGTTGTACAAGGTTGTACAAGTGTGTACAAGGTTGTACAAGTGTGTACAAGGTTGTACAAGTGTGTACAAGGTTGTACAAGTGTGTACAAGGTTGTACAAGTGTGTACAAGGTTGTACAAGTGTGTACAAGGGTTCACAAGTGTGTACAAGGGTGTACAATCGTGTACAAGCTTGTACAATCGTGTACAAGCTTGTACAAGTGTGTACAAGGGTTTACAGGTTTGTACAAGGTTGTACAAGTGTGTACAAGGGTGTACAAATGTGTACAAGGATGTAAAAGTTTATACAAGTGTGTACAAGTTTGTACAAGTGTGTACAAGTTTGTACAAGGTTGTTTAAGTGTGTACAATGTTTTACAATTGTGTACAAGGTTGTACAAGTGTGTACAAGGTTGTACAAGTGTGTACAAGGTTGTACAAGTGTGTACAAGTTTGTACAAGAATGTACAAGTGTGTACAAGGTTTTACAATTGTGTAAAAGGTTGTACAAGTGTGTACAAGGTTGTACAAGTGTGTACAAGCTTGTACAAGTGTGTACAAGGTTGTACAATCGTGTACAAGCTTGTACAAGTGTGTACAAGGGTGTACAGGTTTGTACAAGGTTGTACAAGTGTGTACAAGGTTGTACAAGTGTGTACAAGGGTGTACAAGTTTGTACAAGTGTGTACAAGTTTGTACAATTGTGTACAAGTTTGTACAAGGTTGTACAAATGTATACAAGGGTGTACAAAAGTGTACAAGGGTGCACAAGTTTGTACAAGGGTGTACAAATGTGTACAAGCTTGTACAAGTGTGTACAAGCTTGTACAAGTGTGTACAAGGGTGTTCAGGTTTTTACAAGGTTGTACAAGTGTTTACAAGGGTGTACAAGTATGCACAAGTATGTACAAGTTTGTACAAGTGTGTACAAGTTTGTAAAAGGTTGTACAAGTGTATACAAGGGTGTACAAGTGTGTACAAGGGTGCACAAGTGTGTACAAGGGTGTACAATCTTGTACAAGCTTGTACAAGTGTGTACAAGGGTGTACAGGTTTGTACAAGGTTGTACAAGTGTGTACAAGGGTGTACAAATGTGTACAAGGATGTAAAAGTTTGTACAAGTGTGTACAAGTTTGTACAAGGTTGTACAAGTAAGTACAAGTTTGTACAAGAATGTACAAGTGTGTACAAGGTTTTACAATTGTGTAAAAGGTTGTACAAGTGTGTACAAGGTTGTACAAGTGTGTACAAGGTTGTACAAGTGTGTACAAGGTTGTACAAGTGTGTACAAGGTTGTACAAGTGTGTACAAGGTTGTACAAGTGTGTACAAGGTTGTACAAGTGTGTACAAGGTTGTACAAGTGTGTACAAGGTTGTACAAGTGTGTACAAGGGTGCACAAGTGTGTACAAGGGTGTACAATCGTGTACATGCTTGTACAAGTTTTGACAAGGTTTTACAAGTGTGTACAAGGTTGTACAAGTGTGTACAAGGTTGTACAAACGTGTACAAGGTTGTACAAGTGTGTACAAGGTTGTACAAGTGTGTACAAAGTTGTATAAGTGTGTACAAAGGTGTACAAGTGTGTACAAGGTTGTACAAGTGTGTACAAGGTTGTACAAGTGTGTACAAGGGTGTACAAGTTTGTACAAGTGTGTACAAGTTTGTACAAGTGTGTACAAGTTTGTACAAGGTTGTACAAATGTATACAAGGGTGTACAAAAGTGTACAAGGGTGCACAAGTTTGTACAAGGGTGTACAAGTGTGTACAAGCTTGTAGAAGTGTGTACAAGCTTGTACAAGTGTGTACAAGGGTGTACAGGTTTGTACAAGGTTGTACAAGTGTTTACAAGGGAGTACAAGTATGTACAAGAATGTACAAGTGTGTACAAGGTTGTACAAGTGTGTACAAGGTTGTACAAGTGTGTACAAGGTTGTACAAGTGTGTACAAGGTTGTACAAGTGTGTACAAGGTTGAACAAGTGTGTACAAAGGTGTACAAGTGTGTACAAGGTTGTACAAGTGTGTACAAGGTTGTACAAGTGTGTACAAAGTTGTACAAGTGTGTACAAGGTTGTACAAGGTTGTACAATTGTGTACAAGGTTGTACAAGTGTGTACAAGGTTGTACAAGTGTGTACAAGGGTGTACAAGTGTGTACAAGCTTGTACAAGTGTGTACAAGGGTGTACAGGTTTGTACAAGGTTGTACAAGTGTTTACAAGTGTGTACAAGTTTGTAAAAGGTTGTACAAGTGTGTACAAGGGTGTACAAGTGTGTACAAGGGTGCACAAGTGTGTACAAGGGTGTACAATCGTGTACAAGCTTGTACAAGTGTGTACAAGGGTGTACAGGTTTGTACAAGGTTGTACAAGTGTGTACAAGGTTGTACAAGTGTGTACAAGGGTGTACAAGTTTGTACAAGTGTGTACAAGTTTGTACAATTGTGTACAAGTTTGTACAAGGTTGTACAAATGTATACAAGGGTGTACAAAAGTGTACAAGGGTGCACAAGTTTGTACAAGGGTGTACAAGTGTGTACAAGCTTGTACAAGTGTGTACAAGCTTGTACAAGTGTGTACAAGGGTGTACAGGTTTGTACAAGGTTGTACAAGTGTTTACAAGGGTGTACAAGTATGCACAAGAATGTACAAGTTTGTACAAGTGTGTACAAGTTTGTAAAAGGTTGTACAAGTGTATACAAGGGTGTACAAGTGTGTACAAGGGTGCACAAGTGTGTACAAGGGTGTACAATCTTGTACAAGCTTGTACAAGTGTGTACAAGGGTTTACAGGTTTGTACAAGGTTGTACAAGTGTGTACAAGGGTGTACAAATGTGTACAAGGATGTAAAAGTTTGTACAAGTGTGTACAAGTTTGTACAAGGTTGTACAAGTAAGTACAAGTTTGTACAAGAATGTACAAGTGTGTACAAGGTTTTACAATTGTGTAAAAGGTTGTACAAGTGTGTACAAGGTTGTACAAGTGTGTACAAGGTTGTACAAGTGTGTACAAGGTTGTACAAGTGTGTACAAGGTTGTACAAGTGTGTACAAGGTTGTACAAGTGTGTACAAGGTTGTACAAGTGTGTACAAGGGTGCACAAGTGTGTACAAGGGTGTACAATCGTGTACATGCTTGTACAAGTTTTTACAAGGTTGTACAAGTGTGTACAAGGTTGTACAAGTGTGTACAAGGTTGTACAAACGTGTACAAGGTTGTACAAGTGTGTACAAGGTTGTACAAGTGTGTACAAAGTTGTATAAGTGTGTACAAAGGTGTACAAGTGTGTACAAGGTTGTACAAGTGTGTACAAGGTTGTACAAGTGTGTACAAGGGTGTACAAGTTTGTACAAGTGTGTACAAGTTTGTACAAGTGTGTACAAGTTTGTACAAGGTTGTACAAATGTATACAAGGGTGTACAAAAGTGTACAAGGGTGCACAAGTTTGTACAAGGGTGTACAAGTGTGTACAAGCTTGTAGAAGTGTGTACAAGCTTGTACAAGTGTGTACAAGGGTGTACAGGTTTGTACAAGGTTGTACAAGTGTTTACAAGGGAGTACAAGTATGTACAAGAATGTACAAGTGTGTACAAGGTTGTACAAGTGTGTACAAGGTTGTACAAGTGTGTACAAGGTTGTACAAGTGTGTACAAGGTTGTACAAGTGTGTACAAGGTTGAACAAGTGTGTACAAAGGTGTACAAGTGTGTACAAGGTTGTACAAGTGTGTACAAGTTTGTACAAGTGTGTACAAGGTTGTACAAGTGTGTACAAGGTTGTACAAGGTTGTACAATTGTGTACAAGGTTGTACAAGTGTGTACAAGGTTGTACAAGTGTGTACAAGGGTGTACAAGTGTGTACAAGCTTGTACAAGTGTGTACAAGGGTGTACAGGTTTGTACAAGGTTGTACAAGTGTTTACAAGTGTGTACAAGTTTGTAAAAGGTTGTACAAGTGTGTACAAGGGTGTACAAGTGTGTACAAGGGTGCACAAGTGTGTACAAGGGTGTACAATCGTGTACAAGCTTGTACAAGTGTGTACAAGGGTGTACAGGTTTGTACAAGGTTGTACAAGTGTGTACAAGGTTGTACAAGTGTGTACAAGGGTGTACAAGTTTGTACAAGTGTGTACAAGTTTGTACAATTGTGTACAAGTTTGTACAAGGTTGTACAAATGTATACAAGGGTGTACAAAGGTGTACAAGGGTGCACAAGTTTGTACAAGGGTGTACAAGTGTGTACAAGCTTGTACAAGTGTGTACAAGCTTGTACAAGTGTGTACAAGGGTGTACAGGTTTGTACAAGGTTGTACAAGTGTTTACAAGGGTGTACAAGTATGCACAAGAATGTACAAGTTTGTACAAGTGTGTACAAGTTTGTAAAAGGTTGTACAAGTGTATACAAGGGTGTACAAGTGTGTACAAGGGTGCACAAGTGTGTACAAGGGTGTACAATCTTGTACAAGCTTGTACAAGTGTGTACAAGGGTTTACAGGTTTGTACAAGGTTGTACAAGTGTGTACAAGGGTGTACAAATGTGTACAAGGATGTAAAAGTTTGTACAAGTGTGTACAAGTTTGTACAAGGTTGTACAAGTAAGTACAAGTTTGTACAAGAATGTACAAGTGTGTACAAGGTTTTACAATTGTGTAAAAGGTTGTACAAGTGTGTACAAGGTTGTACAAGTGTGTACAAGGTTGTACAAGTGTGTACAAGGTTGTACAAGTGTGTACAAGGTTGTACAAGTGTGTACAAGGTTGTACAAGTGTGTACAAGGTTGTACAAGTGTGTACAAGGGTGCACAAGTGTGTACAAGGGTGTACAATCGTGTACATGCTTGTACAAGTTTTTACAAGGTTGTACAAGTGTGTACAAGGTTGTACAAGTGTGTACAAGGTTGTACAAACGTGTACAAGGTTGTACAAGTGTGTACAAGGTTGTACAAGTGTGTACAAGGTTGTATAAGTGTGTACAAAGGTGTACAAGTGTGTACAAGGTTGTACAAGTGTGTACAAGGTTGTACAAGTGTGTACATGGTTGTACAAGGTTGTACAATTGTGTACAAGGTTGTACAATTGTGTACAAGGTTGTACAAGTGTGTACAAGGTTGTACAAGTGTGTACAAGGGTGTACAAGTTTGTACAAGTGTGTACAAGTTTGTACAAGTGTGTACAAGTTTGTACAAGTGTGTACAAGTTTGTACAAGGTTGTACCAATGTATACAAGGGTGTACAAAAGTGTACAATGGTGCACAAGTTTGTACAAGGGTGTACAAGTGTGTACAAGCTTGTACAAGTGTGTACAAGCTTGTACAAGTGTGTACAAGGGTGTACAGGTTTGTACAAGGTTGTACAAGTGTTTACAAGGGTGTACAAAAGAATGTACAAGTTTGTACAAGTGTGTACAAGTTTGTAAAAGGTTGTACAAGTGTGTACAAGGTTGTACAAGTGTGTACAAGGTTGTATCATAGTGTACAAGGTTGTACAAGTGTGTACAAAGGTGTACAAGTGTGTACAAGGTTGTACAAGTGTGTACAAAGTTGTACAAGTGTGTACATGGTTGTACAAGGTTGTACAATTGTGTACAAGGTTGTACAAGTGTGTACAAGGGTGCACAAGTTTGTACAAGGGTGTACAAGTGTGTACAAGCTTGTACAAGTGTGTATAAGCTTGTACAAGTGTGTACAAGTGTGTACAAGTTTGTACAAGGTTGTACAAGTGTTTACAAGGGTGTACAAGTATGTACAAGAATGTTCAAGTTTGTACAAGTGTGTACAAGTTTGTAAAAGGTTGTACAAGTGTGTACAAGGGTGTACAAGTGTGTACAAGGGTGCACAAGTGTGTACAAGGGTGTACAATCGTGTACAAGCTTGTACAAGTGTGTACAAGGGTGTACAGGTTTGTACAAGGTTGTACAAGTGTGTACAAGGGTGTACAAATGTGTACAAGGATGTAAAAGTTTGTACAAGTGTGTACAAGTTTGTACAAGGATGTACAAGTGTGTACAAGTTTGTTCAAGTGTGTACAAGTTTGTACAAGGTTGTACAAATGTGTACAAGGGTGTACAAAAGTGTACGAGGGTGCACAAGTTTGTACAAGGGTGTACAAGTGTGTACAAGTTTGTACAAGTGTGTACAAGCTTGTACAAGGGTTTACAGGTTTGTACAAGGTTGTACAAGTGTGTACAAGGGTGTACAAGTATGTACAAGAATGTACAAGTTTGTACAAGTGTGTACAAGGGTGTACAAGTATGTACAAGAATGTACAAGTTTGTACAAGTGTGTACAAGGGTGTACAAATGTGTACAAGAATGTAAAAGTTTGTACAAGTGTGTACAAGTTTGTAGTAGGTTGTACAAGGTTGTACAAGTGTGTACAAGGTTGTACAAGTGTGTACAAGGTTGTACAAGTGTGTACAAGGTTGTACAAGTGTGTACAAGGTTGTACAAGTGTGTACAAGGTTGTACAAGTGTGTACAAGGGTTCACAAGTGTGTACAAGGGTGTACAATCGTGTACAAGCTTGTACAATCGTGTACAAGCTTGTACAAGTGTGTACAAGGGTTTACAGGTTTGTACAAGGTTGTACAAGTGTGTACAAGGGTGTACAAATGTGTACAAGGATGTAAAAGTTTATACAAGTGTGTACAAGTTTGTACAAGGTTGTTTAAGTGTGTACAATGTTTTACAATTGTGTACAAGGTTGTACAAGTGTGTACAAGGTTGTACAAGTGTGTACAAGGATGTACAAGTGTGTACAAGGTTGTACAAGTGTGTACAAGTTTGTACAAGAATGTACAAGTGTGTACAAGGTTTTACAATTGTGTAAAAGGTTGTACAAGTGTGTACAAGGTTGTACAAGTGTGTACAAGGTTGTACAAGTGTGTACAAGCTTGTACAAGTGTGTACAAGGTTGTACAATCGTGTACAAGCTTGTACAAGTGTGTACAAGGGTGTACAGGTTTGTACAAGGTTGTACAAGTGTTTACAAGGGTGTACAAGTATGCACAAGAATGTACAAGTTTGTACAAGTGTGTACAAGTTTGTAAAAGGTTGTACAAGTGTATACAAGGGTGTACAAGTGTGTACAAGGGTGCACAAGTGTGTACAAGGGTGTACAATCTTGTACAAGCTTGTACAAGTGTGTACAAGGGTGTACAGGTTTGTACAAGGTTGTACAAGTGTGTACAAGGGTGTACAAATGTGTACAAGGATGTAAAAGTTTGTACAAGTGTGTACAAGTTTGTACAAGGTTGTACAAGTAAGTACAAGTTTGTACAAGAATGTACAAGTGTGTACAAGGTTTTACAATTGTGTAAAAGGTTGTACAAGTGTGTACAAGGTTGTACAAGTGTGTACAAGGTTGTACAAGTGTGTACAAGGTTGTACAAGTGTGTACAAGTTTGTACAAGTGTGTACAAGGTTGTACAAGTGTGTAAAGGTTGTACAAGTGTGTACAAGGTTGTACAAGTGTGTACAAGGTTGTACAAGTGTGTACAAGGGTGCACAAGTGTGTACAAGGGTGTACAATCGTGTACATGCTTGTACAAGTTTTTACAAGGTTGTACAAGTGTGTACAAGGTTGTACAAGAGTGTACAAGGTTGTACAAACGTGTACAAGGTTGTACAAGTGTGTACAAGGTTGTACAAGTGTGTACAAGGTTGTATAAGTGTGTACAAAGGTGAACAAGTGTGTACAAGGTTGTACAAGTGTGTACAAGGTTGTACAAGTGTGTACATGGTTGTACAAGGTTGTACAATTGTGTACAAGGTTGTACAAGTGTGTACAAGGTTGTACAAGTGTGTACAAGGGTGTACAAGTTTGTACAAGTGTGTACAAGTTTGTACAAGTGTGTACAAGTTTGTACAAGGTTGTACCAATGTATACAAGGGTGTACAAAAGTGTACAAGGGTGCACAAGTTTGTACAAGGGTGTACAAGTGTGTACAAGCTTGTACAAGTGTGTACAAGCTTGTACAAGTGTGTACAAGGGTGTACAGGTTTGTACAAGGTTGTACAAGTGTTTACAAGGGTGTACAAAAGAATGTACAAGTTTGTACAAGTGTGTACAAGTTTGTAAAAGGTTGTACAAGTGTGTACAAGGTTGTACAAGTGTGTACAAGGTTGTACAAGTGTGTACAAGGTTGTATCATAGTGTACAAGGTTGTACAAGTGTGTACAAAGGTGTACAAGTGTGTACAAGGTTGTACAAGTGTGTACAAAGTTGTACAAGTGTGTACATGGTTGTACAAGGTTGTACAATTGTGTACAAGTTTGTTCAAGTGTGTACAAGTTTGTACAAGGTTGTACAAATGTGTACAAGGGTGTACAAAAGTGTACGAGGGTGCACAAGTTTGTACAAGGGTGTACAAGTGTGTACAAGTTTGTACAAGTGTGTACAAGCTTGTACAAGGGTTTACAGGTTTGTACAAGGTTGTACAAGTGTGTACAAGGGTGTACAAGTATGTACAAGAATGTACAAGTTTGTACAAGTGTGTACAAGGGTGTACAAGTATGTACAAGAATGTACAAGTTTGTACAAGTGTGTACAAGGGTGTACAAATGTGTACAAGAATGTAAAAGTTTGTACAAGTGTGTACAAGTTTGTAGTAGGTTGTACAAGGTTGTACAAGTGTGTACAAGGTTGTACAAGTGTGTACAAGGTTGTACAAGTGTGTACAAGGTTGTACAAGTGTGTACAAGGTTGTACAAGTGTGTACAAGGTTGTACAAGTGTGTACAAGGGTTCACAAGTGTGTACAAGGGTGTACAATCGTGTACAAGCTTGTACAATCGTGTACAAGCTTGTACAAGTGTGTACAAGGGTTTACAGGTTTGTACAAGGTTGTACAAGTGTGTACAAGGGTGTACAAATGTGTACAAGGATGTAAAAGTTTATACAAGTGTGTACAAGTTTGTACAAGGTTGTTTAAGTGTGTACAATGTTTTACAATTGTGTACAAGGTTGTACAAGTGTGTACAAGGTTGTACAAGTGTGTACAAGGATGTACAAGTGTGTACAAGGTTGTACAAGTGTGTACAAGTTTGTACAAGAATGTACAAGTGTGTACAAGGTTTTACAATTGTGTAAAAGGTTGTACAAGTGTGTACAAGGTTGTACAAGTGTGTACAAGGTTGTACAAGTGTGTACAAGCTTGTACAAGTGTGTACAAGGTTGTACAATCGTGTACAAGCTTGTACAAGTGTGTACAAGGGTGTACAGGTTTGTACAAGGTTGTACAAGTGTGTACAAGGTTGTACAAGTGTGTACAAGGGTGTACAAGTTTGTACAAGTGTGTACAAGTTTGTACAATTGTGTACAAGTTTGTACAAGGTTGTACAAATGTATACAAGGGTGTACAAAAGTGTACAAGGGTGCACAAGTTTGTACAAGGGTGTACAAATGTGTACAAGCTTGTACAAGTGTGTACAAGCTTGTACAAGTGTGTACAAGGGTGTACAGGTTTGTACAAGGTTGTACAAGTGTTTACAAGGGTGTACAAGTATGCACAAGTATGTACAAGTTTGTACAAGTGTGTACAAGTTTGTAAAAGGTTGTACAAGTGTATACAAGGGTGTACAAGTGTGTACAAGGGTGCACAAGTGTGTACAAGGGTGTACAATCTTGTACAAGCTTGTACAAGTGTGTACAAGGGTGTACAGGTTTGTACAAGGTTGTACAAGTGTGTACAAGGGTGTACAAATGTGTACAAGGATGTAAAAGTTTGTACAAGTGTGTACAAGTTTGTACAAGGTTGTACAAGTAAGTACAAGTTTGTACAAGAATGTACAAGTGTGTACAAGGTTTTACAATTGTGTAAAAGGTTGTACAAGTGTGTACAAGGTTGTACAAGTGTGTACAAGGTTGTACAAGTGTGTACAAGGTTGTACAAGTGTGTACAAGGTTGTACAAGTGTGTACAAGGTTGTACAAGTGTGTACAAGGTTGTACAAGTGTGTACAAGGTTGTACAAGTGTGTACAAGGTTGTACAAGTGTGTACAAGGGTGCACAAGTGTGTACAAGGGTGTACAATCGTGTACATGCTTGTACAAGTTTTTACAAGATTGTACAAGTGTGTACAAGGTTGTACAAGTGTGTACAAGGTTGTACAAACGTGTACAAGGTTGTACAAGTGTGTACAAGGTTGTACAAGTGTGTACAAGGTTGTATAAGTGTGTACAAAGGTGTACAAGTGTGTACAAGGTTGTACAAGTGTGTACAAGGTTGTACAAGTGTGTACATGGTTGTACAAGGTTGTACAATTGTGTACAAGGTTGTACAATTGTGTACAAGGTTGTACAAGTGTGTACAAGGTTGTACAAGTGTGTACAAGGGTGTACAAGTTTGTACAAGTGTGTACAAGTTTGTACAAGTGTGTACAAGTTTGTACAAGTGTGTACAAGTTTGTACAAGGTTGTACCAATGTATACAAGGGTGTACAAAAGTGTACAAGGGTGCACAAGTTTGTACAAGGGTGTACAAGTGTGTACAAGCTTGTACAAGTGTGTACAAGCTTGTACAAGTGTGTACAAGGGTGTACAGGTTTGTACAAGGTTGTACAAGTGTTTACAAGGGTGTACAAAAGAATGTACAAGTTTGTACAAGTATGTACAAGTTTGTAAAAGGTTGTACAAGTGTGTACAAGGTTGTACAAGTGTGTACAAGGTTGTATCATAGTGTACAAGGTTGTACAAGTGTGTACAAAGGTGTACAAGTGTGTACAAGGTTGTACAAGTGTGTACAAAGTTGTACAAGTGTGTACATGGTTGTACAAGGTTGTACAATTGTGTACAAGGTTGTACAAGTGTGTACAAGGGTGCACAAGTTTGTACAAGGGTGTACAAGTGTGTACAAGCTTGTACAAGTGTGTATAAGCTTGTACAAGTGTGTACAAGTGTGTACAAGTTTGTACAAGGTTGTACAAGTGTTTACAAGGGTGTACAAGTATGTACAAGAATGTTCAAGTTTGTACAAGTGTGTACAAGTTTGTAAAAGGTTGTACAAGTGTGTACAAGGGTGTACAAGTGTGTACAAGGGTGCACAAGTGTGTACAAGGGTGTACAATCGTGTACAAGCTTGTACAAGTGTGTACAAGGGTGTACAGGTTTGTACAAGGTTGTACAAGTGTGTACAAGGGTGTACAAATGTGTACAAGGATGTAAAAGTTTGTACAAGTGTGTACAAGTTTGTACAAGGATGTACAAGTGTGTACAAGTTTGTTCAAGTGTGTACAAGTTTGTACAAGGTTGTACAAATGTGTACAAGGGTGTACAAAAGTGTACGAGGGTGCACAAGTTTGTACAAGGGTGTACAAGTGTGTACAAGTTTGTACAAGTGTGTACAAGCTTGTACAAGGGTTTACAGGTTTGTACAAGGTTGTACAAGTGTGTACAAGGGTGTACAAGTATGTACAAGAATGTACAAGTTTGTACAAGTGTGTACAAGGGTGTACAAGTATGTACAAGAATGTACAAGTTTGTACAAGTGTGTACAAGGGTGTACAAATGTGTACAAGAATGTAAAAGTTTGTACAAGTGTGTACAAGTTTGTAGTAGGTTGTACAAGGTTGTACAAGTGTGTACAAGGTTGTACAAGTGTGTACAAGGTTGTACAAGTGTGTACAAGGTTGTACAAGTGTGTACAAGGTTGTACAAGTGTGTACAAGGTTGTACAAGTGTGTACAAGGGTTCACAAGTGTGTACAAGGGTGTACAATCGTGTACAAGCTTGTACAATCGTGTACAAGCTTGTACAAGTGTGTACAAGGGTTTACAGGTTTGTACAAGGTTGTACAAGTGTGTACAAGGGTGTACAAATGTGTACAAGGATGTAAAAGTTTATACAATCGTGTACAAGCTTGTACAAGTGTGTACAAGGGTGTACAGGTTTGTACAAGGTTGTACAAGTGTGTACAAGGTTGTACAAGTGTGTACAAGGGTGTACAAGTTTGTACAAGTGTGTACAAGTTTGTACAATTGTGTACAAGTTTGTACAAGGTTGTACAAATGTATACAAGGGTGTACAAAAGTGTACAAGGGTGCACAAGTTTGTACAAGGGTGTACAAATGTGTACAAGCTTGTACAAGTGTGTACAAGCTTGTACAAGTGTGTACAAGGGTGTACAGGTTTGTACAAGGTTGTACAAGTGTTTACAAGGGTGTACAAGTATGCACAAGTATGTACAAGTTTGTACAAGTGTGTACAAGTTTGTAAAAGGTTGTACAAGTGTATACAAGGGTGTACAAGTGTGTACAAGGGTGCACAAGTGTGTACAAGGGTGTACAATCTTGTACAAGCTTGTACAAGTGTGTACAAGGGTGTACAGGTTTGTACAAGGTTGTACAAGTGTGTACAAGGGTGTACAAATGTGTACAAGGATGTAAAAGTTTGTACAAGTGTGTACAAGTTTGTACAAGGTTGTACAAGTAAGTACAAGTTTGTACAAGAATGTACAAGTGTGTACAAGGTTTTACAATTGTGTAAAAGGTTGTACAAGTGTGTACAAGGTTGTACAAGTGTGTACAAGGTTGTACAAGTGTGTACAAGGTTGTACAAGTGTGTACAAGGTTGTACAAGTGTGTACAAGGTTGTACAAGTGTGTACAAGGTTGTACAAGTGTGTACAAGGTTGTACAAGTGTGTACAAGGTTGTACAAGTGTGTACAAGGGTGCACAAGTGTGTACAAGGGTGTACAATCGTGTACATGCTTGTACAAGTTTTTACAAGGTTGTACAAGTGTGTACAAGGTTGTACAAGTGTGTACAAGGTTGTACAAACGTGTACAAGGTTGTACAAGTGTGTACAAGGTTGTACAAGTGTGTACAAGGTTGTATAAGTGTGTACAAAGGTGTACAAGTGTGTACAAGGTTGTACAAGTGTGTACAAGGTTGTACAAGTGTGTACATGGTTGTACAAGGTTGTACAATTGTGTACAAGGTTGTACAATTGTGTACAAGGTTGTACAAGTGTGTACAAGGTTGTACAAGTGTGTACAAGGGTGTACAAGTTTGTACAAGTGTGTACAAGTTTGTACAAGTGTGTACAAGTTTGTACAAGTGTGTACAAGTTTGTACAAGGTTGTACCAATGTATACAAGGGTGTACAAAAGTGTACAAGGGTGCACAAGTTTGTACAAGGGTGTACAAGTGTGTACAAGCTTGTACAAGTGTGTACAAGCTTGTACAAGTGTGTACAAGGGTGTACAGGTTTGTACAAGGTTGTACAAGTGTTTACAAGGGTGTACAAAAGAATGTACAAGTTTGTACAAGTATGTACAAGTTTGTAAAAGGTTGTACAAGTGTGTACAAGGTTGTACAAGTGTGTACAAGGTTGTATCATAGTGTACAAGGTTGTACAAGTGTGTACAAAGGTGTACAAGTGTGTACAAGGTTGTACAAGTGTGTACAAAGTTGTACAAGTGTGTACATGGTTGTACAAGGTTGTACAATTGTGTACAAGGTTGTACAAGTGTGTACAAGGGTGCACAAGTTTGTACAAGGGTGTACAAGTGTGTACAAGCTTGTACAAGTGTGTATAAGCTTGTACAAGTGTGTACAAGTGTGTACAAGTTTGTACAAGGTTGTACAAGTGTTTACAAGGGTGTACAAGTATGTACAAGAATGTTCAAGTTTGTACAAGTGTGTACAAGTTTGTAAAAGGTTGTACAAGTGTGTACAAGGGTGTACAAGTGTGTACAAGGGTGCACAAGTGTGTACAAGGGTGTACAATCGTGTACAAGCTTGTACAAGTGTGTACAAGGGTGTACAGGTTTGTACAAGGTTGTACAAGTGTGTACAAGGGTGTACAAATGTGTACAAGGATGTAAAAGTTTGTACAAGTGTGTACAAGTTTGTACAAGGATGTACAAGTGTGTACAAGTTTGTTCAAGTGTGTACAAGTTTGTACAAGGTTGTACAAATGTGTACAAGGGTGTACAAAAGTGTACGAGGGTGCACAAGTTTGTACAAGGGTGTACAAGTGTGTACAAGTTTGTACAAGTGTGTACAAGCTTGTACAAGGGTTTACAGGTTTGTACAAGGTTGTACAAGTGTGTACAAGGGTGTACAAGTATGTACAAGAATGTACAAGTTTGTACAAGTGTGTACAAGGGTGTACAAGTATGTACAAGAATGTACAAGTTTGTACAAGTGTGTACAAGGGTGTACAAATGTGTACAAGAATGTAAAAGTTTGTACAAGTGTGTACAAGTTTGTAGTAGGTTGTACAAGGTTGTACAAGTGTGTACAAGGTTGTACAAGTGTGTACAAGGTTGTACAAGTGTGTACAAGGTTGTACAAGTGTGTACAAGGTTGTACAAGTGTGTACAAGGTTGTACAAGTGTGTACAAGGGTTCACAAGTGTGTACAAGGGTGTACAATCGTGTACAAGCTTGTACAATCGTGTACAAGCTTGTACAAGTGTGTACAAGGGTTTACAGGTTTGTACAAGGTTGTACAAGTGTGTACAAGGGTGTACAAATGTGTACAAGGATGTAAAAGTTTATACAAGTGTGTACAAGTTTGTACAAGGTTGTTTAAGTGTGTACAATGTTTTACAATTGTGTACAAGGTTGTACAAGTGTGTACAAGGTTGTACAAGTGTGTACAAGGATGTACAAGTGTGTACAAGGTTGTACAAGTGTGTACAAGTTTGTACAAGAATGTACAAGTGTGTACAAGGTTTTACAATTGTGTAAAAGGTTGTACAAGTGTGTACAAGGTTGTACAAGTGTGTACAAGGTTGTACAAGTGTGTACAAGCTTGTACAAGTGTGTACAAGGTTGTACAATCGTGTACAAGCTTGTACAAGTGTGTACAAGGGTGTACAGGTTTGTACAAGGTTGTACAAGTGTTTACAAGGGTGTACAAGTATGCACAAGAATGTACAAGTTTGTACAAGTGTGTACAAGTTTGTAAAAGGTTGTACAAGTGTATACAAGGGTGTACAAGTGTGTACAAGGGTGCACAAGTGTGTACAAGGGTGTACAATCTTGTACAAGCTTGTACAATCTTGTACAAGCTTGTACAAGTGTGTACAAGGGTGTACAGGTTTGTACAAGGTTGTACAAGTGTGTACAAGGGTGTACAAATGTGTACAAGGATGTAAAAGTTTGTACAAGTGTGTACAAGTTTGTACAAGGTTGTACAAGTAAGTACAAGTTTGTACAAGAATGTACAAGTGTGTACAAGGTTTTACAATTGTGTAAAAGGTTGTACAAGTGTGTACAAGGTTGTACAAGTGTGTACAAGGTTGTACAAGTGTGTACAAGTTTGTACAAGTGTGTACAAGGTTGTACAAGTGTGTAAAGGTTGTACAAGTGTGTACAAGGTTGTACAAGTGTGTACAAGGTTGTACAAGTGTGTACAAGAGTGCACAAGTGTGTACAAGGGTGTACAATCGTGTACATGCTTGTACAAGTTTTTACAAGGTTGTACAAGTGTGTACAAGGTTGTACAAGAGTGTACAAGGTTGTACAAACGTGTACAAGGTTGTACAAGTGTGTACAAGGTTGTACAAGTGTGTACAAGGTTGTATAAGTGTGTACAAAGGTGAACAAGTGTGTACAAGGTTGTACAAGTGTGTACAAGGTTGTACAAGTGTGTACATGGTTGTACAAGGTTGTACAATTGTGTACAAGGTTGTACAAGTGTGTACAAGGTTGTACAAGTGTGTACAAGGGTGTACAAGTTTGTACAAGTGTGTACAAGTTTGTACAAGTGTGTACAAGTTTGTACAAGGTTGTACCAATGTATACAAGGGTGTACAAAAGTGTACAAGGGTGCACAAGTTTGTACAAGGGTGTACAAGTGTGTACAAGCTTGTACAAGTGTGTACAAGCTTGTACAAGTGTGTACAAGGGTGTACAGGTTTGTACAAGGTTGTACAAGTGTTTACAAGGGTGTACAAAAGAATGTACAAGTTTGTACAAGTGTGTACAAGTTTGTAAAAGGTTGTACAAGTGTGTACAAGGTTGTACAAGTGTGTACAAGGTTGTACAAGTGTGTACAAGGTTGTATCATAGTGTACAAGGTTGTACAAGTGTGTACAAAGGTGTACAAGTGTGTACAAGGTTGTACAAGTGTGTACAACGTTGTACAAGTGTGTACATGGTTGTACAAGGTTGTACAATTGTGTACAAGGTTGTACAAGTGTGTACAAGGGTGCACAAGTTTGTACAAGGGTGTACAAGTGTGTACAAGCTTGTACAAGTGTGTACAAGCTTGTACAAGTGTGTACAAGTGTGTACAAGTTTGTACAAGGTTGTACAAGTGTTTACAAGGGTGTACAAGTATGTACAAGAATGTTCAAGTTTGTACAAGTGTGTACAAGTTTGTAAAAGGTTGTACAAGTGTGTACAAGGGTGTAAAAGGTTGTACAAGTGTGTACAAGGGTGTACAAGTGTGTACAAGGGTGCACAAGTGTGTACAAGGGTGTACAATCGTGTACAAACTTGTACAAGTGTGTACAAGGGTGTACAGGTTTGTACAAGGTTGTACAAGTGTGTACAAGGGTGTACAAATGTGTACAAGGATGTAAAAGTTTGTACAAGTGTGTACAAGTTTGTACAAGGATGTACAAGTGTGTACAAGTTTGTTCAAGTGTGTACAAGTTTGTACAAGGTTGTACAAATGTGTACAAGGGTGTACAAAAGTGTACGAGGGTGCACAAGTTTGTACAAGGGTGTACAAGTGTGTACAAGTTTGTACAAGTGTGTACAAGCTTGTACAAGGGTTTACAGGTTTGTACAAGGTTGTACAAGTGTGTACAAGGGTGTACAAGTATGTACAAGAATGTACAAGTTTGTACAAGTGTGTACAAGGGTGTACAAGTATGTACAAGAATGTACAAGTTTGTACAAGTGTGTACAAGGGTGTACAAATGTGTACAAGAATGTAAAAGTTTGTACAAGTGTGTACAAGTTTGTAGTAGGTTGTACAAGGTTGTACAAGTGTGTACAAGGTTGTACAAGTGTGTACAAGGTTGTACAAGTGTGTACAAGGTTGTACAAGTGTGTACAAGGTTGTACAAGTGTGTACAAGGTTGTACAAGTGTGTACAAGGGTTCACAAGTGTGTACAAGGGTGTACAATCGTGTACAAGCTTGTACAATCGTGTACAAGCTTGTACAAGTGTGTACAAGGGTTTACAGGTTTGTACAAGGTTGTACAAGTGTGTACAAGGGTGTACAAATGTGTACAAGGATGTAAAAGTTTATACAAGCGTGTACAAGTTTGTACAAGGTTGTTTAAGTGTGTACAATGTTTTACAATTGTGTACAAGGTTGTACAAGTGTGTACAAGGTTGTACAAGTGTGTACAAGGATGTACAAGTGTGTACAAGGTTGTACAAGTGTGTACAAGTTTGTACAAGAATGTACAAGTGTGTACAAGGTTTTACAATTGTGTAAAAGGTTGTACAAGTGTGTACAAGGTTGTACAAGTGTGTACAAGGTTGTACAAGTGTGTACAAGCTTGTACAAGTGTGTACAAGGTTGTACAATCGTGTACAAGCTTGTACAAGTGTGTACAAGGGTGTACAGGTTTGTACAAGGTTGTACAAGTGTGTACAAGGTTGTACAAGTGTGTACAAGGGTGTACAAGTTTGTACAAGTGTGTACAAGTTTGTACAATTGTGTACAAGTTTGTACAAGGTTGTACAAATGTATACAAGGGTGTACAAAAGTGTACAAGGGTGCACAAGTTTGTACAAGGGTGTACAAATGTGTACAAGCTTGTACAAGTGTGTACAAGGGTGTACAGGTTTGTACAAGGTTGTACAAGTGTTTACAAGGGTGTACAAGTATGCACAAGTATGTACAAGTTTGTACAAGTGTGTACAAGTTTGTAAAAGGTTGTACAAGTGTATACAAGGGTGTACAAGTGTGTACAAGGGTGCACAAGTGTGTACAAGGGTGTACAATCTTGTACAAGCTTGTATAAGTGTGTACAAGGGTGTACAGGTTTGTACAAGGTTGTACAAGTGTGTACAAGGGTGTACAAATGTGTACAAGGATGTAAAAGTTTGTACAAGTGTGTACAAGTTTGTACAAGGTTGTACAAGTAAGTACAAGTTTGTACAAGAATGTACAAGTGTGTACAAGGTTTTACAATTGTGTAAAAGGTTGTACAAGTGTGTACAAGGTTGTACAAGTGTGTACAAGGTTGTACAAGTGTGTACAAGGTTGTACAAGTGTGTACAAGGTTGTACAAGTGTGTACAAGGTTGTACAAGTGTGTACAAGGTTGTACAAGTGTGTACAAGGTTGTACAAGTGTGTACAAGGTTGTACAAGTGTGTACAAGGTTGTACAAGTGTGTACAAGGTTGTACAAGTGTGTACAAGGTTGTACAAGTGTGTACAAGGGTGCACAAGTGTGTACAAGGGTGTACAATCGTGTACATGCTTGTACAAGTTTTTACAAGGTTGTACAAGTGTGTACAAGGTTGTACAAGTGTGTACAAGGTTGTACAAACGTGTACAAGGTTGTACAAGTGTGTACAAGGTTGTACAAGTGTGTACAAAGTTGTATAAGTGTGTACAAAGGTGTACAAGTGTGTACAAGGTTGTACAAGTGTGTACAAGGTTGTACAAGTGTGTACAAGGGTGTACAAGTTTGTACAAGTGTGTACAAGTTTGTACAAGTGTGTACAAGTTTGTACAAGGTTGTACAAATGTATACAAGGGTGTACAAAAGTGTACAAGGGTGCACAAGTTTGTACAAGGGTGTACAAGTGTGTACAAGCTTGTAGAAGTGTGTACAAGCTTGTACAAGTGTGTACAAGGGTGTACAGGTTTGTACAAGGTTGTACAAGTGTTTACAAGGGAGTACAAGTATGTACAAGAATGTACAAGTGTGTACAAGGTTGTACAAGTGTGTACAAGGTTGTACAAGTGTGTACAAGGTTGTACAAGTGTGTACAAGGTTGTACAAGTGTGTACAAGGTTGAACAAGTGTGTACAAAGGTGTACAAGTGTGTACAAGGTTGTACAAGTGTGTACAAGGTTGTACAAGTGTGTACAAGGTTGTACAAGTGTGTACAAGGTTGTACAAGGTTGTACAATTGTGTACAAGGTTGTACAAGTGTGTACAAGGTTGTACAAGTGTGTACAAGGGTGTACAAGTGTGTACAAGCTTGTACAAGTGTGTACAAGGGTGTACAGGTTTGTACAAGGTTGTACAAGTGTTTACAAGTGTGTACAAGTTTGTAAAAGGTTGTACAAGTGTGTACAAGGGTGTACAAGTGTGTACAAGGGTGCACAAGTGTGTACAAGGGTGTACAATCGTGTACAAGCTTGTACAAGTGTGTACAAGGGTGTACAGGTTTGTACAAGGTTGTACAAGTGTGTACAAGGTTGTACAAGTGTGTACAAGGGTGTACAAGTTTGTACAAGTGTGTACAAGTTTGTACAATTGTGTACAAGTTTGTACAAGGTTGTACAAATGTATACAAGGGTGTACAAAAGTGTACAAGGGTGCACAAGTTTGTACAAGGGTGTACAAGTGTGTACAAGCTTGTACAAGTGTGTACAAGCTTGTACAAGTGTGTACAAGGGTGTACAGGTTTGTACAAGGTTGTACAAGTGTTTACAAGGGTGTACAAGTATGCACAAGAATGTACAAGTTTGTACAAGTGTGTACAAGTTTGTAAAAGGTTGTACAAGTGTATACAAGGGTGTACAAGTGTGTACAAGGGTGCACAAGTGTGTACAAGGGTGTACAATCTTGTACAAGCTTGTACAAGTGTGTACAAGGGTTTACAGGTTTGTACAAGGTTGTACAAGTGTGTACAAGGGTGTACAAATGTGTACAAGGATGTAAAAGTTTGTACAAGTGTGTACAAGTTTGTACAAGGTTGTACAAGTAAGTACAAGTTTGTACAAGAATGTACAAGTGTGTACAAGGTTTTACAATTGTGTAAAAGGTTGTACAAGTGTGTACAAGGTTGTACAAGTGTGTACAAGGTTGTACAAGTGTGTACAAGGTTGTACAAGTGTGTACAAGGTTGTACAAGTGTGTACAAGGTTGTACAAGTGTGTACAAGGTTGTACAAGTGTGTACAAGGGTGCACAAGTGTGTACAAGGGTGTACAATCGTGTACATGCTTGTACAAGTTTTTACAAGGTTGTACAAGTGTGTACAAGGTTGTACAAGTGTGTACAAGGTTGTACAAACGTGTACAAGGTTGTACAAGTGTGTACAAGGTTGTACAAGTGTGTACAAAGTTGTATAAGTGTGTACAAAGGTGTACAAGTGTGTACAAGGTTGTACAAGTGTGTACAAGGTTGTACAAGTGTGTACAAGGGTGTACAAGTTTGTACAAGTGTGTACAAGTTTGTACAAGTGTGTACAAGTTTATACAAGGTTGTACAAATGTATACAAGGGTGTACAAAAGTGTACAAGGGTGCACAAGTTTGTACAAGGGTGTACAAGTGTGTACAAGCTTGTAGAAGTGTGTACAAGCTTGTACAAGTGTGTACAAGGGTGTACAGGTTTGTACAAGGTTGTACAAGTGTTTACAAGGGAGTACAAGTATGTACAAGAATGTACAAGTGTGTACAAGGTTGTACAAGTGTGTACAAGGTTGTACAAGTGTGTACAAGGTTGTACAAGTGTGTACAAGGTTGTACAAGTGTGTACAAGGTTGTACAAGTGTGTACAAGGTTGAACAAGTGTGTACAAAGGTGTACAAGTGTGTACAAGGTTGTACAAGTGTGTACAAGGTTGTACAAGTGTGTACAAGGTTGTACAAGTGTGTACAAGGTTGTACAAGGTTGTACAATTGTGTACAAGGTTGTACAAGTGTGTACAAGGTTGTACAAGTGTGTACAAGGGTGTACAAGTGTGTACAAGCTTGTACAAGTGTGTACAAGGGTGTACAGGTTTGTACAAGGTTGTACAAGTGTTTACAAGTGTGTACAAGTTTGTAAAAGGTTGTACAAGTGTGTACAAGGGTGTACAAGTGTGTACAAGGGTGCACAAGTGTGTACAAGGGTGTACAATCGTGTACAAGCTTGTACAAGTGTGTACAAGGGTGTACAGGTTTGTACAAGGTTGTACAAGTGTGTACAAGGTTGTACAAGTGTGTACAAGGGTGTACAAGTTTGTACAAGTGTGTACAAGTTTGTACAATTGTGTACAAGTTTGTACAAGGTTGTACAAATGTATACAAGGGTGTACAAAAGTGTACAAGGGTGCACAAGTTTGTACAAGGGTGTACAAGTGTGTACAAGCTTGTACAAGTGTGTACAAGCTTGTACAAGTGTGTACAAGGGTGTACAGGTTTGTACAAGGTTGTACAAGTGTTTACAAGGGTGTACAAGTATGCACAAGAATGTACAAGTTTGTACAAGTGTGTACAAGTTTGTAAAAGGTTGTACAAGTGTATACAAGGGTGTACAAGTGTGTACAAGGGTGCACAAGTGTGTACAAGGGTGTACAATCTTGTACAAGCTTGTACAAGTGTGTACAAGGGTTTTCAGGTTTGTACAAGGTTGTACAAGTGTGTACAAGGGTGTACAAATGTGTACAAGGATGTAAAAGTTTGTACAAGTGTGTACAAGTTTGTACAAGGTTGTACAAGTAAGTACAAGTTTGTACAAGAATGTACAAGTGTGTACAAGGTTTTACAATTGTGTAAAAGGTTGTACAAGTGTGTACAAGGTGGTACAAGTGTGTACAAGGTTGTACAAGTGTGTACAAGGTTGTACAAGTGTGTACAAGTTTGTACAAGTGTGTACAAGGTTGTACAAGTGTGTACAAGGTTGTACAAGTGTGTACAAGGTTGTACAAGTGTGTACAAGGTTGTACAAGTGTGTAAAAGGGTGCACAAGTGTGTACAAGGGTGTACAATCGTGTACATGCTTGTACAAGTTTTTACAAGGTTGTACAAGTGTGTACAAGGTTGTACAAGTGTGTACAAGGTTGTACAAACGTGTACAAGGTTGTACAAGTGTGTACAAGGTTGTACAAGTGTGTACAAGGTTGTATAAGTGTGTACAAAGGTGTACAAGTGTGTACAAGGTTGTACAAGTGTGTACAAGGTTGTACAAGTGTGTACATGGTTGTACAAGGTTGTACAATTGTGTACAAGGTTGTACAATTGTGTACAAGGTTGTACAAGTGTGTACAAGGTTGTACAAGTGTGTACAAGGGTGTACAGGTTTGTACAAGTGTGTACAAGTTTGTACAAGTGTGTACAAGTTTGTACAAGTGTGTACAAGTTTGTACAAGGTTGTACCAATGTATACAAGGGTGTACAAAAGTGTACAAGGGTGCACAAGTTTGTACAAGGGTGTACAAGTGTGTACAAGCTTGTACAAGTGTGTACAAGCTTGTACAAGTGTGTACAAGGGTGTACAGGTTTGTACAAGGTTGTACAAGTGTTTACAAGGGTGTACAAAAGAATGTACAAGTTTGTACAAGTGTGTACAAGTTTGTAAAAGGTTGTACAAGTGTGTACAAGGTTGTACAAGTGTGTACAAGGTTGTTTCATAGTGTACAAGGTTGTACAAGTGTGTACAAAGGTGTACAAGTGTGTACAAGGTTGTACAAGTGTGTACAAAGTTGTACAAGTGTGTACATGGTTGTACAAGGTTGTACAATTGTGTACAAGGTTGTACAAGTGTGTACAAGGGTGCACAAGTTTGTACAAGGGTGTACAAGTGTGTACAAGCTTGTACAAGTGTGTACAAGCTTGTACAAGTGTGTACAAGTGTGTACAAGTTTGTACAAGGTTGTACAAGTGTTTACAAGGGTGTACAAGTATGTACAAGAATGTTCAAGTTTGTACAAGTGTGTACAAGTTTGTAAAAGGTTGTACAAGTGTGTACAAGGGTGTACAAGTGTGTACAAGGGTGCACAAGTGTGTACAAGGGTGTACAATCGTGTACAAGCTTGTACAAGTGTGTACAAGGGTGTACAGGTTTGTACAAGGTTGTACAAGTGTGTACAAGGGTGTACAAATGTGTACAAGGATGTAAAAGTTTGTACAAGTGTGTACAAGTTTGTACAAGGATGTACAAGTGTGTACAAGTTTGTTCAAGTGTGTACAAGTTTGTACAAGGTTGTACAAATGTGTACAAGGGTGTACAAAAGTGTACGAGGGTGCACAAGTTTGTACAAGGGTGTACAAGTGTGTACAAGTTTGTACAAGTGTGTACAAGCTTGTACAAGGGTTTACAGGTTTGTACAAGGTTGTACAAGTGTGTACAAGGGTGTACAAGTATGTACAAGAATGTACAAGTTTGTACAAGTGTGTACAAGGGTGTACAAGTATGTACAAGAATGTACAAGTTTGTACAAGTGTGTACAAGGGTGTACAAATGTGTACAAGAATGTAAAAGTTTGTACAAGTGTGTACAAGTTTGTAGTAGGTTGTACAAGGTTGTACAAGTGTGTACAAGGTTGTACAAGTGTGTACAAGGTTGTACAAGTGTGTACAAGGTTGTACAAGTGTGTACAAGGTTGTACAAGTGTGTACAAGGTTGTACAAGTGTGTACAAGGTTGTACAAGTGTGTACAAGGGTTCACAAGTGTGTACAAGGGTGTACAATCGTGTACAAGCTTGTACAATCGTGTACAAGCTTGTACAAGTGTGTACAAGGGTTTACAGGTTTGTACAAGGTTGTACAAGTGTGTACAAGGGTGTACAAATGTGTACAAGGATGTAAAAGTTTATACAAGTGTGTACAAGTTTGTACAAGGTTGTTTAAGTGTGTACAATGTTTTACAATTGTGTACAAGGTTGTACAAGTGTGTACAAGGTTGTACAAGTGTGTACAAGGATGTACAAGTGTGTACAAGGTTGTACAAGTGTGTACAAGTTTGTACAAGAATGTACAAGTGTGTACAAGGTTTTACAATTGTGTAAAAGGTTGTACAAGTGTGTACAAGGTTGTACAAGTGTGTACAAGGTTGTACAAGTGTGTACAAGCTTGTACAAGTGTGTACAAGGTTGTACAATCGTGTACAAGCTTGTACAAGTGTGTACAAGGGTGTACAGGTTTGTACAAGGTTGTACAAGTGTGTACAAGGTTGTACAAGTGTGTACAAGGGTGTACAAGTTTGTACAAGTGTGTACAAGTTTGTACAATTGTGTACAAGTTTGTACAAGGTTGTACAAATGTATACAAGGGTGTACAAAAGTGTACAAGGGTGCACAAGTTTGTACAAGGGTGTACAAATGTGTACAAGCTTGTACAAGTGTGTACAAGCTTGTACAAGTGTGTACAAGGGTGTACAGGTTTGTACAAGGTTGTACAAGTGTTTACAAGGGTGTACAAGTATGCACAAGTATGTACAAGTTTGTACAAGTGTGTACAAGTTTGTAAAAGGTTGTACAAGTGTATACAAGGGTGTACAAGTGTGTACAAGGGTGCACAAGTGTGTACAAGGGTGTACAATCTTGTACAAGCTTGTACAAGTGTGTACAAGGGTGTACAGGTTTGTACAAGGTTGTACAAGTGTGTACAAGGGTGTACAAATGTGTACAAGGATGTAAAAGTTTGTACAAGTGTGTACAAGTTTGTACAAGGTTGTACAAGTAAGTACAAGTTTGTACAAGAATGTACAAGTGTGTACAAGGTTTTACAATTGTGTAAAAGGTTGTACAAGTGTGTACAAGGTTGTACAAGTGTGTACAAGGTTGTACAAGTGTGTACAAGGTTGTACAAGTGTGTACAAGTTTGTACAAGTGTGTACAAGGTTGTACAAGTGTGTACAAGGTTGTACAAGTGTGTACAAGGTTGTACAAGTGTGTACAAGGTTGTACAAGTGTGTAAAAGGGTGCACAAGTGTGTACAAGGGTGTACAATCGTGTACATGCTTGTACAAGTTTTTACAAGGTTGTACAAGTGTGTACAAGGTTGTACAAGTGTGTACAAGGTTGTATAAGTGTGTACAAAGGTGTACAAGTGTGTACAAGGTTGTACAAGTGTGTACAAGGTTGTACAAGTGTGTACATGGTTGTACAAGGTTGTACAATTGTGTACAAGGTTGTACAATTGTGTACAAGGTTGTACAAGTGTGTACAAGGTTGTACAAGTGTGTACAAGGGTGTACAAGTTTGTACAAGTGTGTACAAGTTTGTACAAGTGTGTACAAGTTTGTACAAGTGTGTACAAGTTTGTACAAGGTTGTACCAATGTATACAAGGGTGTACAAAAGTGTACAAGGGTGCACAAGTTTGTACAAGGGTGTACAAGTGTGTACAAGCTTGTACAAGTGTGTACAAGCTTGTACAAGTGTGTACAAGGGTGTACAGGTTTGTACAAGGTTGTACAAGTGTTTACAAGGGTGTACAAAAGAATGTACAAGTTTGTACAAGTGTGTACAAGTTTGTAAAAGGTTGTACAAGTGTGTACAAGGTTGTACAAGTGTGTACAAGGTTGTATCATAGTGTACAAGGTTGTACAAGTGTGTACAAAGGTGTACAAGTGTGTACAAGGTTGTACAAGTGTGTACAAAGTTGTACAAGTGTGTACATGGTTGTACAAGGTTGTACAATTGTGTACAAGGTTGTACAAGTGTGTACAAGGGTGCACAAGTTTGTACAAGGGTGTACAAGTGTGTACAAGCTTGTACAAGTGTGTACAAGCTTGTACAAGTGTGTACAAGTGTGTACAAGTTTGTACAAGGTTGTACAAGTGTTTACAAGGGTGTACAAGTATGTACAAGAATGTTCAAGTTTGTACAAGTGTGTACAAGTTTGTAAAAGGTTGTACAAGTGTGTACAAGGGTGTACAAGTGTGTACAAGGGTGCACAAGTGTGTACAAGGGTGTACAATCGTGTACAAGCTTGTACAAGTGTGTACAAGGGTGTACAGGTTTGTACAAGGTTGTACAAGTGTGTACAAGGGTGTACAAATGTGTACAAGGATGTAAAAGTTTGTACAAGTGTGTACAAGTTTGTACAAGGATGTACAAGTGTGTACAAGTTTGTTCAAGTGTGTACAAGTTTGTACAAGGTTGTACAAATGTGTACAAGGGTGTACAAAAGTGTACGAGGGTGCACAAGTTTGTACAAGGGTGTACAAGTGTGTACAAGTTTGTACAAGTGTGTACAAGCTTGTACAAGGGTTTACAGGTTTGTACAAGGTTGTACAAGTGTGTACAAGGGTGTACAAGTATGTACAAGAATGTACAAGTTTGTACAAGTGTGTACAAGGGTGTACAAGTATGTACAAGAATGTACAAGTTTGTACAAGTGTGTACAAGGGTGTACAAATGTGTACAAGAATGTAAAAGTTTGTACAAGTGTGTACAAGTTTGTAGTAGGTTGTACAAGGTTGTACAAGTGTGTACAAGGTTGTACAAGTGTGTACAAGGTTGTACAAGTGTGTACAAGGTTGTACAAGTGTGTACAAGGTTGTACAAGTGTGTACAAGGTTGTACAAGTGTGTACAAGGTTGTACAAGTGTGTACAAGGGTTCACAAGTGTGTACAAGGGTGTACAATCGTGTACAAGCTTGTACAATCGTGTACAAGCTTGTACAAGTGTGTACAAGGGTTTACAGGTTTGTACAAGGTTGTACAAGTGTGTACAAGAGTGTACAAATGTGTACAAGGATGTAAAAGTTTATACAAGTGTGTACAAGTTTGTACAAGGTTGTTTAAGTGTGTACAATGTTTTACAATTGTGTACAAGGTTGTACAAGTGTGTACAAGGTTGTACAAGTGTGTACAAGGATGTACAAGTGTGTACAAGGTTGTACAAGTGTGTACAAGTTTGTACAAGAATGTACAAGTGTGTACAAGGTTTTACAATTGTGTAAAAGGTTGTACAAGTGTGTACAAGGTTGTACAAGTGTGTACAAGGTTGTACAAGTGTGTACAAGCTTGTACAAGTGTGTACAAGGTTGTACAATCGTGTACAAGCTTGTACAAGTGTGTACAAGGGTGTACAGGTTTGTACAAGGTTGTACAAGTGTGTACAAGGTTGTACAAGTGTGTACAAGGGTGTACAAGTTTGTACAAGTGTGTACAAGTTTGTACAATTGTGTACAAGTTTGTACAAGGTTGTACAAATGTATACAAGGGTGTACAAAAGTGTACAAGGGTGCACAAGTTTGTACAAGGGTGTACAAATGTGTACAAGCTTGTACAAGTGTGTACAAGCTTGTACAAGTGTGTACAAGGGTGTACAGGTTTGTACAAGGTTGTACAAGTGTTTACAAGGGTGTACAAGTATGCACAAGTATGTACAAGTTTGTACAAGTGTGTACAAGTTTGTAAAAGGTTGTACAAGTGTATACAAGGGTGTACAAGTGTGTACAAGGGTGCACAAGTGTGTACAAGGGTGTACAATCTTGTACAAGCTTGTACAAGTGTGTACAAGGGTGTACAGGTTTGTACAAGGTTGTACAAGTGTGTACAAGGGTGTACAAATGTGTACAAGGATGTAAAAGTTTGTACAAGTGTGTACAAGTTTGTACAAGGTTGTACAAGTAAGTACAAGTTTGTACAAGAATGTACAAGTGTGTACAAGGTTTTACAATTGTGTAAAAGGTTGTACAAGTGTGTACAAGGTTGTACAAGTGTGTACAAGGTTGTACAAGTGTGTACAAGGTTGTACAAGTGTGTACAAGGTTGTACAAGTGTGTACAAGGTTGTACAAGTGTGTACAAGGTTGTACAAGTGTGTATAAGGGTGCACAAGTGTGTACAAGGGTGTACAATCGTGTACATGCTTGTACAAGGTTTTACAAGGTTGTACAAGTGTGTACAAGGTTGTACAAGTGTGTACAAGGTTGTACAAACGTGTACAAGGTTGTACAAGTGTGTACAAGGTTGTACAAGTGTGTACAAGGTTGTATAAGTGTGTACAAAGGTGTACAAGTGTGTACAAGGTTGTACAAGTGTGTACAAGGTTGTACAAGTGTGTACATGGTTGTACAAGGTTGTACAATTGTGTACAAGGTTGTACAAGTGTGTACAAGGTTGTACAAGTGTGTACAAGGGTGTACAAGTTTGTACAAGTGTGTACAAGTTTGTACAAGTGTGTACAAGTTTGTACAAGTGTGTACAAGTTTGTACAAGGTTGTACCAATGTATACAAGGGTGTACAAAAGTGTACAAGGGTGCACAAGTTTGTACAAGGGTGTACAAGTGTGTACAAGCTTGTACAAGTGTGTACAAGCTTGTACAAGTGTGTACAAGGGTGTACAGGTTTGTACAAGGTTGTACAAGTGTTTACAAGGGTGTACAAAAGAATGTACAAGTTTGTACAAGTGTGTACAAGTTTGTACAAGTGTGTACAAGTTTGTACAAGTGTGTACAAGTTTGTACAAGTGTGTACAAGTTTGTACAAGGTTGTACCAATGTATACAAGGGTGTACAAAAGTGTACAAGGGTGCACAAGTTTGTACAAGGGTGTACAAGTGTGTAACAGCTTGTACAAGTGTGTACAAGCTTGTACAAGTGTGTACAAGGGTGTACAGGTTTGTACAAGGTTGTACAAGTGTTTACAAGGGTGTACAAAAGAATGTACAAGTTTGTACAAGTGTGTACAAGTTTGTAAAAGGTTGTACAAGTGTGTACAAGGTTGTACAAGTGTGTACAAGGTTGTATCATAGTGTACAAGGTTGTACAAGTGTGTACAAAGGTGTACAAGTGTGTACAAGGTTGTACAAGTGTGTACAAAGTTGTACAAGTGTGTACATGGTTGTACAAGGTTGTACAATTGTGTACAAGGTTGTACAAGTGTGTACAAGGGTGCACAAGTTTGTACAAGGGTGTACAAGTGTGTACAAGCTTGTACAAGTGTGTACAAGCTTGTACAAGTGTGTACAAGTGTGTACAAGTTTGTACAAGGTTGTACAAGTGTTTACAAGGGTGTACAAGTATGTACAAGAATGTTCAAGTTTGTACAAGTGTGTACAAGTTTGTAAAAGGTTGTACAAGTGTGTACAAGGGTGTACAAGTGTGTACAAGGGTGCACAAGTGTGTACAAGGGTGTACAATCGTGTACAAGCTTGTACAAGTGTGTACAAGGGTGTACAGGTTTGTACAAGGTTGTACAAGTGTGTACAAGGGTGTACAAATGTGTACAAGGATGTAAAAGTTTGTACAAGTGTGTACAAGTTTGTACAAGGATGTACAAGTGTGTACAAGTTTGTTCAAGTGTGTACAAGTTTGTACAAGGTTGTACAAATGTGTACAAGGGTGTACAAAAGTGTACGAGGGTGCACAAGTTTGTACAAGGGTGTACAAGTGTGTACAAGTTTGTACAAGTGTGTACAAGGGTGTACAGGTTTGTACAAGGTTGTACAAGTGTGTACAAGGGTGTACAAATGTGTACAAGGATGTAAAAGTTTGTACAAGTGTGTACAAGTTTGTACAAGGTTGTACAAATGTGTACAAGGGTGTACAAAAGTGTACGAGGGTGCACAAGTTTGTACAAGTGTGTACAAGGTTGTACAAGTGTGTACAAGGTTGTACAAGTGTGTACAAGGTTGTACAAGTGTGTACAAGGTTGTACAAGTGTGTACAAGGGTTCACAAGTGTGTACAAGGGTGTACAATCGTGTACAAGCTTGTACAATCGTGTACAAGCTTGTACAAGTGTGTACAAGGGTTTACAGGTTTGTACAAGGTTGTACAAGTGTGTACAAGGGTGTACAAATGTGTACAAGGATGTAAAAGTTTATACAAGTGTGTACAAGTTTGTACAAGGTTGTTTAAGTGTGTACAATGTTTTACAATTGTGTACAAGGTTGTACAAGTGTGTACAAGGTTGTACAAGTGTGTACAAGGATGTACAAGTGTGTACAAGGTTGTACAAGTGTGTACAAGTTTGTACAAGAATGTACAAGTGTGTACAAGGTTTTACAATTGTGTAAAAGGTTGTACAAGTGTGTACAAGGTTGTACAAGTGTGTACAAGGTTGTACAAGTGTGTACAAGGTTGTACAAGTGTGTACAAGCTTGTACAAGTGTGTACAAGGTTGTACAATCGTGTACAAGCTTGTACAAGTGTGTACAAGGGTGTACAGGTTTGTACAAGGTTGTACAAGTGTGTACAAGGTTGTACAAGTGTGTACAAGGGTGTACAAGTTTGTACAAGTGTGTACAAGTTTGTACAATTGTGTACAAGTTTGTACAAGGTTGTACAAATGTATACAAGGGTGTACAAAAGTGTACAAGGGTGCACAAGTTTGTACAAGGGTGTACAAATGTGTACAAGCTTGTACAAGTGTGTACAAGCTTGTACAAGTGTGTACAAGGGTGTACAGGTTTGTACAAGGTTGTACAAGTGTTTACAAGGGTGTACAAGTATGCACAAGTATGTACAAGTTTGTACAAGTGTGTACAAGTTTGTAAAAGGTTGTACAAGTGTATACAAGGGTGTACAAGTGTGTACAAGGGTGCACAAGTGTGTACAAGGGTGTACAATCTTGTACAAGCTTGTACAAGTGTGTACAAGGGTGTACAGGTTTGTACAAGGTTGTACAAGTGTGTACAAGGGTGTACAAATGTGTACAAGGATGTAAAAGTTTGTACAAGTGTGTACAAGTTTGTACAAGGTTGTACAAGTAAGTACAAGTTTGTACAAGAATGTACAAGTGTGTACAAGGTTTTACAATTGTGTAAAAGGTTGTACAAGTGTGTACAAGGTTGTACAAGTGTGTACAAGGTTGTACAAGTGTGTACAAGGTTGTACAAGTGTGTACAAGGTTGTACAAGTGTGTACAAGGTTGTACAAGTGTGTACAAGGTTGTACAAGTGTGTACAAGGGTGCACAAGTGTGTACAAGGGTGTACAATCGTGTACATGCTTGTACAAGTTTTTACAAGGTTGTACAAGTGTGTACAAGGTTGTACAAGTGTGTACAAGGTTGTACAAACGTGTACAAGGTTGTACAAGTGTGTACAAGGTTGTACAAGTGTGTACAAGGTTGTATAAGTGTGTACAAAGGTGTACAAGTGTGTACAAGGTTGTACAAGTGTGTACAAGGTTGTACAAGTGTGTACATGGTTGTACAAGGTTGTACAATTGTGTACAAGGTTGTACAAGTGTGTACAAGGTTGTACAAGTGTGTACAAGGTTGTACAAGTGTGTACAAGGGTGTACAAGTTTGTACAAGTGTGTACAAGTTTGTACAAGTGTGTACAAGTTTGTACAAGGTTGTACCAATGTATACAAGGGTGTACAAAAGTGTACAAGGGTGCACAAGTTTGTACAAGGGTGTACAAGTGTGTACAAGCTTGTACAAGTGTGTACAAGCTTGTACAAGTGTGTACAAGGGTGTACAGGTTTGTACAAGGTTGTACAAGTGTTTACAAGGGTGTACAAAAGAATGTACAAGTTTGTACAAGTGTGTACAAGTTTGTACAAGTGTGTACAAGTTTGTACAAGTGTGTACAAGTTTGTACAAGTGTGTACAAGTTTGTACAAGGTTGTACCAATGTATACAAGGGTGTACAAAAGTGTACAAGGGTGCACAAGTTTGTACAAGGGTGTACAAGTGTGTAACAGCTTGTACAAGTGTGTACAAGCTTGTACAAGTGTGTACAAGGGTGTACAGGTTTGTACAAGGTTGTACAAGTGTTTACAAGGGTGTACAAAAGAATGTACAAGTTTGTACAAGTGTGTACAAGTTTGTAAAAGGTTGTACAAGTGTGTACAAGGTTGTACAAGTGTGTACAAGGTTGTATCATAGTGTACAAGGTTGTACAAGTGTGTACAAAGGTGTACAAGTGTGTACAAGGTTGTACAAGTGTGTACAAAGTTGTACAAGTGTGTACATGGTTGTACAAGGTTGTACAATTGTGTACAAGGTTGTACAAGTGTGTACAAGGGTGCACAAGTTTGTACAAGGGTGTACAAGTGTGTACAAGCTTGTACAAGTGTGTACAAGCTTGTACAAGTGTGTACAAGTGTGTACAAGTTTGTACAAGGTTGTACAAGTGTTTACAAGGGTGTACAAGTATGTACAAGAATGTTCAAGTTTGTACAAGTGTGTACAAGTTTGTAAAAGGTTGTACAAGTGTGTACAAGGGTGTACAAGTGTGTACAAGGGTGCACAAGTGTGTACAAGGGTGTACAATCGTGTACAAGCTTGTACAAGTGTGTACAAGGGTGTACAGGTTTGTACAAGGTTGTACAAGTGTGTACAAGGGTGTACAAATGTGTACAAGGATGTAAAAGTTTGTACAAGTGTGTACAAGTTTGTACAAGGATGTACAAGTGTGTACAAGTTTGTTCAAGTGTGTACAAGTTTGTACAAGGTTGTACAAATGTGTACAAGGGTGTACAAAAGTGTACGAGGGTGCACAAGTTTGTACAAGGGTGTACAAGTGTGTACAAGTTTGTACAAGTGTGTACAAGGGTGTACAGGTTTGTACAAGGTTGTACAAGTGTGTACAAGGGTGTACAAATGTGTACAAGGATGTAAAAGTTTGTACAAGTGTGTACAAGTTTGTACAAGGTTGTACAAATGTGTACAAGGGTGTACAAAAGTGTACGAGGGTGCACAAGTTTGTACAAGTGTGTACAAGGTTGTACAAGTGTGTACAAGGTTGTACAAGTGTGTACAAGGTTGTACAAGTGTGTACAAGGGTTCACAAGTGTGTACAAGGGTGTACAATCGTGTACAAGCTTGTACAATCGTGTACAAGCTTGTACAAGTGTGTACAAGGGTTTACAGGTTTGTACAAGGTTGTACAAGTGTGTACAAGGGTGTACAAATGTGTACAAGGATGTAAAAGTTTATACAAGTGTGTACAAGTTTGTACAAGGTTGTTTAAGTGTGTACAATGTTTTACAATTGTGTACAAGGTTGTACAAGTGTGTACAAGGTTGTACAAGTGTGTACAAGGATGTACAAGTGTGTACAAGGTTGTACAAGTGTGTACAAGTTTGTACAAGAATGTACAAGTGTGTACAAGGTTTTACAATTGTGTAAAAGGTTGTACAAGTGTGTACAAGGTTGTACAAGTGTGTACAAGGTTGTACAAGTGTGTACAAGCTTGTACAAGTGTGTACAAGGTTGTACAATCGTGTACAAGCTTGTACAAGTGTGTACAAGGGTGTACAGGTTTGTACAAGGTTGTACAAGTGTGTACAAGGTTGTACAAGTGTGTACAAGGGTGTACAAGTTTGTACAAGTGTGTACAAGTTTGTACAATTGTGTACAAGTTTGTACAAGGTTGTACAAATGTATACAAGGGTGTACAAAAGTGTACAAGGGTGCACAAGTTTGTACAAGGGTGTACAAATGTGTACAAGCTTGTACAAGTGTGTACAAGCTTGTACAAGTGTGTACAAGGGTGTACAGGTTTGTACAAGGTTGTACAAGTGTTTACAAGGGTGTACAAGTATGCACAAGTATGTACAAGTTTGTACAAGTGTGTACAAGTTTGTAAAAGGTTGTACAAGTGTATACAAGGGTGTACAAGTGTGTACAAGGGTGCACAAGTGTGTACAAGGGTGTACAATCTTGTACAAGCTTGTACAAGTGTGTACAAGGGTGTACAGGTTTGTACAAGGTTGTACAAGTGTGTACAAGGGTGTACAAATGTGTACAAGGATGTAAAAGTTTGTACAAGTGTGTACAAGTTTGTACAAGGTTGTACAAGTAAGTACAAGTTTGTACAAGAATGTACAAGTGTGTACAAGGTTTTACAATTGTGTAAAAGGTTGTACAAGTGTGTACAAGGTTGTACAAGTGTGTACAAGGTTGTACAAGTGTGTACAAGGTTGTACAAGTGTGTACAAGGTTGTACAAGTGTGTACAAGGTTGTACAAGTGTGTACAAGGTTGTACAAGTGTGTACAAGGGTGCACAAGTGTGTACAAGGGTGTACAATCGTGTACATGCTTGTACAAGTTTTTACAAGGTTGTACAAGTGTGTACAAGGTTGTACAAGTGTGTACAAGGTTGTACAAACGTGTACAAGGTTGTACAAGTGTGTACAAGGTTGTACAAGTGTGTACAAGGTTGTATAAGTGTGTACAAAGGTGTACAAGTGTGTACAAGGTTGTACAAGTGTGTACAAGGTTGTACAAGTGTGTACATGGTTGTACAAGGTTGTACAATTGTGTACAAGGTTGTACAAGTGTGTACAAGGTTGTACAAGTGTGTACAAGGTTGTACAAGTGTGTACAAGGGTGTACAAGTTTGTACAAGTGTGTACAAGTTTGTACAAGTGTGTACAAGTTTGTACAAGGTTGTACCAATGTATACAAGGGTGTACAAAAGTGTACAAGGGTGCACAAGTTTGTACAAGGGTGTACAAGTGTGTACAAGCTTGTACAAGTGTGTACAAGCTTGTACAAGTGTGTACAAGGGTGTACAGGTTTGTACAAGGTTGTACAAGTGTTTACAAGGGTGTACAAAAGAATGTACAAGTTTGTACAAGTGTGTACAAGTTTGTAAAAGGTTGTACAAGTGTGTACAAGGTTGTACAAGTGTGTACAAGGTTGTATCATAGTGTACAAGGTTGTACAAGTGTGTACAAAGGTGTACAAGTGTGTACAAGGTTGTACAAGTGTGTACAAAGTTGTACAAGTGTGTACATGGTTGTACAAGGTTGTACAATTGTGTACAAGGTTGTACAAGTGTGTACAAGGGTGCACAAGTTTGTACAAGGGTGTACAAGTGTGTACAAGCTTGTACAAGTGTGTACAAGCTTGTACAAGTGTGTACAAGTGTGTACAAGTTTGTACAAGGTTGTACAAGTGTTTACAAGGGTGTACAAGTATGTACAAGGGTGTACAAGTATGTACAAGAATGTTCAAGTTTGTACAAGTGTGTACAAGTTTGTAAAAGGTTGTACAAGTGTGTACAAGGGTGTACAAGTGTGTACAAGGGTGCACAAGTGTGTACAAGGGTGTACAATCGTGTACAAGCTTGTACAAGTAGTGTGTACAAGGGTGTACAGGTTTGTACAAGGTTGTACAAGTGTGTACAAGGGTGTACAAATGTGTACAAGGATGTAAAAGTTTGTACAAGTGTGTACAAGTTTGTACAAGGTTGTACAAGTAAGTACAAGTTTGTACAAGAATGTACAAGTGTGTACAAGGTTTTACAATTGTGTAAAAGGTTGTACAAGTGTGTACAAGGTTGTACAAGTGTGTACAAGGTTGTACAAGTGTGTACAAGCTTGTACAAGTGTGTACAAGGTTGTACAAGTGTGTACAAGGTTGTACAAGGGTGTACAAGTTTGTACAAGTGTGTACAAGTTTGTACAATTGTGTACAAGTTTGTACAAGGTTGTACAAATGTATACAAGGGTGTACAAAAGTGTACAAGGGTGCACAAGTTTGTACAAGGGTGTACAAATGTGTACAAGCTTGTACAAGTGTGTACAAGCTTGTACAAGTGTGTACAAGGGTGTACAGGTTTGTACAAGGTTGTACAAGTGTTTACAAGGGTGTACAAGTATGCACAATTATGTACAAGTTTGTACAAGTGTGTACAAGTTTGTAAAAGGTTGTACAAGTGTATACAAGGGTGTACAAGTGTGTACAAGGGTGCACAAGTGTGTACAAGGGTGTACAATCTTGTACAAGCTTGTACAAGTGTGTACAAGGGTGTACAGGTTTGTACAAGGTTGTACAAGTGTGTACAAGGGTGTACAAATGTGTACAAGGATGTAAAAGTTTGTACAAGTGTGTACAAGTTTGTACAAGGTTGTACAAGTAAGTACAAGTTTGTACAAGAATGTACAAGTGTGTACAAGGTTTTACAATTGTGTAAAAGGTTGTACAAGTGTGTACAAGGTTGTACAAGTGTGTACAAGGTTGTACAAGTGTGTACAAGGTTGTACAAGTGTGTACAAGGGTGCACAAGTGTGTACAAGGGTGTACAATCGTGTACATGCTTGTACAAGTTTTTACAAGGTTGTACAAGTGTGTACAAGGTTGTATAAGTGTGTACAAAGGTGTACAAGTGTGTACAAGGTTGTACAAGTGTGTACAAGGTTGTACAAGTGTGTACATGGTTGTACAAGGTTGTACAATTGTGTACAAGGTTGTACAAGTGTGTACAAGGTTGTACAAGTGTGTACAAGGGTGTACAAGTTTGTACAAGTGTGTACAAGTTTGTACAAGTGTGTACAAGTTTGTACAAGGTTGTACCAATGTATACAAGGGTGTACAAAAGTGTACAAGGGTGCACAAGTTTGTACAAGGGTGTACAAGTGTGTACAAGCTTGTACAAGTGTGTACAAGCTTGTACAAGTGTGTACAAGCTTGTACAAGTGTGTACAAGGGTGTACAGGTTTGTACAAGGTTGTACAAGTGTTTACAAGGGTGTACAAAAGAATGTACAAGTTTGTACAAGTGTGTACAAGTTTGTAAAAGGTTGTACAAGTGTGTACAAGGTTGTACAAGTGTGTACAAGGTTGTATCATAGTGTACAAGGTTGTACAAGTGTGTACAAAGGTGTACAAGTGTGTACAAGGTTGTACAAGTGTGTACAAAGTTGTACAAGTGTGTACATGGTTGTACAAGGTTGTACAATTGTGTACAAGGTTGTACAAGTGTGTACAAGGGTGCACAAGTTTGTACAAGGGTGTACAAGTGTGTACAAGCTTGTACAAGTGTGTACAAGCTTGTACAAGTGTGTACAAGTGTGTACAAGTTTGTACAAGGTTGTACAAGTGTTTACAAGGGTGTACAAGTATGTACAAGAATGTTCAAGTTTGTACAAGTGTGTACAAGTTTGTAAAAGGTTGTACAAGTGTGTACAAGGGTGTACAAGTGTGTACAAGGGTGCACAAGTGTGTACAAGGGTGTACAATCGTGTACAAGCTTGTACAAGTGTGTACAAGGGTGTACAGGTTTGTACAAGGTTGTACAAGTGTGTACAAGGGTGTACAAATGTGTACAAGGATGTAAAAGTTTGTACAAGTGTGTACAAGTTTGTACAAGGTTGTACAAGTAAGTACAAGTTTGTACAAGAATTTACAAGTGTGTACAAGGTTTTACAATTGTGTAAAAGGTTGTACAAGTGTGTACAAGGTTGTACAAGTGTGTACAAGGTTGTACAAGTGTGTACAAGCTTGTACAAGTGTGTACAAGGTTGTACAAGTGTGTACAAGGTTGTACAAAAGGTTGTACAAGTGTGTACAAGTTTGTTCAAGTGTGTACAAGTTTGTACAAGGTTGTACAAATGTGTACAAGGGTGTACAAAAGTGTACAAGGGTGCACAAGTTTGTACAAGGGTGTACAAGTGTGTACAAGTTTGTACAAGTGTGTACAAGCTTGTACAAGGGTTTACAGGTTTGTACAAGGTTGTACAAGTTTGTACAAGGGTGTACAAGTATGTACAAGAATGTACAAGTTTGTACAAGTGTGTACAAGGGTGTACAAGTATGTACAAGAATGTACAAGTTTGTACAAGTGTGTACAAGGGTGTACAAATGTGTACAAGGATGTAAAAGTTTGTACAAGTGTGTACAAGTTTGTAGTAGGTTGTACAAGGTTGTACAAGTGTGTACAAGGTTGTACAAGTGTGTACAAGGTTGTACAAGTGTGTACAAGGTTGTACAAGTGTGTACAAGGTTGTACAAGTGTGTACAAGGTTGTACAAGTGTGTACAAGGTTGTACAAGTGTGTACAAGGTTGTACAAGTGTGTACAAGGTTGTACAAGTGTGTACAAGGTTGTACAAGTGTGTACAAGGTTGTACAAGTGTGTACAAGGGTTCACAAGTGTGTACAAGGGTGTACAATCGTGTACAAGCTTGTACAATCGTGTACAAGCTTGTACAAGTGTGTACAAGGGTTTACAGGTTTGTACAAGGTTGTACAAGTGTGTACAAGGGTGTACAAATGTGTACAAGGATGTAAAAGTTTATACAAGTGTGTACAAGTTTGTACAAGGTTGTTTAAGTGTGTACAATGTTTTACAATTGTGTACAAGGTTGTACAAGGTTGTACAAGTGTGTACAAGGATGTACAAGTGTGTACAAGGTTGTACAAGTGTGTACAAGTTTTTACAAGTGTGTACAAGTTTGTACAAGGTTGTACAAATGTGTACAAGGGTGTACAAATGTGTACAAGGGTGTACAAAAGTGTACAAGGGTGCACAAGTTTGTACAAGGGTGTACAAGTGTGTACAAGGGTGTACAGGTTTGTACAAGGTTGTACAAGTGTGTACAAGCTTGAACAAGTGTGTACAAGGTTGCACAAGTGTGTACAAGGTTGCACAAGTGTGTACAAGAGTGTACAATCGTGTACAAGCTTGTACAAGTGTGTACAAGGGTGTACAGGTTTGTACAAGGTTGTACAAGTGTGTACAAGGTTTTACAATTGTGTACAAGGTTGTACAAGTGTGTACAAGGTTGTACAAGTGTGTACAAGGTTGTACAAGTGTGTACAAGCTTGTACAAGTGTGTACAAGGTTGTACAAGTGTGTACATGGTTGTTCAAGTGTGTACATGTTTGTAAAAGTGTGTTTAAGTTTGTACAAGGTTGTACAAATGTGTACAAGGGTGTACAAAAGTGTACAAGGGTGCACAAGTTTGTACAAGGGTGTACAAGTGTGTACAAGCTTGTACAAGTGTGTACAATGGTGTACAGGTTTGTACTAGGTTGTACAAATGTGTACAAGGATGTACAAGTATGTACAAGAATGTACAATTTTGTACAAGTGTGTACAAGTTTGTAAAAGGTTGTACAAGTGTGTACAAGGGTGAACAAGTGTGTACAAGGTTGTACAAGTGTGTACAAGCTTGTACAAGTGTGTACAAGCTTGTACAAGTGTGTACAAGGGTGTACAAGTGTGTACAAGATTGTACAAGTTTTTACAAGGTTGTACAAGTGTGTACAAGGTTGTACAAGTGTGTACAAGGTTGTACAAGTGTGTACAAGGTTGTACAAGGTTGTACAATTGTGTACAAGGTTGTACAAGTGTGTACAAGGTTGTACAAGTGTGTACAAGTTTGTACAAGTGTGTACAAGGGTGTACAAGTTTGTACAAGTGTGTACAAGGTTGTACAAGTGTGTACAAGGGTGTACAAGTTTGTACAAGTGTGTACAAGTTTGTACAAGTGTGTACAAGTTTGTACAAGGTTGTACCAATGTATACAAGGGTGTACAAAAGTGTACAAGGGTGCACAAGTTTGTACAAGGGTGTACAAGTGTGTACAAGCTTGTACAAGTGTGTACAAGCTTGTACAAGTGTGTACAAGCTTGTACAAGTGTGTACAAGGGTGTACAGGTTTGTACAAGGTTGTACAAGTGTTTACAAGGGTGTACAAAAGAATGTACAAGTTTGTACAAGTGTGTACAAGTTTGTAAAAGGTTGTACAAGTGTGTACAAGGTTGTACAAGTGTGTACAAGGTTGTATCATAGTGTACAAGGTTGTACAAGTGTGTACAAAGGTGTACAAGTGTGTACAAGGTTGTACAAGTGTGTACAAAGTTGTACAAGTGTGTACATGGTTGTACAAGGTTGTACAATTGTGTACAAGGTTGTACAAGTGTGTACAAGGGTGCACAAGTTTGTACAAGGGTGTACAAGTGTGTACAAGCTTGTACAAGTGTGTACAAGCTTGTACAAGTGTGTACAAGTGTGTACAAGTTTGTACAAGGTTGTACAAGTGTTTACAAGGGTGTACAAGTATGTACAAGAATGTTCAAGTTTGTACAAGTGTGTACAAGTTTGTAAAAGGTTGTACAAGTGTGTACAAGGGTGTACAAGTGTGTACAAGGGTGCACAAGTGTGTACAAGGGTGTACAATCGTGTACAAGCTTGTACAAGTGTGTACAAGGGTGTACAGGTTTGTACAAGGTTGTACAAGTGTGTACAAGGGTGTACAAATGTGTACAAGGATGTAAAAGTTTGTACAAGTGTGTACAAGTTTGTACAAGGTTGTACAAGTAAGTACAAGTTTGTACAAGAATTTACAAGTGTGTACAAGGTTTTACAATTGTGTAAAAGGTTGTACAAGTGTGTACAAGGTTGTACAAGTGTGTACAAGGTTGTACAAGTGTGTACAAGCTTGTACAAGTGTGTACAAGGTTGTACAAGTGTGTACAAGGTTGTACAAAAGGTTGTACAAGTGTGTACAAGTTTGTTCAAGTGTGTACAAGTTTGTACAAGGTTGTACAAATGTGTACAAGGGTGTACAAAAGTGTACAAGGGTGCACAAGTTTGTACAAGGGTGTACAAGTGTGTACAAGTTTGTACAAGTGTGTACAAGCTTGTACAAGGGTTTACAGGTTTGTACAAGGTTGTACAAGTTTGTACAAGGGTGTACAAGTATGTACAAGAATGTACAAGTTTGTACAAGTGTGTACAAGGGTGTACAAGTATGTACAAGAATGTACAAGTTTGTACAAGTGTGTACAAGGGTGTACAAATGTGTACAAGGATGTAAAAGTTTGTACAAGTGTGTACAAGTTTGTAGTAGGTTGTACAAGGTTGTACAAGTGTGTACAAGGTTGTACAAGTGTGTACAAGGTTGTACAAGTGTGTACAAGGTTGTACAAGTGTGTACAAGGTTGTACAAGTGTGTACAAGGTTGTACAAGTGTGTACAAGGTTGTACAAGTGTGTACAAGGTTGTACAAGTGTGTACAAGGTTGTACAAGTGTGTACAAGGGTTCACAAGTGTGTACAAGGGTGTACAATCGTGTACAAGCTTGTACAATCGTGTACAAGCTTGTACAAGTGTGTACAAGGGTTTACAGGTTTGTACAAGGTTGTACAAGTGTGTACAAGGGTGTACAAATGTGTACAAGGATGTAAAAGTTTATACAAGTGTGTACAAGTTTGTACAAGGTTGTTTAAGTGTGTACAATGTTTTACAATTGTGTACAAGGTTGTACAAGGTTGTACAAGTGTGTACAAGGATGTACAAGTGTGTACAAGGTTGTACAAGTGTGTACAGGTTTGTACAAGTGTGTACAAGTTTGTACAAGGTTGTACAAATGTGTACAAGGGTGTACAAATGTGTACAAGGGTGTACAAAAGTGTACAAGGGTGCACAAGTTTGTACAAGGGTGTACAAGTGTGTACAAGGGTGTACAGGTTTGTACAAGGTTGTACAAGTGTGTACAAGCTTGAACAAGTGTGTACAAGGTTGCACAAGTGTGTACAAGGTTGCACAAGTGTGTACAAGAGTGTACAATCGTGTACAAGCTTGTACAAGTGTGTACAAGGGTGTACAGGTTTGTACAAGGTTGTACAAGTGTGTACAAGGTTTTACAATTGTGTACAAGGTTGTACAAGTGTGTACAAGGTTGTACAAGTGTGTACAAGGTTGTACAAGTGTGTACAAGCTTGTACAAGTGTGTACAAGGTTGTACAAGTGTGTACATGGTTGTTCAAGTGTGTACATGTTTGTAAAAGTGTGTTTAAGTTTGTACAAGGTTGTACAAATGTGTACAAGGGTGTACAAAAGTGTACAAGGGTGCACAAGTTTGTACAAGGGTGTACAAGTGTGTACAAGCTTGTACAAGTGTGTACAATGGTGTACAGGTTTGTACTAGGTTGTACAAATGTGTACAAGGATGTACAAGTATGTACAAGAATGTACAATTTTGTACAAGTGTGTACAAGTTTGTAAAAGGTTGTACAAGTGTGTACAAGGGTGAACAAGTGTGTACAAGGTTGTACAAGTGTGTACAAGCTTGTACAAGTGTGTACAAGCTTGTACAAGTGTGTACAAGGGTGTACAAGTGTGTACAAGATTGTACAAGTTTTTACAAGGTTGTACAAGTGTGTACAAGGTTGTACAAGTGTGTACAAGGTTGTACAAGTGTGTACAAGGTTGTACAAGGTTGTACAATTGTGTACAAGGTTGTACAAGTGTGTACAAGGTTGTACAAGTGTGTACAAGTTTGTACAAGTGTGTACAAGGGTGTACAAGTTTGTACAAGTGTGTACAAGGTTGTACAAGTGTGTACAAGGGTGTACAAGTTTGTACAAGTGTGTACAAGTTTGTACAATTGTGTACAAGTTTGTACAAGGTTGTACAAATGTATACAAGGGTGCACAAGTGTGTACAAGGGTGTACAATCGTGTACAAGCTTGTACAAGTGTGTACAAGGGTGTACAGGTTTGTACAAGGTTGTACAAGTGTGTACAAGGGTGTACAAATGTGTACAAGTATGTAAAAGTTTGTACAAGTGTGTACAAGTTTGTACAAGGTTGTACAAGTAAGTACAAGTTTGTACAAGAATGTACAAGTGTGTAAAAGGTTTTACAATTGTGTAAAAGGTTGTACAAGTGTGTACAAGTTTGTACAAGCGTGTACAAGGTTGTACAAGTGTGTACAAGGTTGTACAAGTGTGTACAAGGTTGTACAAGTGTGTACAAGGTTGTACAAGTGTGTACAAGGTTGTACAAGTGTGTACAAGGTTGTACAAGTGTGTACAAGTTTGTTCAAGTGTGTACAAGTTTGTACAAGGTTGTACAAATGTGTACAAGGGTGTACAAAAGTGTACAAGGGTGCACAAGTTTGTACAAGGGTGTACAAGTGTGTACAAGTTTGTACAAGTGTGTACAAGCTTGTACAAGGGTTTACAGGTTTGTACAAGGTTGTACAAGTTTGTACAAGGGTGTACAAGTATGTACAAGAATGTACAAGTTTGTACAAGTGTGTACAAGGGTGTACAAGTATGTACAAGAATGTACAAGTTTGTACAAGTGTGTACAAGGGTGTACAAATGTGTACAAGGATGTAAAAGTTTGTACAAGTGTGTACAAGTTTGTAGTAGGTTGTACAAGGTTGTACAAGTGTGTACAAGGTTGTACAAGTGTGTACAAGGTTGTACAAGTGTGTACAAGGTTGTACAAGTGTGTACAAGGTTGTACAAGTGTGTACAAGGTTGTACAAGTGTGTACAAGGTTGTACAAGTGTGTACAAGGTTGTACAAGTGTGTACAAGGTTGTACAAGTGTGTACAAGGGTTCACAAGTGTGTACAAGGGTGTACAATCGTGTACAAGCTTGTACAATCGTGTACAAGCTTGTACAAGTGTGTACAAGGGTTTACAGGTTTGTACAAGGTTTTACAAGTGTGTACAAGGGTGTACAAATGTGTACAAGGATGTAAAAGTTTATACAAGTGTGTACAAGTTTGTACAAGGTTGTTTAAGTGTGTACAATGTTTTACAATTGTGTACAAGGTTGTACAAGTGTGTACAAGGTTGTACAAGTGTGTACAAGGATGTACAAGTGTGTACAAGGTTGTACAAGTGTGTACAAGTTTGTACAAGTGTGTACAAGTTTGTACAAGGTTGTACAAATGTGTACAAGGGTGTACAAAAGTGTACAAGGGTGCACAAGTTTGTACAAGGGTGTACAAGTGTGTACAAGGGTGTACAGGTTTTTACAAGGTTGTACAAGTGTGTACAAGCTTGAACAAGTGTGTACAAGGTTGCACAAGTGTGTACAAGGTTGCACAAGTGTGTACAAGAGTGTACAATCGTGTACAAGCTTGTACAAGTGTGTACAAGGGTGTACAGGTTTGTACAAGGTTGTACAAGTGTGTACAAGGTTTTACAATTGTGTACAAGGTTGTACAAGTGTGTACAAGGTTGTACAAGTGTGTACAAGGTTGTACAAGTGTGTACAAGCTTGTACAAGTGTGTACAAGGTTGTACAAGTGTGTACATGGTTGTTCAAGTGTGTACATGTTTGTAAAAGTGTGTTTAAGTTTGTACAAGGTTGTACAAATGTGTACAAGGGTGTACAAAAGTGTACAAGGGTGCACAAGTTTGTACAAGGGTGTACAAGTGTGTACAAGCTTGTACAAGTGTGTACAATGGTGTACAGGTTTGTACTAGGTTGTACAAATGTGTACAAGGATGTACAAGTATGTACAAGAATGTACAATTTTGTACAAGTGTGTACAAGTTTGTAAAAGGTTGTACAAGTGTGTACAAGGGTGAACAAGTGTGTACAAGGTTGTACAAGTGTGTACAAGCTTGTACAAGTGTGTACAAGCTTGTACAAGTGTGTACAAGCTTGTACAAGTGTGTACAAGGGTGTACAAGTGTGTACAAGATTGTACAAGTTTTTACAAGGTTGTACAAGTGTGTACAAGGTTGTACAAGTGTGTACAAGGTTGTACAAGTGTGTACAAGGTTGTACAAGGTTGTACAATTGTGTACAAGGTTGTACAAGTGTGTACAAGGTTGTACAAGTGTGTACAAGTTTGTACAAGTGTGTACAAGGGTGTACAAGTTTGTGCAAGTGTGTACAAGGTTGTACAAGTGTGTACAAGGGTGTACAAGTTTGTACAAGTGTGTACAAGTTTGTACAATTGTGTACAAGTTTGTACAAGGTTGTACAAATGTATACAAGGGTGCACAAGTGTGTACAAGGTTGTACAATCGTGTACAAGCTTGTACAAGTGTGTACAAGGGTGTACAGGTTTGTACAAGGTTGTACAAGTGTGTACAAGGGTGTACAAATGTGTACAAGTATGTAAAAGTTTGTACAAGTGTGTACAAGTTTGTACAAGGTTGTACAAGTAAGTACAAGTTTGTACAAGAATGTACAAGTGTGTAAAAGGTTTTACAATTGTGTAAAAGGTTGTACAAGTGTGTACAAGGTTGTACAAGCGTGTACAAGGTTGTACAAGTGTGTACAAGGTTGTACAAGTGTGTACAAGGTTGTACAAGTGTGTACAAGTTTGTTCAAGTGTGTACAAGTTTGTACAAGGTTGTACAAATGTGTACAAGGGTGTACAAAAGTGTACAAGGGTGCACAAGTTTGTACAAGGGTGTACAAGTGTGTACAAGCTTGTACAAGAGTGTACAAGCTTGTACAAGGGTTCACAGGTTTGTACAAGGTTGTACAAGTGTGTACAAGGGTGTACAAGTATGTACAAGAATGTACAAGTTTGTACAAGTGTGTACAAGGGTGTACAAGTATGTACAAGAATGTACAAGTTTGTACAAGTGTGTACAAGGATGTACAAATGTGTACAAGGATGTAAAAGTTTGTACAAGTGTGTACAAGTTTGTACAAGGTTGTACAAGGTTGTACAAGTGTGTACAAGGTTGTACAAGTGTGTACAAGGTTGTACAAGTGTGTACAAGGTTGTACAAGTGTGTACAAGGTTGTACAAGTGTGTACAAGGGTGCACAAGTGTGTCTAAGGGTGCACAAGTGTGTACAAGGGTGTACAATCGTGTACAAGCTTGTACAATCGTGTACATGCTTGTTTCAAGTTTGTACAAGGGTTTACAGGTTTGTACAAGGTTGTACAAGTGTGTACAAGGGTGTACAAGTATGTACAAGAATGTAAAAGTTTGTACAAGTGTGTACAAGTTTGTACAAGGTTGTACAAGGTTGTACAAGTGTGTACAAGGTTGTACAAGTGTGTACAAGGTTGTACAAGTCTGTACAAGTTTGTACAAGTGTGTACAAGTTTGTACAAGGTTGTACAAATGTGTACAAGGGTGTACAAAAGTGTACAAGGGTGCACAAGTTTGTACAAGGGTGTACAAGTGTGTACAAGGTTGTACAGGTTTGTACAAGGTTGTACAAGTGTTTACAAGGTTGTACAAGTGTGTACAAGGTTGCACAAGTGTGTACAAGAGTGTACAATCGTGTACAAGCTTGTACAAGTGTGTACAAGGGTGTACAGGTTTGTACAAGGTTGTACAAGTGTGTACAAGGTTTTACAATTGTGTACAAGGTTGTACAAGTGTGTACAAGGTTGTACAAGTGTGTACAAGTTTGTACAAGTGTGTACAAGCTTGTACAAGTGTGTACAAGGTTGTACAAGTGTGTACATGGTTGTTCAAGTGTGTACATGTTTGTACAAGTGTGTTTAAGTTTGTACAAGGTTGTACAAATGTGTACAAGGGTGTACAAAAGTGTACAAGGGTGCACAAGTTTGTACAAGGGTGTACAAGTGTGTACAAGCTTGTACAAGTGTGTACAAGGGTGTACAGGTTTGTACAAGGTTGTACAAATGTGTACAAGGATGTACAAGTATGTACAAGAATGTACAATTTTGTACAAGTGTGTACAAGTTTGTAAAAGGTTGTACAAGTGTGTACAAGGGTGAACAAGTGTGTACAAGGTTGTACAAGTGTGTACAAGCTTGTACAACTGTGTACAAGGGTGTACAAGTGTGTACAAGGTTGTACAAGTTTTTACAAGGTTGTACAACTGTGTACAAGGTTGTACAAGTGTGTACAAGGTTGTACAAGTGTGTACAAGGTTGTACAAGTGTGTACACACTTGTACAAACTTTTACATCCTTGTACACATTTGTACACCCTTGTACACACTTGTACAAACTTGTACATTCTTGTACATACTTGTACACCCTTGTACACACTTGTACAACCTTGTACAAACCTGTAAACCCTTGTACAAACTTGAAACAAGCATGTACACGATTGTACAAGCTTGTACACGATTGTACACCCTTGTACACACTTGTGCACCCTTGTACACACTTGTACAACCTTGTACACACTTGTACAACCTTGTACACACTTGTACAACCTTGTACACACTTGTACAACCTTGTACACACTTGTACAACCTTGTACAACCTTGTACAAACTTGTACACACTTGTACAAACTTTTACATCCTTGTACACATTTGTACATCCTTGTACACACTTGTACAAACTTGTACATTCTTGTACATACTTGTACACCCTTGTACACACTTGTACAAACTTGTACATTCTTGTACATACTTGTACACCCTTGTACACACTTGTACAACCTTGTACAAACCTGTAAAGCCTTGTACAAGCTTGTACACACTTGTACAAGCTTGTACACACTTGTACACCCTTGTACAAACTTGTGCACCCTTGTACACTTTTGTACACCCTTGTACACATTTGTACAACCTTGTACAAACTTGTACACACTTGAACAAACTTGTACACACTTGTACAACCTTGTACACACTTGTACAACCTTGTACACACTTGTACAACCTTGTACACGCTTGTACAACCTTGTACACACTTGTACAACCTTTTACACAATTGTAAAACCTTGTACACACTTGTACATTCTTGTACAAACTTGTACTTACTTGTACAACCTTGTACAAACTTGTACACACTTGTACAAACTTTTACATCCTTGTACACATTTGTACACCCTTGTACACACTTGTACAACCTTGTACAAACCTGTACACCCTTGTACACACTTGTACAAGCTTGTACACGATTGTACACCCTTGTACACACTTGTGCACCCTTGTATACATTTGTACAACCTTGTACAAACTTGTACACAATTGTACAAACTTGTACACACTTGTACAAACTTGTACACCCTTGTACACACTTGTACAACCTTGTACACACTTGTACAAACTTGTACACCCTTGTACACACTTGTACAACCTTGTACACACTTGTACAACCTTGTACACACTTGTACAACCTTGTACACAATTGTACAACCTTGTACAACCTTGTACACACTTGTACAACCTTGTACACACTTGTACAACCTTGTACACACTTGTACAACCTTGTAAAAACTTGTACAACCTTGTACACACTTGTACACCCTTGTACACACTTGTACAAGCTTGTACACACTTGTACAAGCTTGTACACACTTGTACAACCTTGTACACACTTGTTCACCCTTGTACACACTTGTACAACCTTTTACAAACTTGTACACACTTGTACAAAATTGTACATTCTTGTACATACTTGTACATCCTTGTACACATTTGTAGAACCTAGTACAAACCTGTACACCATTGTACACACTTGTACAAGCTTGTACACACTTGTACACCCTTGTACAAACTTGTGCACCCTTGTACACTTTTGTACACCCTTGTACACATTTGTACAACCTTGTACAAACTTAAACACACTTGTACAAACATGTACACACTTGAACAACCATGTACACACTTGTACAACCTTGTACACACTTGTACAAGCTTGTACACACTTGTACAACCTTGTACACACTTGTACAACCTTGTACACACTTGTACAACCTTGTACACAATTGTAAAACCTTGTACACACTTGTACAACCTTGTACAAACCTGTACACCCTTGTACACACTTGTACAAGCTTGTACACGATTGTACACTCTTGTACACACTTGTGCAACCTTGTACACACTTGTGCAACCTTGTACACACTTGTACAACCTTGTAAACACTTGTACAACCTTGTAAACACTTGTACAACCTTGTACACACTTGTTCAAGCTTGTACACACTTGTACAACCTTGTACAAACCTGTACACCCTTGTACACACTTGTACACCCTTGTACAAACTTGTGCACCCTTGTACACTTTTGTACACCCTTGTACACATTTGTACAACCTTGTACAAACTTGTACACACTTGTACAAACTTTTACACACTTGTACAACCTTGTACACACTTGTACATCCTTGTACACACTTGTACAACCTTGTACACACTTGTACAACCTTGTACACAATTGTAAAACATTGTACACACTTAAACAACCTTGTACAAACTTGTACACACTTGTATAAACTTTTACATCCTTGTACACATTTGTACACCCTTGTACACACTTGTACAACCTTGTACAAACCTGTAAACCCTTGTACACACTTGTACAAGCTTGTACACGATTGTACAAGCTTGTACACGATTGTACACCCTTGTACACACTTGTGAACCCTTGTACACACTTGTACAACCTTGTACACACTTGTACAACCTTGTACACACTTGTACAACCTTGTACACACTTGTACAACCTTGTACACACTTGTACAACCTTGTACACACTTGTACAACCTTGTACACACTTGTACAACCTTGTACACACTTGTACAACCTTGTACACACTTGTACAACCTTGTACAACCTACTACAAACTTGTACACACTTGTACAAACTTTTACATCCTTGTACACATTTGTACATCCTTGTACACACTTGTACAAACTTGTACATTCTTGTACATACTTGTACACCCTTGTACACACTTGTACAAACTTGTACATTCTTGTACATACTTGTACACCCTTGTACACACTTGTACAACCTTGTACAAACCTGTAAACCCTTGTACAAGCTTGTACACACTTGTACAAACTTGTACACACTTGTACACACTTGTACAAACTTGTACACCCTTGTACACACTTGTACAACCTTGTACACACTTGTACAAACTTGTACACCCTTGTACACACTTGTACAACCTTGTACACACTTGTACAACCTTGTACACACTTGTACAACCTTGTACACAATTGTACAACCTTGTACAACCTTGTACACACTTGTACAACCTTGTACACACTTGTACAACCTTGTACACACTTGTACAACCTTGTAAAAACTTGTACAACCTTGTACACACTTGTACACCCTTGTACACACTTGTACAAGCTTGTACACACTTGTACAAGCTTGTACACACTTGTACAACCTTGTACACACTTGTTCACCCTTGTACACACTTGTACAACCTTTTACAAACTTGTACACACTTGTACAAAATTGTACATTCTTGTACATACTTGTACATCCTTGTACACATTTGTAGAACCTAGTACAAACCTGTACACCATTGTACACACTTGTACAAGCTTGTACACACTTGTACACCCTTGTACAAACTTGTGCACCCTTGTACACTTTTGTACACCCTTGTACACATTTGTACAACCTTGTACAAACTTAAACACACTTGTACAAACATGTACACACTTGAACAACCATGTACACACTTGTACAACCTTGTACACACTTGTACAAGCTTGTACACACTTGTACAACCTTGTACACACTTGTACAACCTTGTACACACTTGTACAACCTTGTACACAATTGTAAAACCTTGTACACACTTGTACAACCTTGTACAAACCTGTACACCCTTGTACACACTTGTACAAGCTTGTACACGATTGTACACTCTTGTACACACTTGTGCAACCTTGTACACACTTGTGCAACCTTGTACACACTTGTACAACCTTGTAAACACTTGTACAACCTTGTAAACACTTGTACAACCTTGTACACACTTGTTCAAGCTTGTACACACTTGTACAACCTTGTACAAACCTGTACACCCTTGTACACACTTGTACACCCTTGTACAAACTTGTGCACCCTTGTACACTTTTGTACACCCTTGTACACATTTGTAAAACCTTGTACAAACTTGTACACACTTGTACAAACTTGTACACACTTGTACAACCTTGTACACACTTGTACATCCTTGTACACACTTGTACAACCTTGTACACACTTGTACAACCTTGTACACAATTGTAAAACATTGTACACACTTAAACAACCTTGTACAAACTTGTACACACTTGTATAAACTTTTACATCCTTGTACACATTTGTACACCCTTGTACACACTTGTACAACCTTGTACAAACCTGTAAACCCTTGTACACACTTGTACAAGCTTGTACACGATTGTACAAGCTTGTACACGATTGTACACCCTTGTACACACTTGTGAACCCTTGTACACACTTGTACAACCTTGTACACACTTGTACAACCTTGTACACACTTGTACAACCTTGTACACACTTGTACAACCTTGTACACACTTGTACAACCTTGTACACACTTGTACAACCTTGTACACACTTGTACAACCTTGTACAACCTACTACAAACTTGTACACACTTGTACAAACTTTTACATCCTTGTACACATTTGTACATCCTTGTACACACTTGTACAAACTTGTACATTCTTGTACATACTTGTACACCCTTGTACACACTTGTACAACCTTGTACAAACCTGTAAACCCTTGTACAAGCTTGTACACACTTGTACAAACTTGTACACACTTGTACACCCTTGTACAAACTTGTGCACCCTTGTACACTTTTGTACACCCTTGTACACATTTGTACAACCTTGTACAAACTTGTACACACTTGAACAAACTTGTACACACTTGTACAACCTTGTACACACTTGTACAACCTTGTACACACTTGTACAACCTTGTACACACTTGTACAACCTTGTACACACTTGTACAAGCTTGTACACACTTGTACAACCTTGTACACACTTGTACAACCTTGTACACACTTGTACAACCTTTTACACACTTGTACAACCTTGTACAAACCTGTAAACCCTTGTACAAACTTGAAACAAGCATGTACACGATTGTACAAGCTTGTACACGATTGTACACCCTTGTACACACTTGTGCACCCTTGTACACACTTGTACAACCTTGTACACACTTGTACAACCTTGTACACACTTGTACAACCTTGTACACACTTGTACAACCTTGTACACACTTGTACAACCTTGTACAACCTTGTACAAACTTGTACACACTTGTACAAACTTTTACATCCTTGTACACATTTGTACATCCTTGTACACACTTGTACAAACTTGTACATTCTTGTACATACTTGTACACCCTTGTACACACTTGTACAAACTTGTACATTCTTGTACATACTTGTACACCCTTGTACACACTTGTACAACCTTGTACAAACCTGTAAAGCCTTGTACAAGCTTGTACACACTTGTACAAGCTTGTACACACTTGTACACCCTTGTACAAACTTGTGCACCCTTGTACACTTTTGTACACCCTTGTACACATTTGTACAACCTTGTACAAACTTGTACACACTTGAACAAACTTGTACACACTTGTACAACCTTGTACACACTTGTACAACCTTGTACACACTTGTACAACCTTGTACACGCTTGTACAACCTTGTACACACTTGTACAACCTTTTACACAATTGTAAAACCTTGTACACACTTGTACATTCTTGTACAAACTTGTACTTACTTGTACAACCTTGTACAAACTTGTACACACTTGTACAAACTTTTACATCCTTGTACACATTTGTACACCCTTGTACACACTTGTACAACCTTGTACAAACCTGTACACCCTTGTACACACTTGTACAAGCTTGTACACGATTGTACACCCTTGTACACACTTGTGCACCCTTGTATACATTTGTACAACCTTGTACAAACTTGTACACAATTGTACAAACTTGTACACACTTGTACAAACTTGTACACCCTTGTACACACTTGTACAACCTTGTACACACTTGTACAAACTTGTACACCCTTGTACACACTTGTACAACCTTGTACACACTTGTACAACCTTGTACACACTTGTACAACCTTGTACACAATTGTACAACCTTGTACAACCTTGTACACACTTGTACAACCTTGTACACACTTGTACAACCTTGTACACACTTGTACAACCTTGTAAAAACTTGTACAACCTTGTACACACTTGTACACCCTTGTACACACTTGTACAAGCTTGTACACACTTGTACAAGCTTGTACACACTTGTACAACCTTGTACACACTTGTTCACCCTTGTACACACTTGTACAACCTTTTACAAACTTGTACACACTTGTACAAAATTGTACATTCTTGTACATACTTGTACATCCTTGTACACATTTGTAGAACCTAGTACAAACCTGTACACCATTGTACACACTTGTACAAGCTTGTACACACTTGTACACCCTTGTACAAACTTGTGCACCCTTGTACACTTTTGTACACCCTTGTACACATTTGTACAACCTTGTACAAACTTAAACACACTTGTACAAACATGTACACACTTGAACAACCATGTACACACTTGTACAACCTTGTACACACTTGTACAAGCTTGTACACACTTGTACAACCTTGTACACACTTGTACAACCTTGTACACACTTGTACAACCTTGTACACAATTGTAAAACCTTGTACACACTTGTACAACCTTGTACAAACCTGTACACCCTTGTACACACTTGTACAAGCTTGTACACGATTGTACACTCTTGTACACACTTGTGCAACCTTGTACACACTTGTGCAACCTTGTACACACTTGTACAACCTTGTAAACACTTGTACAACCTTGTAAACACTTGTACAACCTTGTACACACTTGTTCAAGCTTGTACACACTTGTACAACCTTGTACAAACCTGTACACCCTTGTACACACTTGTACACCCTTGTACAAACTTGTGCACCCTTGTACACTTTTGTACACCCTTGTACACATTTGTACAACCTTGTACAAACTTGTACACACTTGTACAAACTTTTACACACTTGTACAACCTTGTACACACTTGTACATCCTTGTACACACTTGTACAACCTTGTACACACTTGTACAACCTTGTACACAATTGTAAAACATTGTACACACTTAAACAACCTTGTACAAACTTGTACACACTTGTATAAACTTTTACATCCTTGTACACATTTGTACACCCTTGTACACACTTGTACAACCTTGTACAAACCTGTAAACCCTTGTACACACTTGTACAAGCTTGTACACGATTGTACAAGCTTGTACACGATTGTACACCCTTGTACACACTTGTGAACCCTTGTACACACTTGTACAACCTTGTACACACTTGTACAACCTTGTACACACTTGTACAACCTTGTACACACTTGTACAACCTTGTACACACTTGTACAACCTTGTACACACTTGTACAACCTTGTACACACTTGTACAACCTTGTACACACTTGTACAACCTTGTACACACTTGTACAACCTTGTACAACCTACTACAAACTTGTACACACTTGTACAAACTTTTACATCCTTGTACACATTTGTACATCCTTGTACACACTTGTACAAACTTGTACATTCTTGTACATACTTGTACACCCTTGTACACACTTGTACAAACTTGTACATTCTTGTACATACTTGTACACCCTTGTACACACTTGTACAACCTTGTACAAACCTGTAAACCCTTGTACAAGCTTGTACACACTTGTACAAACTTGTACACACTTGTACACACTTGTACAAACTTGTACACCCTTGTACACACTTGTACAACCTTGTACACACTTGTACAAACTTGTACACCCTTGTACACACTTGTACAACCTTGTACACACTTGTACAACCTTGTACACACTTGTACAACCTTGTACACAATTGTACAACCTTGTACAACCTTGTACACACTTGTACAACCTTGTACACACTTGTACAACCTTGTACACACTTGTACAACCTTGTAAAAACTTGTACAACCTTGTACACACTTGTACACCCTTGTACACACTTGTACAAGCTTGTACACACTTGTACAAGCTTGTACACACTTGTACAACCTTGTACACACTTGTTCACCCTTGTACACACTTGTACAACCTTTTACAAACTTGTACACACTTGTACAAAATTGTACATTCTTGTACATACTTGTACATCCTTGTACACATTTGTAGAACCTAGTACAAACCTGTACACCATTGTACACACTTGTACAAGCTTGTACACACTTGTACACCCTTGTACAAACTTGTGCACCCTTGTACACTTTTGTACACCCTTGTACACATTTGTACAACCTTGTACAAACTTAAACACACTTGTACAAACATGTACACACTTGAACAACCATGTACACACTTGTACAACCTTGTACACACTTGTACAAGCTTGTACACACTTGTACAACCTTGTACACACTTGTACAACCTTGTACACACTTGTACAACCTTGTACACAATTGTAAAACCTTGTACACACTTGTACAACCTTGTACAAACCTGTACACCCTTGTACACACTTGTACAAGCTTGTACACGATTGTACACTCTTGTACACACTTGTGCAACCTTGTACACACTTGTGCAACCTTGTACACACTTGTACAACCTTGTAAACACTTGTACAACCTTGTAAACACTTGTACAACCTTGTACACACTTGTTCAAGCTTGTACACACTTGTACAACCTTGTACAAACCTGTACACCCTTGTACACACTTGTACACCCTTGTACAAACTTGTGCACCCTTGTACACTTTTGTACACCCTTGTACACATTTGTAAAACCTTGTACAAACTTGTACACACTTGTACAAACTTGTACACACTTGTACAACCTTGTACACACTTGTACATCCTTGTACACACTTGTACAACCTTGTACACACTTGTACAACCTTGTACACAATTGTAAAACATTGTACACACTTAAACAACCTTGTACAAACTTGTACACACTTGTATAAACTTTTACATCCTTGTACACATTTGTACACCCTTGTACACACTTGTACAACCTTGTACAAACCTGTAAACCCTTGTACACACTTGTACAAGCTTGTACACGATTGTACAAGCTTGTACACGATTGTACACCCTTGTACACACTTGTGAACCCTTGTACACACTTGTACAACCTTGTACACACTTGTACAACCTTGTACACACTTGTACAACCTTGTACACACTTGTACAACCTTGTACACACTTGTACAACCTTGTACACACTTGTACAACCTTGTACACACTTGTACAACCTTGTACAACCTACTACAAACTTGTACACACTTGTACAAACTTTTACATCCTTGTACACATTTGTACATCCTTGTACACACTTGTACAAACTTGTACATTCTTGTACATACTTGTACACCCTTGTACACACTTGTACAACCTTGTACAAACCTGTAAACCCTTGTACAAGCTTGTACACACTTGTACAAACTTGTACACACTTGTACACCCTTGTACAAACTTGTGCACCCTTGTACACTTTTGTACACCCTTGTACACATTTGTACAACCTTGTACAAACTTGTACACACTTGAACAAACTTGTACACACTTGTACAACCTTGTACACACTTGTACAACCTTGTACACACTTGTACAACCTTGTACACACTTGTACAACCTTGTACACACTTGTACAAGCTTGTACACACTTGTACAACCTTGTACACACTTGTACAACCTTGTACACACTTGTACAACCTTTTACACAATTGTAAAACCTTGTACACACTTGTACATTCTTGTACAAACTTGTACTTACTTGTACAACCTTGTACAAACTTGTACACACTTGTACAAACTTTTACATCCTTGTACACATTTGTACACCCTTGTACACACTTGTACAACCTTGTACAAACCTGTACACCCTTGTACACACTTGTACAAGCTTGTACACGATTGTACACCCTTGTACACACTTGTGCACCCTTGTACACACTTGTACACCCTTGTACACACTTGTACAACCTTTTACAAACTTGTACACACTTGTACAAACTTGAACATTCTTGTACATACTTGTACACCCTTGTAAACACTTGTACAACCTTGTACAAACTTGTACACACTTGTACACACTTGTACACACTTGTACAAGCTTGTACACACTTGTACAAGCTTGTACACACTTGTACAAGCTTGTACAAACTTGTGCACCCTTGTACACACTTGTACAACCTTGTACACAATTGTGCAACCTTGTACAACCATGTACACACTTGTACAACTTTGTACACACTTGTACAACCTTGTACACACTTGTACACCTTTGTACACACTTGTACAACCTTGTACACTATGATACACCCTTGTACACACTTGTACAACCTTGTACACACTTGTACAACCTTTTACAAACTTGTACACACTTGTACAAACTTGTACATTCTTTTGTACACCCTTGTAAACACTTGTACAACCTTGTACAAACCTGTACACCCTTGTACACACTTGTACAAGCTTGTACACACTTGTACAAGCTTGTACACACTTGTACACCCTTGTACAAACTTGTGCACCCTTGTACACTTTTGTACACCCTTGTATACATTGGTACAACCTTGTACAAACTTGTACACACTTGTACAAACTTGTACACCCTTGTACACACTTGTACAACCTTGTACACACTTGTACAACCTTGTACACAATTGTACAACCTTGTACAACCATGTACACACTTGTACAACCTTGTACACACTTGTACAACCTTGTACACACTTGTACACCTTTGTACACACTTATACAACCTTGTAAACACTTGTACAACCTTGTACACACTTGTACAACCTTGTACACGTTTGTACAACCTTGTACACACTTGTACAACCTTGTACACACTTGTACAACCTTGTAAAAACTTGTACAAGCATGTACACGATTGTACACCCTTGTACACACTTGTGCACCCTTGTACACACTTGTACAACCTTGTACACACTTGTACAACCTTGTACACACTTGTACAACCTTGTACACACTTGTACAACCTTGTACACACTTGTACAAACTTGTACACACTTGTACAACCTTGTACACACTTGTACAACCTTGTACACACTTGTACAACCTTGTACACACTTGTACAACCTTGTACACACTTGTACAACCTTTTACACAATTGTAAAACCTTGTACACACTTGTACATTCTTGTACAAACTTGTACTTACTTGTACACACTTGTACAAACTTTTACATCCTTGTACACATTTGTACACCCTTGTAAACACTTGTACAACCTTGTACAAACCTGTACACCCTTGTACACACTTGTACAAGCTTGTACACACTTGTACAAGCTTGTACACACTTGTACACCCTTGTACAAACTTGTGCACCCTTGTACACTTTTGTACACCCTTGTATACATTTGTACAACCTTGTACAAACTTGTACACAATTGTACAAACTTGTACACACTTGTACAAACTTGTACACCCTTGTACACACTTGTACAACCTTGTACACACTTGTACAACCTTGTACAAACCTGTACACCCTTGTACACACTTGTACAAGCTTGTACACGATTGTACACCCTTGTACACACTTGTGCACCCTTGTACACACTTGTACACCCTTGTACACACTTGTACAACCTTTTACAAACTTGTACACACTTGTACAAACTTGTACATTCTTGTACATACTTGTACACCCTTGTAAACACTTGTACAACCTTGTACACAATTGTACAACCTTGTACAACCTTGTACACACTTGTACAACCTTGTACACACTTGTACAACCTTGTACACACTTGTACAACCTTGTACACACTTGTACACCTTTGTACACACTTGTTCAACCTTGTACACACTTGTACAACCTTGTACACACTTGTACAACCTTGTACACACTTGTACAACCTTGTACACACTTGTACAACCTTGTACACACTTGTACAACCTTGTACACACTTGTACAACCTTGTACACACTTGTACAACCTTGTACACACTTGTACACACTTGTACAAACTTGTACATTCTTGTACATACTTGTACTCCCTTGTAAACACTTGTACAACCTTGTACAAACCTGTACACCCTTGTACACACTTGTACAAGCTTGTACACACTTCTACAAGCTTGTACACACTTGTACACCCTTGTACAAACTTGTGCACCCTTGTACACTTTTGTACACCCTTGTATACATTTGTACAACCTTGTACAAACTTGTACACACTTGTACAAACTTGTACACACTTGTACAAACTTGTACACCCTTGTACACACTTGTACAACCTTGTACACACTTGTACAACCTTGTACACACTTGTGTCTAAGATGTCTTTTTATTTAGAGGGATGTCTTGTTTTTTAGAGGGTTGTCTTGTTTTTTAGAGGGTTTTCTTGTAATTTAGATGGGATGTCTTGTTATTTAGAGGGATGTCTTAATATTTAGCGGAATGTCTTGTTTATTAGAGGGATGTCTTGCTATTTAGAGGGATGTCTTTTTATTGGAGGGATGTCTTGTTATTTAGAGGGATGTCTTAATATTTAGAGGGATGTCTTGTTATTTAGAGGAATGTCTTGTTATTTAAAAGGGATGTCTTGTTATTTAGAGGGACGTCTTGTTATTTAGTGGGATGTCTTGTTATTTAGAGGGATGTCTTGTTATTTAGAGAGATGTCTTGTTATTTAAAGGGATGTCTTAATATTTAGAGGGATGTCTTGTTATTTAGAGGGATGTCTTAATATTTAGAGGGATGTCTTGTTATTTGGAGGGATGTCTAAATATTTAGAGGGATGTCTTGTTATTTAGAGGGATGTCTTGTTATTTAGAGGGATGTCTTGTTTTTTAAAGGGTTTTCTTGTTATTTGGAGGGATGTCTTAATATTTAGAGGGATGTCTTGGTATTTGGAGGGATGTCTTGTTATTTAGAGGGATGTCTTAATATTTAGCGGAATGTCTAGTTTATTAGAGGGATGTTTTGTTATTTAGAGGGATGTCTTGTTATTTAGAGGAATGTCTTAATATTTGGAGGGATGTCTTGTTATTTAGAGGGATGTCTTAATATTTAGAGGGATGTCTTGTTTTTTAGTGGGATGTCTTGTTATTTAGAGGGATGTCTTGTTATTTAGAGGGTTTTTTTGTTTTTTAGAGGGTTGTCTTGTTATTTGGAGGGATGTCTTGTTATTTAGATTGATGTCTTAATATTTAGAGGGATGTCTTGTTTTTTAGAGGGATGTCTTGTTATTTAGAGGGATGTCTTGTTATTTAGAGGGATGTCTTGTTATTTAGAGGGATGTCTTGTTATTTAGAGGGATGTCTTGTTATTTGAAGGGATGTCTTAATATTTAGAGAGATGTCTTGTTATTTAGAGGGATGTCTTGTTATTTAGAGGGATGTCTTCATATTTGGAGAGATGTCTTCATATTTGGAGGGATGTCTTGTTATTTAGAGGGATGTCTTGTTATTTGGAGGGATGCTTGTTATTAAGAGGGATGTCTTATAATTTAGAGGGATGTCTTGTTATTTGGAGGTATGTCTTGTTATTTAGAGGGATGTCTTGTTATTTAGAGGGATGTCTTGGTATTTGGAGGGATGTCTAGTTATTTAGAGGGATGTCTTTTTATTTAGAGGGATGTCTTGTTATTTAGAGGGATGTCTTGGTATTTAGAGGGATGTCTAGTAATTTAGAGGGATGTCTTTATATTTAGAGGGATGTCTTGTTATTTAGAGGGATGTCTTGTTATTTAGAGGGACGTCTTCATATTTGGAGGGATGTCTTCATATTTGGAGGGATGTCTTGTTATTTAGAGGGATGTCTTGTTATTTGGAGGGATGCTTGTTATTAAGAGGGATGTCTTATAATTTAGAGGGATGTCTTGTTATTTGGAGGTATGTCTTGTTATTTAGAGGGATGTCTTGTTATTTAGAGGGATGTCTTGGTATTTGGAGGGATGTCTAGTTATTTAGAGGGATGTCTTTTTATTTAGAGGGATGTCTTGTTATTTAGAGGGATGTCTTGGTATTTAGAGGGATGTCTAGTTATTTAGAGGGATGTCTTTTTATTTAGAGGGATGTCTTGTTATTTAGAGGGATGTCTTGTTATTTAGAGGGACGTCTTGTTATTTGAAGGGATGTCTTAATATTTAGAGGGATGTCTTGCTATTTTGAGGGATTTCTTGTTATTTGGAGGGATGTCTTGTTATTTAGAGGGATGTCTTGTTATTTAGTGGGATGTCTTGTTATTTAGAGGGATGTCTTGTTATTTAGAGAGATGTCTTGTTATTTAAAGGGATGTCTTAATATTTAGAGGGATGTCTTGTTATTTAGAGGGTTTTTTTGTTTTTTAGAGGGTTGTCTTGTTATTTGGAGGGATGTCTTGTTATTTAGATTGATGTCTTAATATTTAGAGGGATGTCTTGTTTTTTAGAGGGATGTCTTGTTATTTAGAGGGATGTCTTGTTATTTAGAGGGATGTCTTGTTATTTAGAGGGATGTCTTGTTATTTAGAGGGATGTCTTGTTATTTGAAGGGATGTCTTAATATTTAGAGAGATGTCTTGTTATTTAGAGGGATGTCTTGTTATTTAGAGGGATGTCTTCATATTTGGAGGGATGTCTTCATATTTGGAGGGATGTCTTGTTATTTAGAGGGATGTCTTGTTATTTGGAGGGATGCTTGTTTTTAAGAGGGATGTCTTATAATTTAGAGGGATGTCTTGTTATTTGGAGGTATGTCTTGTTATTTAGAGGGATGTCTTGTTATTTAGAGGGATGTCTTGGTATTTGGAGGGATGTCTAGTTATTTAGAGGGATGTCTTTTTATTTAGAGGGATGTCTTGTTATTTAGAGGGATGTCTTGGTATTTAGAGGGATGTCTAGTTATTTAGAGGGATGTCTTTTTATTTAGAGGGATGTCTTGTTATTTAGAGGGATGTCTTGTTATTTAGAGGGACGTCTTGTTATTTGAAGGGATGTCTTAATATTTAGAGGGATGTCTTGCTATTTTGAGGGATTTCTTGTTATTTGGAGGGATGTCTTGTTATTTAGAGGGATGTCTTGTTATTTAGTGGGATGTCTTGTTATTTAGAGGGATGTCTTGTTATTTAGAGAGATGTCTTGTTATTTAAAGGGATGTCTTAATATTTAGAGGGATGTCTTGTTATTTAGAGGGATGTCTTAATATTTAGAGGGATGTCTTGTTATTTGGAGGGATGTCTTAATATTTAGAGGGATGTCTTGTTATTTAGAGGGATGTCTTGTTATTTAGAGAGATGTCTTGTTATTTAAAGGGATGTCTTAATATTTAGAGGGATGTCTTGTTATTTAGAGGGATGTCTTAATATTTAGAGGGATGTCTTGTTATTTGAAGGGATGTCTTAATATTTAGAGGGATGTCTTGTTATTTAGAGGGATGTCTTGTTATTTAGAGGGATGTCTTGTTTTTTAAAGGGTTGTCTTGTTATTTGGAGGGATGTCTTGGTATTTAGAGGGATGTCTTGTTATTTAGAGGGATGTCTTGTTATTTAGAAGGATGTCTTCTTATTTGGAGGGAAGTCTTGTTATTTGGAGAAATGTCTTGTTATTTAGAGGGATATCTTGTTATTTGGAGGGATGTCTTGTTATTTAGAGGGATGTCTTGCTATTTAGAGGGATGTCTTTTTATTTGGAGGGATGTCTTGTTATTTAGAGGGATGTCTTGTTATTTAGAGGGATGTCTTGTTATTTAAAGGGATGTCTTAATATTTAGAGGGATGTCTTGTTATTTAGAGGGATGTCTTAATATTTAGAGGGATGTCTTGTTATTTGGAGGGATGTCTTAATATTTAGAGGGATGTCTTGTTATTTAGAGGGATGTCTTGTTATTTAGAGGGATGTCTTGTTTTTTAAAGGGTTTTCTTGTTATTTGGAGGGATGTCTTAATATTTAGAGGGATGTCTTGGTATTTGGAGGGATGTCTTGTTATTTAGAGGGATGTCTTAATATTTAGCGGAATGTCTAGTTTATTAGAGGGATGTCTTGTTATGTAGAGGGATGTCTTGTTATTTAGAGGGATGTCTTAATATTTGGAGGGATGTTTTGTTATTTAGAGGGATGTCTTAATATTTAGAGGGATGTCTTGTTTTTTAGTGGGATGTCTTGTTATTTAGAGGGATGTCTTGTTATTTGGAGAGATGTCTTTTTATTTAGAGGGATGTCTTGTTTTTTAGAGGGTTGTCTTGTTATTTGGAGGGATGTCTTGTTTTTTCGAGGGTTGTCTTGTAATTTAGATGGGATGTCTTGTTATTTAGAGGGATGTCTTAATATTTAGCGGAATGTCTTGTTTATTAGAGGGATGCCTTGCTATTTAGAGGGATGTCTTTTTATTTGGAGGGATGTCTTGTTATTTAGAGGGATGTCTTGTTATTTAGAGGAATGTCTTGTTATTTAAAAGGGATGTCTTGTTATTTAGTGGGATGTCTTGTTATTTAGAGGGATGTCTTGTTATTTAGAGAGATGTCTTGTTATTTAAAGGGATGTCTTAATATTTAGAGGGATGTCTTGTTATTTAGAGGGATGTCTTAATATTTAGCGGAATGTCTTGTTTATTAGAGGGATGTCTTGCTATTTAGAAAGATGTCTTTTTATTTGGAGGGATGTCTTGTTATTTAGAGGGATGTCTTGTTATTTAGAGGAATGTCTTGTTATTTAAAAGGGATGTCTTGTTATTTAGAGGGATGTCTTGTTATTTAGTGGGATGTCTTGTTATTTAGAGGGATGTCTTGTTATTTAGAGAGATGTCTTGTTATTTAAAGGGATGTCTTAATATTTAGAGGGATGTCTTGTTATTTAGAGGGATGTCTTAATATTTAGAGGGATGTCTTGTTATTTGAAGGGATGTCTTAATATTTAGAGGGATGTCTTGTTATTTAGAGGGATGTCTTGTTATTTAGAGGGATGTCTTGTTTTTTAAAGGGTTGTCTTGTTATTTGGAGGGATGTCTTAATATTTAGAGGGATGTCTTGGTATTTAGAGGGATGTCTTGTTATTTAGAGGGATGTCTTAATATTTAGCGGAATGTCTAGTTTATTAGAAGGATGTCTTGTTATTTAGAGGGATGTCTTGTTATTTAGAGGGATGTCTTGTTTTTTAGAGGGTTGTCTTGTTATTTGGAGGGATGTCTTGTTTTTTAGAGGGTTGTGTTGTAATTTAGATGGGATGTCTTGTTATTTAGAGGGATGTCTTGTTATTTACAGGTATGTCTTGTTATTTAGAGGGATGTCTTAATATTTAGAGGAATGTCTTGTTATATAGATGGATGTCTTGTTATTTAGAGGGATGTCTTGATATTTAGAGGGATGTCTTGTTTTTTAGATAGATGTCTTGTTATTTAGAGGGTTTTTTTGTTTTTTAGAGGGTTGTCTTGTTATTTGGAGGGATGTCTTGTTATTTAGATTGATGTCTTAATATTTAGAGGGATGTCTTGTTTTTTAGAGGGATGTCTTGTTATTTAGAGGGATGTCTTGTTATTTAGAGGGATGTCTTGTTATTTAGAGGGATGTCTTGTTATTTGGAGGGATGTCTTGTTATTTGAAGGATGTCTTAATATTTAGAGAGATGTCTTGTTATTTAGAGGGATGTCTTGTTATTTAGAGGGATGTCTTGTTATTTAGAGGGATGTCTTCATATTTGGAGGGATGTCTTGTTATTTAGAGGGATGTCTTGTTATTTAGAGGGATGTCTTAATATTTAGCGGAATGTCTAGTTTATTAGAGGGACGTCTTGTTATTTAGAGGGATGTCTTGTTATTTAGAGGGATGTCTTAATATTTGGAGGGATGTCTTGTTATTTAGAGGGATGTCTTAATATTTAGAGGGATGTCTTGTTTTTTAGTGGGATCTCTTGTTATTTAGAGGGATGTCTTGTTATTTGGAGAGATGTCTTTTTATTTAGAGGGATGTCTTGTTTTTTAGAGGGTTGTCTTGTTATTTGGAGGGATGTCTTGTTTTTTAGAGGGTTGTCTTGGTATTTAGAGGGATGTCTTGTTATTTAGAGGGATGTCTTGTTATTTAGAGGGATGTCTTCTTATTTGGAGGGAAGTCTTGTTATTTGGAGGAATGTCTTGTTATTTAGAGGGATATCTTGTTATTTGGAGGGATGTCTTGTTATTTAGAGGGATGTCTTGCTATTTAGAGGGATGTCTTTTTATTTGGAGGGATGTCTTGTTATTTAGAGGGATGTCTTGTTATTTAGAGGAATGTCTTGTTATTTAAAAGGGATGTCTTGTTATTTAGAGGGACGTCTTGTTATTTAGTGGGATGTCTTGTTATTTAGAGGGATGTCTTTTTATTTAGAGAGATGTCTTGTTATTTAGAGGGATGTCTTCATATTTGGAGGGATGTCTTGTTATTTAGAGGGATGTCTTGTTATTTAGAGGGATGTCTTAATATTTAGCGGAATGTCTAGTTTATTAGAGGGACGTCTTGTTATTTAGAGGGATGTCTTGTTATTTAGAGGGATGTCTTAATATTTGGAGGGATGTCTTGTTATTTAGAGGGATGTCTTAATATTTAGAGGGATGTCTTGTTTTTTAGTGGGATCTCTTGTTATTTAGAGGGATGTCTTGTTATTTGGAGAGATGTCTTTTTATTTAGAGGGATGTCTTGTTTTTTAGAGGGTTGTCTTGTTATTTGGAGGGATGTCTTGTTTTTTAGAGGGTTGTCTTGGTATTTAGAGGGATGTCTTGTTATTTAGAGGGATGTCTTGTTATTTAGAGGGATGTCTTCTTATTTGGAGGGAAGTCTTGTTATTTGGAGGAATGTCTTGTTATTTAAAAGGGATGTCTTGTTATTTAGAGGGATGTCTTGCTATTTAGAAAGATGTCTTTTTATTTGGAGGGATGTCTTGTTATTTAGAGGGATGTCTTGTTATTTAGAGGAATGTCTTGTTATTTAAAAGGGATGTCTTGTTATTTAGAGGGATGTCTTGTTATTTAGTGGGATGTCTTGTTATTTAGAGGGATGTCTTGTTATTTAGAGAGATGTCTTGTTATTTAAAGGGATGTCTTAATATTTAGAGGGATGTCTTGTTATTTAGAGGGATGTCTTAATATTTAGAGGGATGTCTTGTTATTTGAAGGGATGTCTTAATATTTAGAGGGATGTCTTGTTATTTAGAGGGATGTCTTGTTATTTAGAGGGATGTCTTGTTTTTTAAAGGGTTGTCTTGTTATTTGGAGGGATGTCTTAATATTTAGAGGGATGTCTTGGTATTTAGAGGGATGTCTTGTTATTTAGAGGGATGTCTTAATATTTAGCGGAATGTCTAGTTTATTAGAAGGATGTCTTGTTATTTAGAGGGATGTCTTGTTATTTAGAGGGATGTCTTGTTTTTTAGAGGGTTGTCTTGTTATTTGGAGGGATGTCTTGTTTTTTAGAGGGTTGTGTTGTAATTTAGATGGGATGTCTTGTTATTTAGAGGGATGTCTTGTTATTTACAGGTTTGTCTTGTTATTTAGAGGGATGTCTTAATATTTAGAGGAATGTCTTGTTATATAGATGGATGTCTTGTTATTTAGAGGGATGTCTTGATATTTAGAGGGATGTCTTGTTTTTTAGATAGATGTCTTGTTATTTAGAGGGTTTTTTTGTTTTTTAGAGGGTTGTCTTGTTATTTGGAGGGATGTCTTGTTATTTAGATTGATGTCTTAATATTTAGAGGGATGTCTTGTTTTTTAGAGGGATGTCTTGTTATTTAGAGGGATGTCTTGTTATTTAGAGGGATGTCTTGTTATTTAGAGGGATGTCTTGTTATTTGGAGGGATGTCTTGTTATTTGAAGGATGTCTTAATATTTAGAGAGATGTCTTGTTATTTAGAGGGATGTCTTGTTATTTAGAGGGATGTCTTGTTATTTAGAGGGATGTCTTCATATTTGGAGGGATGTTTTGTTATTTAGAGGGATGTCTTGTTATTTAGAGGGATGTCTTAATATTTAGCGGAATGTCTAGTTTATTAGAGGGACGTCTTGTTATTTAGAGGGATGTCTTGTTATTTAGAGGGATGTCTTAATATTTGGAGGGATGTCTTGTTATTTAGAGGGATGTCTTAATATTTAGAGGGATGTCTTGTTTTTTAGTGGGATCTCTTGTTATTTAGAGGGATGTCTTGTTATTTAGAGAGATGTCTTTTTATTTAGAGGGATGTCTTGTTTTTTAGAGGGTTGTCTTGTTATTTGGAGGGATGTCTTGTTTTTTAGAGGGTTGTCTTGGTATTTAGAGGGATGTCTTGTTATTTAGAGGGATGTCTTGTTATTTAGAGGGATGTCTTCTTATTTGGAGGGAAGTCTTGTTATTTGGAGGAATGTCTTGTTATTTAGAGGGATATCTTGTTATTTGGAGGGATGTCTTGTTATTTAGAGGGATGTCTTGCTATTTAGAGGGATGTCTTTTTATTTGGAGGGATGTCTTGTTATTTAGAGGGATGTCTTGTTATTTAGAGGAATGTCTTGTTATTTAAAAGGGATGTCTTGTTATTTAGAGGGACGTCTTGTTATTTAGTGGGATGTCTTGTTATTTAGAGGGATGTCTTTTTATTTAGAGAGATGTCTTGTTATTTAGAGGGATGTCTTCATATTTGGAGGGATGTCTTGTTATTTAGAGGGATGTCTTGTTATTTAGAGGGATGTCTTAATATTTAGCGGAATGTCTAGTTTATTAGAGGGACGTCTTGTTATTTAGAGGGATGTCTTGTTATTTAGAGGGATGTCTTAATATTTGGAGGGATGTCTTGTTATTTAGAGGGATGTCTTAATATTTAGAGGGATGTCTTGTTTTTTAGTGGGATCTCTTGTTATTTAGAGGGATGTCTTGTTATTTGGAGAGATGTCTTTTTATTTAGAGGGATGTCTTGTTTTTTAGAGGGTTGTCTTGTTATTTGGAGGGATGTCTTGTTTTTTAGAGGGTTGTCTTGGTATTTAGAGGGATGTCTTGTTATTTAGAGGGATGTCTTGTTATTTAGAGGGATGTCTTCTTATTTGGAGGGAAGTCTTGTTATTTTGAGGAATGTCTTGTTATTTAGAGGGATATCTTGTTATTTGGAGGGATGTCTTGTTATTTAGAGGGATGTCTTGCTATTTAGAGGGATGTCTTTTTATTTGGAGGGATGTCTTGTTATTTTGAGGGATGTCTTGTTATTTAGAGGAATGTCTTGTTATTTAAAAGGGATGTCTTGTTATTTAGAGGGACGTCTTGTTATTTAGTGGGATGTCTTGTTATTTAGAGGGATGTCTTGTTATTTAGAGAGATGTCTTGTTATTTAAAGGGATGTCTTAATATTTAGAGGAATGTCTTGTTATTTAAAAGGGATGTCTTGTTATTTAGAGGGACGTCTTGTTATTTAGTGGGATGTCTTGTTATTTAAAGGGATGTCTTAATATTTAGAGGGATGTCTTGTTATTTAGAGGGATGTCTTAATATTTAGAGGGATGTCTTGTTATTTGGAGGGATGTCTTAATATTTAGAGGGATGTCTTGTTATTTAGAGGGATGTCTTGTTATTTAGAGGGATGTCTTGTTTTTTAAAGGGTTGTCTTGTTATTTGGAGGGATGTCTTAATATTTAGAGGGATGTCTTGGTATTTGGAGGGATGTCTTGTTATTTAGAGGGATGTCTTAATATTTAGCGGAATGTCTAGTTTATTAGAGGGATGTCTTGTTATTTAGAGGGATGTCTTGTTATTTAGAGGGATGTCTTAATATTTGGAGGGATGTCTTGTTATTTAGAGGGATGACTTATTTGTACAACCTTGTACAAACTTGTACACACTTGTACAAACTTGTACACACTTGTACAACCTTGTACACACTTGTACAACCTTGTACACACTTGTACAACCTCGTACACACTTGTACAACCTTGTACACACTTGTACAACCTTGTACACAATTGTAAAACCTTGTACACACTTGTACACCCTTGTACACACTTGTACAAAATTTTACATTCTTGTACATACTTGTACACCCTTGTACACACTTGTACAACCTTGTACAAACCTGTACACCCTTGTACACACTTGTACAAGCTTGTACACACTTGTACAAGCTTGTACACACTTGTACACCCTTGTACAAACTTGTGCACCCTTGAACACTTTTGTACACCCTTGTACGAATTTGTACAACCTTGTAAAAACTTAAACACACTTGTACAAACATGTACACACTTGAACAACCTTGTACACACTTGTACAACCTTGTACACACTTGTACAAGCTTGTATACACTTGTACAACCTTGTACACACTTGTACAACCTTGTACACACTTGTACAAGCTTGTACACACTTGTACAACCTTGTACATACTTGTACAACCTTTTACACAATTGTAAAAACTTGTACACACTTGTACATTCTTGTACAAACTTGTACTTACTTGTACAACCTTGTACAAACTTGTACACACTTGTACAAACTTTTACATCCTTGTATACATTTGTACACCCTTGTACACACTTGTACAACCTTGTACAAACCTGTACACCCTTGTACACACTTGTACAAGCTTGTACACGATTGTACACCCTTGTACACACTTGTGCGCCCTTGTACACACTTGTACACCCTTGTACACACATGTACAACCTTTTACAAACTTGTACACACTTGTACAAACTTGTACATTCTTGTACATACTTGTACACCCTTGTAAACACTTGTACAAAATTGTAAAAACCTGTACACCCTTGTACACACTTGTACAAGCTTGTACACACTTGTACAAGCTTGTACACACTTGTACACCCTTGTACAAACTTGTGCACCCTTGTACACTTTTGTACACCCTTGTATACATTTGTACAAACTTGTACAAACTTGTACACACTTGTACAAACTTGTACACACTTGTACAAACTTGTACACCCTTGTACACACTTGTACAACCTTGTACACACTTGTACAACCTTGTACAAACCTGTACACCCTTGTACACACTTGTACAAGCTTGTACACGATTGTACACTCTTGTACACACTTGTGCAACCTTGTACACACTTGTACAACCTTGTACACACTTGTACAACCTTGTACACACTTGTTCAAGCTTGTACACACTTGTACAACCTTGTACACACTTGTACACCCTTGTACACACTTGTACAACCTTTTACAAACTTGTACACACTTGTACAAAATTGTACATTTTTGTACATACTTGTACACCCTTGTACACACTTGTACAACCTTGTACAAACCTGTACACCCTTGTACACACTTGTACAAGCTTGTACACACTTGTACAAGCTTGTACACACTTGTACACCCTTGTACAAACTTGTGCACCCTTGTACACTTTTGTACACTCTTGTACACATTTGTACAACCTTGTACAAACTTGTACACACTTGTACAAACTTGTACACACTTGTACAAACTTGTGTACACTTGTACAACCTTGTACACACTTGTACAACCTTGTACACACTTGTACAACCTTGTACACACTTGTACAACCTCGTACACACTTGTACAACCTCGTACACACTTGTACAACCTTGTACACAATTGTAAAACCTTGTACACACTTGTACAACCTTGTACACACTTGTACACCCTTGTACACACTTGTACAAAATTTTACATTCTTGTACATACTTGTACACCCTTGTACACACTTGTACAACCTTGTACAAACCTGTACACCCTTGTACACACTTGTACAAGCTTGTACACACTTGTACAAGCTTGTACACACTTGTACAAGCTTGTACACACTTGTACACCCTTGTACACACTTGTACAAGCTTGTACACACTTGTACAACCTTGTACACACTTGTACAAGCTTGTACACACTTGTACAAGCTTGTACACACTTGTACAACCTTGTACACACTTGTACAACCTTTTACACAATTGTAAAAACTTGTACACACTTGTACATTCTTGTACAAACTTGTACTTACTTGTACAACCTTGTACAAACTTGTACACACTTGTACAAACTTTTACATCCTTGTATACATTTGTACACCCTTGTACACACTTGTACAACCTTGTACAAACCTGTACACCCTTGTACACACTTGTACAAGCTTTTACACGATTGTACACCCTTGTACACACTTGTGCACCCTTGTACACACTTGTACACCCTTGTACACACATGTACAACCTTTTACAAACTTGTACACACTTGTACAAACTTGTACATTCTTGTACATACTTGTACACCCTTGTAAACACTTGTACAAAATTGTAAAAACCTGTACACCTTTGTACACACTTGTACAAGCTTGTACACACTTGTACACCCTTGTACAAACTTGTGCACCCTTGTACACTTTTGTACACCCTTGTATAAATTTGTACAAACTTGTACAAACTTGTACACACTTGTACAAACTTGTACACACTTGTACAAACTTGTACACCCTTGTACACACTTGTACAACCTTGTACACACTTGTACAACCTTGTACGAACCTGTACACCCTTGTACACACTTGTACAAGCTTGTACACGATTGTACACTCTTGTACACACTTGTGCAACCTTGTACACACTTGTACAACCTTGTACACACTTGTACAACCTTGTACACACTTGTTCAAGCTTGTACACACTTGTACAACCTTGTACACACTTGTACACCCTTGTACACACTTGTACAACCTTTTACAAACTTGTACACACTTGTACAAAATTGTACATTTTTGTACATACTTGTACACCCTTGTACACACTTGTACAACCTTGTACAAACCTGTACACCCTTGTACACACTTGTACAAGCTTGTACACACTTGTACAAGCTTGTACACACTTGTACACCCTTGTACAAACTTGTGCACCCTTGTACACTTTTGTACACCCTTGTACACATTTGTACAACCTTGTACAACCTTGTACACAATTGTAAAACCTTGTACACACTTGTACAACCTTGTACACACTTGTACACCCTTGTACACACTTATACAAAATTTTACATTCTTGTACATACTTGTACACCCTTGTACACACTTGTACAACCTTGTACGAACCTGTACACCCTTGTACACACTTGTACAAGCTTGTACACACTTGTACAAGCTTGTACACACTTGTACAAGCTTGTACACACTTGTACACCCTTGTACACACTTGTACAAGCTTGTACACACTTGTACAAGCTTGTACACACTTGTACACCCTTGTACAAACTTGTGCACCCTTGAACACTTTTGTACACCCTTGTACACATTGGTACAACCTTGTACAAACTTAAACACACTTGTACAAACATGTACACACTTGAACAACCTTGTACACACTTGTACAACCTTGTACACACTTGTACAAGCTTGTACACACTTGTACAACCTTGTACACACTTGTACAACCTTGTACACACTTGTACAAGCTTGTACACACTTGTACAACCTTGTACACACTTGTACAACCTTTTACACAATTGTAAAACCTTGTACACACTTGTTCATTCTTGTACAAACTTGTACTTACTTGTACAACCTTGTACAAACTTGTACACACTTGTACAAACTTTTACATCCTTGTATACATTTGTACACCCTTGTACACACTTGTACAACCTTGTACAAACCTGTACACCCTTGTACACACATGTACAACCTTTTACAAACTTGTACACACTTGTACAAACTTGTACATTCTTGTACATACTTGTACACCCTTGTAAACACTTGTACAAAATTGTACAAACCTGTACACCCTTGTACACACTTGTACAAGCTTGTACACACTTGTACAAGCTTGTACACACTTGTACACCCTTGTACAACCTTGTACAAACCTGTACACCCTTGTACACACTTGTACAAGCTTGTACACACTTGTACAAGCTTGTACACACTTGTACACCCTTGTACAAACTTGTGCACCCTTGTACACATTTGTACAACCTTGTACAAACTTGTACACACTTGTACAAACTTGTACACACTTGTACAAACTTGTGTACACTTGTACAACCTTGTACACACTTGTACAACCTTGTACACACTTGTACAACCTTGTACACACTTGTACAACCTCGTACACACTTGTACAACCTCGTACACACTTGTACAACCTTGTACACAATTGTAAAACCTTGTACACACTTGTACAACCTTGTACACACTTGAACACCCTTGTACACACTTGTACAAAATTTTACATTCTTGTACATACTTGTACACCCTTGTACACACTTGTACAACCTTGTACAAACCTGTACACCCTTGTACACACTTGTACAAGCTTGTACACACTTGTACAAGCTTGTACACACTTGTACCAGCTTGTACACACTTGTACACCCTTGTACACACTTGTACAAGCTTGTACACACTTGTACAAGCTTGTACACACTTGTACACCCTTGTACAAACTTGTGCACCCTTGAACACTTTTGTACACCCTTGTACACATTTGTACAACCTTGTACAAACTTAAACACACTTGTACAAACATGTACACACTTGAACAACCTTGTACACACTTGTACAACCTTGTACACACTTGTACAAGCTTGTACACGCTTGTACAACCTTGTACACACTTGTACAACCTTGTACACACTTGTACAAGCTTGTACACACTTGTACAACCTTGTACACACTTGTACAACCTTTTACACAATTGTAAAACCTTGTACACACTTGTACATCCTTGTACAAACTTGTACTTACTTGTACAACCTTGTACAAACTTGTACACACTTGTACAAACTTTTACATCCTTGTATACATTTGTACACCCTTGTACACACTTGTACAACCTTGTACAAACCTGTACACCCTTGTACACACTTGTACAAGCTTGTACACGATTGTACACCCTTGTACACACTTGTGCACCCTTGTACACACTTGTACACCCTTGTACACACATGTACAACCTTTTACAAACTTGTACACACTTGTACAAACTTGTACATTCTTGTACATACTTGTACACCCTTGTAAACACTTGTACAAAATTGTACAAACCTGTACACCCTTGTACACACTTGTACAAGCTTGTACACACTTGTACAAGCTTGTACACACTTGTACACCCTTGTACAAACTTGTGCACCCTTGTACATTTTTGTACACCCTTGTATACATTTGTACAAACTTGTACAAACTTGTACACACTTATACAAACTTGTACACACTTGTACAAACTTGTACACCCTTGTACACACTTGTACAACCTTGTACACACTTGTACAACCTTGTACAAACCTGTACACCCTTGTACACACTTGTACAAGCTTGTACACGATTGTACACTCTTGTACACACTTGTGCAACCTTGTACACACTTGTACAACCTTGTACACACTTGTACAACCTTGTACACACTTGTTCAAGCTTGTACACACTTGTACAACCTTGTACACACTTGTACACCCTTGTACACACTTGTACAACCTTTTACAAACTTGTACACACTTGTACAAAATTGTACATTCTTGTACATAATTGTACACCCTTGTACACACTTGTACAACCTTGTACAAACCTGTACACCCTTGTACACACTTGTACAAGCTTGTACACACTTGTACACCCTTGTACAAACTTGTGCACCCTTGTACACTTTTGTACACCCTTGTACACATTTGTACAACCTTGTACAAACTTGTACACACTTGTACAAACTTGTACACATTTGTACAAACTTGTGTACACTTGTACAACCTTGTACACACTTGTACAACCTTGTACACACTTATACAACCTTGTACACACTTTTACAACCTCGTACACACTTGTACAACCTTGTACACACTTGTACAACCTTGTACACAATTGTAAAACCTTGTACACACTTGTACAACCTTGTACACACTTGTACACCCTTGTACACACTTGTACAAAATTTTACATTCTTGTACATACTTGTACACCCTTGTACACACTTGTACAACCTTGTACAAACCTGTACGCCCTTGTACACACTTGTACAAGCTTGTACACACTTGTACACCCTTGTACAAACTTGTGCACCCTTGAACACTTTTGTACACCCTTGTACACATTTGTACAACCTTGTACAAACTTAAACACACTTGTACAAACATGTACACACTTGAACAACCTTGTACACACTTGTACAACCTTGTACACACTTGTACAAGCTTGTACACACTTGTACAACCTTGTACACACTTGTACAACCTTGTACACACTTGTACAAGCTTGTACACACTTGTACAACCTTGTACACACTTGTACAACCTTTTACACAATTGTAAAACCTTGTACACACTTGTACATTCTTGTACAAACTTGTACTTACTTGTACAACCTTGTACAAACTTGTACACACTTGTACAAACTTTTACATCCTTGTATACATTTGTACACCCTTGTACACACTTGTACAACCTTGTACAAACCTGTACACCCTTGTACACACATGTACAACCTTTTACAAACTTGTACACACTTGTACAAACTTGTACATTCTTGTACATACTTGTACACCCTTGTAAACACTTGTACAAAATTGTACAAACCTGTACACCCTTGTACACACTTGTACAAGCTTGTACACACTTGTACAAGCTTGTACACACTTGTACAAGCTTGTACACACTTGTACACCCTTGTACAAACTTGTGCACCCTTGTACACTTTTGTACACCCTTGTATACATTTGTACAAACTTGTACAAACTTGTACACACTTGTACAAACTTGTACACACTTGTACAAACTTGTACACCCTTGTACACACTTGTACAACCTTGTACACACTTGTACAACCTTGTACAAACCTGTACACCCTTGTACACACTTGTACAAGCTTGTACACGATTGTACACTCTTGTACACACTTGTGCAACCTTGTACACACTTGTACAACCTTGTACTCACTTGTACAACCTTGTACACACTTGTTCAAGCTTGTACACACTTGTACAACCTTGTACACACTTGTACACCCTTGTACACACTTGTACAACCTTTTACAAACTTGTACACACTTGTACAAAATTGTACATTCTTGTACATACTTGTACACCCTTGTACACACTTGTACAACCTTGTACAAACCTGTACACCCTTGTACACACTTGTACAAGCTTGTACACACTTGTACAAGCTTGTACACACTTGTACACCCTTGTACAAACTTGTGCACCCTTGTACACTTTTGTACACCCTTGTACACATTTGTACAACCTTGTACAAACTTGTACACACTTGTACAAACTTGTACACACTTGTACAAACTTGTGTACACTTGTACAACCTTGTACACACTTGTACAACCTTGTACACACTTGTACAACCTTGTACACACTTGTACAACCTCGTACACACTTGTACAACCTTGTACACACTTGTACAACCTTGTACACAATTGTAAAACCTTGTACACACTTTTACAACCTTGTACACACTTGTACACCCTTGTACACACTTGTACAAAATTTTACATTCTTGTACATACTTGTACACCCTTGTACACACTTGTACAACCTTGTACAAACCTGTACACCCTTGTACACACTTGTACAAGCTTGTACACACTTGTACAAGCTTGTACACACTTGTACAAGCTTGTACACACTTGTACACCCTTGTACAAACTTGTGCACCCTTGAACACTTTTGTACACCCTTGTACACATTTGTACAACCTTGTACAAAACTTAAACACACTTGTACAAACATGTACACACTTGAACAACCTTGTACACACTTGTACAACCTTGTACACACTTGTACAAGCTTGTACACACTTGTACAACCTTGTACACACTTGTACAACCTTGTACACACTTGTACAAGCTTGTACACACTTGTACAACCTTGTACACACTTGTACAACCTTTTACACAATTGTAAAACCTTGTACACACTTGTACATTCTTGTACAAACTTGTACTTACTTGTACAACCTTGTACAAACTTGTACACACTTGTACAAACTTTTACATCCTTGTATACATTTGTACACCCTTGTACACACTTGTACAACCTTGTACAAACCTGTACACCCTTGTACACACTTGTAAAAGCTTGTACACGATTGTACACCCTTGTACACACTTGTGCACCCTTGTACACACTTGTACACCCTTGTACACACATGTACAACCTTTTACAAACTTGTACACACTTGTACAAACTTGTACATTCTTGTACATACTTGTACACCCTTGTAAACACTTGTACAAAATTGTACAAACCTGTACGGCCTTGTACACACTTGTACAAGCTTGTACACACTTGTACAAGCTTGTACACACTTGTACACCCTTGTACAAACTTGTGCACCCTTGTACACTTTTGTACACCCTTGTATACATTTGTACAAACTTGTACAAACTTGTACACACTTGTACAAACTTGTACACACTTGTACAAACTTGTACACCCTTGTACACACTTGTACAACCTTGTACACACTTGTACAACCTTGTACAAACCTGTACACCCTTGTACACACTTGTACAAGCTTGTACACGATTGTACACTCTTGTACACACTTGTGCAACCTTGTACACACTTGTACAACCTTGTACACACTAGTACAACCTTGTACACACTTGTTCAAGCTTGTAAACACTTGTACAACCTTGTACACAATTGTACACCCTTGTACACACTTGTACAACCTTTTACAAACTTGTACACACTTGTACAAAATTGTACATTCTTGTACATACTTGTACACCCTTGTACACACTTGTACAACCTTGTACAAACCTGTACACCCTTGTACACACTTGTACAAGCTTGTACACACTTGTACAAGCTTGTACACACTTGTACAAGCTTGTACACACTTGTACACCCTTGTACAAACTTGTACACCCTTGTACACTTTTGTACACCCTTTTACACATTTGTACAACCTTGTACAAACTTGTACACACTTGTACAAACTTGTACACACTTGTACAAACTTGTGTACACTTGTACAACCTTGTACACACTTGTACAACCTTGTACACACTTGTACAACCTTGTACACACTTGTACAACCTCGTACACACTTGTACAACCTTGTACACACTTGTACAACCTTGTACACAATTGTAAAACCTTGTACACACTTGTACAACCTTGTACACACTTGTACACCCTTGTACACACTTGTACAAAATTTTACATTCTTGTACATACTTGTACACCCTTGTACACACTTGTACAACCTTGTACAAACCTGTACACCCTTGTACACACTTGTACAAGCTTGTACACACTTGTACAAGCTTGTACACACTTGTACAAGCTTGTACACACTTGTACAACCTTGTACACACTTGTACAACCTTTTACACAATTGTAAAACCTTGTACACACTTGTACATTCTTGTACAAACTTGTACTTACTTGTACAACCTTGTACAAACTTGTACACACTGGTACAAACTTTTACATCCTTGTATACATTTGTACACCCTTGTACACACTTGTACAACCTTGTACAAACCTGTACACCCTTGTACACACTTGTACAAGCTTGTACACGATTGTACACCCTTGTACACACTTGTGCACCCTTGTAAACACTTGTACACCCTTGTACACACATGTACAACCTTTTACAAACTTGTACACACTTGTACAAACTTGTACATTCTTGTACATACTTGTACACCCTTGTAAACACTTGTACAAAATTGTACAAACCTGTACACCCTTGTACACACTTGTACAACCTTGTACACACTTATACAACCTTGTACACACTTGTACAACCTTGTACACACTTGTACAACCTTGTACACACTTGTACAACCTTGTACACACTTGTACAACCTTGTAAAAACTTGTACAACCTTGTACACACTTGTACACCCTTGTACACACTTGTACAAGCTTGTACACACTTGTACAACCTTGTACACACTTGTACACCCTTGTACACACTTGTACAACCTTTTACAAACTTGTACACACTTGTACAAAATTGTACATTCTTGTACATACTTGTACATCCTTGTACACACTTGTACAACCTTGTACAAACCTGTACACCCTTGTACACACTTGTACAAGCTTGTACACACTTGTGCACCCTTGTACACACTTGTACACCCTTGTACACACTTGTACAACCTTTTACAAACTTGTACACACTTGTACAAACTTGTACATTCTTGTACATACTTGTACACCCTTGTAAACACTTGTACAACCTTGTACAAACCTGTACACCCTTGTACACACTTGTACAAGCTTGTACACACTTGTACAAGCTTGTACACACTTGTACACCCTTGTACAAACTTGTGCACCCTTGTACACTTTTGTACACCCTTGTATACATTTGTACAACCTTGTAAAAACTTGTACACAATTGTACAAACTTGTACACACTTGTACAAACTTGTACACCCTTGTACACACTTGTACAACCTTGTACACACTTGTACAACCTTGTACACACATGTACAACCTTGTACACAATTGCACAACCTTGTACAACCTTGTACACACTTGTACAACCTTGTACACACTTGTACAACCTTGTACACACTTGTACAACCTTGTACACACTTGTACACCTTTGTACACACTTGTACAACCTTGTACACACTTGTACAACCTTGTACACACTTGTACAACCTTGTACACACTTTTTCAACCTTGTACACACTTGTACAACCTTGTACACACTTGTACAACCTTGTACACACTTGTACAACCTTGTACACACTTGTACAACCTTGTACACACTTGTACACACTTGTACAAACTTGTACATTCTTGTACATACTTGTACACCCTTGTAAACACTTGTACAACCTTGTACAAACCTGTACACCCTTGTACAAACTTGTACACCCTTGTACTCACTTGTACAACCTTGTACACACTTGTACAACCTTGTACACACTTGTACAACCTTGTACACACTTGTACAACCTTGTACACAATTGTACAACCTTGTACAACCTTGTACACACTTGTACAACCTTGTACACACTTGTACAACCTTGTACACACTTGTACAACCTTGTACACAATTGTACACCTTTGTACACACTTGTACAACCTTGTCCACACTTGTACAACCTTGTACACACTTGTACAACCTTGTACACACTTTTTCAACCTTGTACACACTTATACAACCTTGTACACACTTGTACAACCTTGTACACACTTGTACAACCTTGTACACACTTGTACAACCTTGTACACACTTGTACAACCTTGTAAAAACTTGTACAACCTTGTACACACTTGTACACCCTTGTACACACTTGTACAAGCTTGTACACACTTGTACACCCTTGTACACACTTGTACAAGCTTGTACACACTTGTACAAGCTTGTACACACTTGTACAACCTTGTACACACTTGTACACCCTTGTACACACTTGTACAACCTTTTACAAACTTGTACACACTTGTACAAAATTGTACATTCTTGTACATACTTGTACATCCTTGTACACACTTGTACAACCTTGTACAAACCTGTACACCCTTGTACACACTTGTACAAGCTTGTACACACTTGTGCACCCTTGTACACACTTGTACACCCTTGTACACACTTGTACAACCTTTTACAAACTTGTACACACTTGTACAAACTTGTACATTCTTGTACATACTTGTACACCCTTGTACACACTTGTACAACCTTGTACAAACCTGTACACCCTTGTACACACTTGTACAAGCTTGTACACACTTGTACAAGCTTGTACACACTTGTTCAAGCTTGTACACACTTGTACACCCTTGTACAAACTTGTGCACCCTTGAACACTTTTGTACACCCTTGTACACATTTGTACAACCTTGTACAAAACTTAAACACACTTGTACAAACATGTACACACTTGAACAACCTTGTACACACTTGTACAACCTTGTACACACTTGTACAAGCTTGTACACACTTGTACAACCTTGTACACACTTGTACAACCTTGTACACACTTGTACAAGCTTGTACACACTTGTACAACCTTGTACACACTTGTACAACCTTTTACACAATTGTAAAACCTTGTACACACTTGTACATTCTTGTACAAACTTGTACTTACTTGTACAACCTTGTACAAACTTGTACACACTTGTACAAACTTTTACATCCTTGTATACATTTGTACACCCTTGTACACACTTGTACAACCTTGTACAAACCTGTACACCCTTGTACACACTTGTAAAAGCTTGTACACGATTGTACACCCTTGTACACACTTGTGCACCCTTGTACACACTTGTACACCCTTGTACACACATGTACAACCTTTTACAAACTTGTACACACTTGTACAAACTTGTACATTCTTGTACATACTTGTACACCCTTGTAAACACTTGTACAAAATTGTACAAACCTGTACACCCTTGTACACACTTGTACAAGCTTGTACACACTTGTACAAGCTTGTACACACTTGTACACCCTTGTACAAACTTGTGCACCCTTGTACACTTTTGTAAACCCTTGTATACATTTGTACAAACTTGTACAAACTTGTACACACTTGTACAAACTTGTACACACTTGTACAAACTTGTACAACCTTGTACACACTTGTACAACCTTGTACACACTTGTACAACCTTGTACACACTTGTACAACCTTGTACAAACCTGTACACCCTTGTACACACTTGTACAAGCTTGTACACGATTGTACACTCTTGTACACACTTGTGCAACCTTGTACACACTTGTACAACCTTGTACACACTAGTACAACCTTGTACACACTTGTTCAAGCTTGTACACACTTGTACAACCTTGTACACAATTGTACACCCTTGTACACACTTGTACAACCTTTTACAAACTTGTACACACTTGTACAAAATTGTACATTCTTGTACATACTTGTACACCCTTGTACACACTTGTACAACCTTGTACAAACCTGTACACCCTTGTACACACTTGTACAAGCTTGTACACACTTGTACAAGCTTGTACACACTTGTACAAGCTTGTACACACTTGTACACCCTTGTACAAACTTGTACACCCTTGTACACTTTTGTACACCCTTGTACACATTTGTACAACCTTGTACAAACTTGTACACACTTGTACAAACTTGTACACACTTGTACAAACTTGTGTACACTTGTACAACCTTGTACACACTTGTACAACCTTGTACACACTTGTACAACCTTGTACACACTTGTACAACCTCGTACACACTTGTACAACCTTGTACACACTTGTACAACCTTGTACACAATTGTAAAACCTTGTACACACTTGTACAACCTTGTACACACTTGTACACCCTTGTACACACTTGTACAAAATTTTACATTCTTGTACATACTTGTACACCCTTGTACACACTTGTACAACCTTGTACAAACCTGTACACCCTTGTACACACTTGTACAAGCTTGTACACACTTGTACAAGCTTGTACACAATTGTACAAGCTTGTACACACTTGTACAACCTTGTACACACTTGTACAACCTTTTACACAATTGTAAAACCTTGTACACACTTGTACATTCTTGTACAAACTTGTACTTACTTGTACAACCTTGTACAAACTTGTACACACTGGTACAAACTTTTACATCCTTGTATACATTTGTACACCCTTGTACACACTTGTACAACCTTGTACAAACCTGTACACCCTTGTACACACTTGTACAAGCTTGTACACGATTGTACACCCTTGTACACACTTGTGCACCCTTGTAAACACTTGTACACCCTTGTACACACATGTACAACCTTTTACAAACTTGTACACACTTGTACAAACTTGTACATTCTTGTACATACTTGTACACCCTTGTAAACACTTGTACAAAATTGTACAAACCTGTACACCCTTGTACACACTTGTACAACCTTGTACACACTTATACAACCTTGTACACACTTGTACAACCTTGTACACACTTGTACAACCTTGTACACACTTGTACAACCTTGTACACACTTGTACAACCTTGTAAAAACTTGTACAACCTTGTACACACTTGTACACCCTTGTACACACTTGTACAAGCTTGTACACACTTGTAAACCCTTGTACACACTTGTACAAGCTTGTACACACTTGTACAAGCTTGTACACACTTGTACAACCTTGTACACACTTGTACACCCTTGTACACACTTGTACAACCTTTTACAAACTTGTACACACTTGTACAAAATTGTACATTCTTGTACATACTTGTACATCCTTGTACACACTTGTACAACCTTGTACAAACCTGTACACCCTTGTACACACTTGTACAACCTTGTACACACTTGTACAACCTTGTACACACTTGTACAAGCTTGTACACACTTGTACAACCTTGTACACACTTGTACAACCTTTTACACAATTGTAAAACCTTGTACACACTTGTACATTCTTGTACAAACTTGTACTTACTTGTACAACCTTGTACAAACTTGTACACACTTGTACAAACTTTTACATCCTTGTATACATTTGTACACCCTTGTACACACTTGTACAACCTTGTACAAACCTGTACACCCTTGTACACACTTGTAAAAGCTTGTACACGATTGTACACCCTTGTACACACTTGTGCACCCTTGTACACACTTGTACACCCTTGTACACACATGTACAACCTTTTACAAACTTGTACACACTTGTACAAACTTGTACATTCTTGTACATACTTGTACACCCTTGTAAACACTTGTACAAAATTGTACAAACCTGTACACCCTTGTACACACTTGTACAAGCTTGTACACACTTGTACAAGCTTGTACACACTTGTACACCCTTGTACAAACTTGTGCACCCTTGTACACTTTTGTAAACCCTTGTATACATTTGTACAAACTTGTACAAACTTGTACACACTTGTACAAACTTGTACACACTTGTACAAACTTGTACAACCTTGTACACACTTGTACAACCTTGTACACACTTGTACAACCTTGTACAAACCTGTACACCCTTGTACACACTTGTACAAGCTTGTACACGATTGTACACTCTTGTACACACTTGTGCAACCTTGTACACACTTGTACAACCTTGTACACACTAGTACAACCTTGTACACACTTGTTCAAGCTTGTACACACTTGTACAACCTTGTACACAATTGTACACCCTTGTACACACTTGTACAACCTTTTACAAACTTGTACACACTTGTACAAAATTGTACATTCTTGTACATACTTGTACACCCTTGTACACACTTGTACAACCTTGTACAAACCTGTACACCCTTGTACACACTTGTACAAGCTTGTACACACTTGTACAAGCTTGTACACACTTGTACAAGCTTGTACACACTTGTACACCCTTGTACAAACTTGTACACCCTTGTACACTTTTGTACACCCTTGTACACATTTGTACAACCTTGTACAAACTTGTACACACTTGTACAAACTTGTACACACTTGTACAAACTTGTGTACACTTGTACAACCTTGTACACACTTGTACAATTTTGTACACACTTGTACAACCTTGTACACACTTGTACAACCTCGTACACACTTGTACAACCTTGTACACACTTGTACAACCTTGTACACAATTGTAAAACCTTGTACACACTTGTACAACCTTGTACACACTTGTACACCCTTGTACACACTTGTACAAAATTTTACATTCTTGTACATACTTGTACACCCTTGTACACACTTGTACAACCTTGTACAAACCTGTACACCCTTGTACACACTTGTACAAGCTTGTACACACTTGTACAAGCTTGTACACAATTGTACAAGCTTGTACACACTTGTACAACCTTGTACACACTTGTACAACCTTTTACACAATTGTAAAACCTTGTACACACTTGTACATTCTTGTACAAACTTGTACTTACTTGTACAACCTTGTACAAACTTGTACACACTGGTACAAACTTTTACATCCTTGTATACATTTGTACACCCTTGTACACACTTGTACAACCTTGTACAAACCTGTACACCCTTGTACACACTTGTACAAGCTTGTACACGATTGTACACCCTTGTACACACTTGTGCACCCTTGTAAACACTTGTACACCCTTGTACACACATGTACAACCTTTTACAAACTTGTACACACTTGTACAAACTTGTACATTCTTGTACATACTTGTACACCCTTGTAAACACTTGTACAAAATTGTACAAACCTGTACACCCTTGTACACACTTGTACAACCTTGTACACACTTATACAACCTTGTACACACTTGTACAACCTTGTACACACTTGTACAACCTTGTACACACTTGTACAACCTTGTACACACTTGTACAACCTTGTAAAAACTTGTACAACCTTGTACACACTTGTACACCCTTGTACACACTTGTACAAGCTTGTACACACTTGTAAACCCTTGTACACACTTGTACAAGCTTGTACACACTTGTACAAGCTTGTACACACTTGTACAACCTTGTACACACTTGTACACCCTTGTACACACTTGTACAACCTTTTACAAACTTGTACACACTTGTACAAAATTGTACATTCTTGTACATACTTGTACATCCTTGTACACACTTGTACAACCTTGTACAAACCTGTACACCCTTGTACACACTTGTACAAGCTTGTACACACTTGTGCACCCTTGTACACACTTGTACACCCTTGTACACACTTGTACAACCTTTTACAAACTTGTACACACTTGTACAAACTTGTACATTCTTGTACATACTTGTACACCCTTGTAAACACTTGTACAACCTTGTACAAACCTGTACACCCTTGTACACACTTGTACAAGCTTGTACACACTTGTACAAGCTTGTACACACTTGTACACCCTTGTACAAACTTGTGCACCCTTGTACACTTTTGTACACCCTTGTATACATTTGTACAACCTTGTAAAAACTTGTACACAATTGTACAAACTTGTACACACTTGTACAAACTTGTACACCCTTGTACACACTTGTACAACCTTGTACACACTTGTACAACCTTGTACACACATGTACAACCTTGTACACAATTGCACAACCTTGTACAACCTTGTACACACTTGTACAACCTTGTACACACTTGTACAACCTTGTACACACTTGTACAACCTTGTACACACCTGTACACCTTTGTACACACTTGTACAACCTTGTACACACTTGTACAACCTTGTACACACTTGTACAACCTTGTACACACTTTTTCAACCTTGTACACACTTGTACAACCTTGTACACACTTGTACAACCTTGTACACACTTGTACAACCTTGTACACACTTGTACAACCTTGTACACACTTGTACACACTTGTACAAACTTGTACATTCTTGTACATACTTGTACACCCTTGTAAACACTTGTACAACCTTGTACAAACCTGTACACCCTTGTACAAACTTGTACACCCTTGTACTCACTTGTACAACCTTGTACACACTTGTACAACCTTGTACACACTTGTACAACCTTGTACACACTTGTACAACCTTGTACACAATTGTACAACCTTGTACAACCTTGTACACACTTGTACAACCTTGTACACACTTGTACAACCTTGTACACACTTGTACAACCTTGTACACAATTGTACACCTTTGTACACACTTGTACAACCTTGTCCACACTTGTACAACCTTGTACACACTTGTACAACCTTGTACACACTTTTTCAACCTTGTACACACTTATACAACCTTGTACACACTTGTACAACCTTGTACACACTTGTACAACCTTGTACACACTTGTACAACCTTGTACACACTTGTACAACCTTGTAAAAACTTGTACAACCTTGTACACACTTGTACACCCTTGTACACACTTGTACAAGCTTGTACACACTTGTACACCCTTGTACACACTTGTACAAGCTTGTACACACTTGTACAAGCTTGTACACACTTGTACAACCTTGTACACACTTGTACACCCTTGTACACACTTGTACAACCTTTTACAAACTTGTACACACTTGTACAAAATTGTACATTCTTGTACATACTTGTACATCCTTGTACACACTTGTACAACCTTGTACAAACCTGTACACCCTTGTACACACTTGTACAAGCTTGTTCACACTTGTACAAGCTTGTACACACTTGTACACTCTTGTACAAACTTGTGCACCCTTGTACACTTTTGTACACCCTTGTATACATTTGTATAACCTTGTACAAACTTGTACACAATTGTACAAACTTGTACACACTTGTACAAACTTGTACACCCTTGTACACACTTGTACACCCTTGTACACACTTGTACAACCTTGTACACACTTGTACAAGCTTGTACACACTTGTACAACCTTGTACACACTTGTACAACCTTTTACACAATTGTAAAACCTTGTACACACTTGTACATTCTTGTACAAACTTGTACTTACTTGTACAACCTTGTACAAACTTGTACACACTTGTACAAACTTTTACATCCTTGTATACATTTGTACACCCTTGTACACACTTGTACAACCTTGTACAAACCTGTACACCCTTGTACACACATGTACAACCTTTTACAAACTTGTACACACTTGTACAAACTTGTACATTCTTGTACATACTTGTACACCCTTGTAAACACTTGTACAAAATTGTACAAACCTGTACACCCTTGTACACACTTGTACAAGCTTGTACACACTTGTACAAGCTTGTACACACTTGTACAAGCTTGTACACACTTGTACAAGCTTGTACACACTTGTACACCCTTGTACAAACTTGTGCACCCTTGTACACTTTTGTACACCCTTGTATACATTTGTACAAACTTGTACAAACTTGTACACACTTGTACAAACTTGTACACACTTGTACAAACTTGTACACCCTTGTACACACTTGTACAACCTTGTACACACTTGTACAACCTTGTACAAACCTGTACACCCTTGTACACACTTGTACAAGCTTGTACACGATTGTACACTCTTGTACACACTTGTGCAACCTTGTACACACTTGTACAACCTTGTACTCACTTGTACAACCTTGTACACACTTGTTCAAGCTTGTACACACTTGTACAACCTTGTACACACTTGTACACCCTTGTACACACTTGTACAACCTTTTACAAACTTGTACACACTTGTACAAAATTGTACATTCTTGTACATACTTGTACACCCTTGTACACACTTGTACAACCTTGTACAAACCTGTACACCCTTGTACACACTTGTACAAGCTTGTACACACTTGTACAAGCTTGTACACACTTGTACACCCTTGTACAAACTTGTGCACCCTTGTACACTTTTGTACACCCTTGTACACATTTGTACAACCTTGTACAAACTTGTACACACTTGTACAAACTTGTACACACTTGTACAAACTTGTGTACACTTGTACAACCTTGTACACACTTGTACAACCTTGTACACACTTGTACAACCTTGTACACACTTGTACAACCTCGTACACACTTGTACAACCTTGTACACACTTGTACAACCTTGTACACAATTGTAAAACCTTGTACACACTTTTACAACTTTGTACACACTTGTACACCCTTGTACACACTTGTACAAAATTTTACATTCTTGTACATACTTGTACACCCTTGTACACACTTGTACAACCTTGTACAAACCTGTACACCCTTGTACACACTTGTACAAGCTTGTACACACTTGTACAAGCTTGTACACACTTGTACAAGCTTGTACACACTTGTACACCCTTGTACAAACTTGTGCACCCTTGAACACTTTTGTACACCCTTGTACACATTTGTACAACCTTGTACAAAACTTAAACACACTTGTACAAACATGTACACACTTGAACAACCTTGTACACACTTGTACAACCTTGTACACACTTGTACAAGCTTGTACACACTTGTACAACCTTGTACACACTTGTACAACCTTGTACACACTTGTACAAGCTTGTACACACTTGTACAACCTTGTACACACTTGTACAACCTTTTACACAATTGTAAAACCTTGTACACACTTGTACATTCTTGTACAAACTTGTACTTACTTGTACAACCTTGTACAAACTTGTACACACTTGTACAAACTTTTACATCCTTGTATACATTTGTACACCCTTGTACACACTTGTACAACCTTGTACAAACCTGTACACCCTTGTACACACTTGTAAAAGCTTGTACACGATTGTACACCCTTGTACACACTTGTGCACCCTTGTACACACTTGTACACCCTTGTACACACATGTACAACCTTTTACAAACTTGTACACACTTGTACAAACTTGTACATTCTTGTACATACTTGTACACCCTTGTAAACACTTGTACAAAATTGTACAAACCTGTACACCCTTGTACACACTTGTACAAGCTTGTACACACTTGTGCACCCTTGTACACTTTTGTACACCCTTGTATACATTTGTACAAACTTGTACAAACTTGTACACACTTGTACAAACTTGTACACACTTGTACAAACTTGTACACCCTTGTACACACTTGTACAACCTTGTACACACTTGTACAACCTTGTACAAACCTGTACACCCTTGTACACACTTGTACAAGCTTGTACACGATTGTACACTCTTGTACACACTTGTGCAACCTTGTACACACTTGTACAACCTTGTACACACTAGTACAACCTTGTACACACTTGTTCAAGCTTGTACACACTTGTACAACCTTGTACACAATTGTACACCCTTGTACACACTTGTACAACCTTTTACAAACTTGTACACACTTGTACAAAATTGTACATTCTTGTACATACTTGTACACCCTTGTACACACTTGTACAACCTTGTACAAACCTGTACACCCTTGTACACACTTGTACAAGCTTGTACACACTTGTACACCCTTGTACAAACTTGTACACCCTTGTACACTTTTGTACACCCTTGTACACATTTGTACAACCTTGTACAAACTTGTACACACTTATACAAACTTGTACACACTTGTACAAACTTGTGTACACTTGTACAACCTTGTACACACTTGTACAACCTTGTACACACTTGTACAACCTTGTACACACTTGTACAACCTCGTACACACTTGTACAACCTTGTACACACTTGTACAACCTTGTACACAATTGTAAAACCTTGTACACACTTGTACAACCTTGTACACACTTGTACACCCTTGTACACACTTGTACAAAATTTTACATTCTTGTACATACTTGTACACCCTTGTACACACTTGTACAACCTTGTACAAACCTGTACACCCTTGTACACACTTGTACAAGCTTGTACACACTTGTACAAGCTTGTACACACTTGTACAAGCTTGTACACACTTGTACAACCTTGTACACACTTGTACAACCTTTTACACAATTGTAAAACCTTGTACACACTTGTACATTCTTGTACAAACTTGTACTTACTTGTACAACCTTGTACAAACTTGTACACACTGGTACAAACTTTTACATCCTTGTATACATTTGTACACCCTTGTACACACTTGTACAAGCTTGTACACGATTGTACACCCTTGTACACACTTGTGCACCCTTGTACACACTTGTACACCCTTGTACACACATGTACAACCTTTTACAAACTTGTACACACTTGTACAAACTTGTACATTCTTGTACATACTTGTACACCCTTGTAAACACTTGTACAAAATTGTACAAACCTGTACACCCTTGTACACACTTGTACAAGCTTGTACACACTTGTACAAGCTTGTACACACTTGTACACCCTTGTACAAACTTGTGCACCCTTGTACACTTTTGTACACCCTTGTATACATTTGTACAAACTTGTACAAACTTGTACACACTTGTACAAACTTGTACACACTTGTACAAACTTGTACACCCTTGTACACACTTGTACAACCTTGTACACACTTGTACAAGCTTGTACACACTTGTACACCCTTGTACAAACTTGTGCACCCTTGTACACTTTTGTACACCCTTGTATACATTTGTACAAACTTGTACAAACTTGTACACACTTGTACACACTTGTACAAGCTTGTACACGATTGTACACTCTTGTACACACTTGTGCAACCTTGTACACACTTGTACAACCTTGTACACACTTGTACAACCTTGTACACACTTGTTCAAGCTTGTACACACTTGTACAACCTTGTACACACTTGTACACCCTTGTACACACTTGTACAACCTTTTACAAACTTGTACACACTTGTACAAAATTGTACATTCTTGTACATACTTGTACACCCTTGTACACACTTGTACAACCTTGTACAACCTTGTACAAACCTGTACACCCTTGTACACACTTGTACACCCTTGTACAAACTTGTGCACCCTTGTACACTTTTGTACACCCTTGTACACATTTGTACAACCTTGTACAAACTTGTACACACTTGTACAAACTTGTACACACTTGTACAACCTTGTACACACTTGTACAACCTTGTACACACTTGTACAACCTTGTACACACTTGTACAACCTCGTACACACTTGTACAACCTTGTACACACTTGTACAACCTTGTACACAATTGTAAAACCTTGTACACACTTTTACAACCTTGTACACACTTGTACACCCTTGTACACACTTGTACAAAATTTTACATTCTTGTACATACTTGTACACCCTTGTACACACTTGTACAACCTTGTACAAACCTGTACACCCTTGTACACACTTGTACAAGCTTGTACACACTTGTACAGGCTTGTACACACTTGTAAAAGCTTGTACACACTTGTACACCCTTGTACAAACTTGTGCACCCTTGAACACTTTTGTACACCCTTGTACACATTTGTACAACCTTGTACAAACTTAAACACACTTGTACAAACATGTACACACTTGAACAACCTTGTACACACTTGTACAAACCTTGTACACACTTGTACAAGCTTGTACACACTTGTACAACCTTGTACACACTTGTACAACCTTGTACACACTTGTACAAGCTTGTACACACTTGTACAACCTTGTACACACTTGTACAACCTTGTACAAACCTGTACACCCTTGTACACACTTGTACAAGCTTGTACACGATTGTACACCCTTGTACACACTTGTGCACCCTTGTACACACTTGTACAAACTTGTGCACCCTTGTACACACTTGTACAACCTTGTACACAATTGTACAACCTTGTACAACCATGTACACACTTGTACAACTTTGTACACACTTGTACAACCTTGTACACACTTGTACACCTTTGTACACACTTGTACAACCTTGTACACTATGATACAACCTTGTACACACTTGTACAACCTTGTACACACTTGTACAACCTTTTACAAACTTGTACACACTTGTACAAACTTGTACATTCTTTTGTACACCCTTGTAAACACTTGTACAACCTTGTACAAACCTGTACACCCTTGTACACACTTGTACAAGCTTGTACACACTTGTACAAGCTTGTACACACTTGTACACCCTTGTACAAACTTGTGCACCCTTGTACACTTTTGTACACTCTTGTATACATTGGTACAACCTTGTACAAACTTGTACACACTTGTACAAACTTGTACACACTTGTACAAACTTGTACACCCTTGTACACACTTGTACAACCTTGTACACACTTGTACAACCTTGTACACAATTGTACAACCTTGTACAACCATGTACACACTTGTACAACCTTGTACACACTTGTACAACCTTGTACACACTTGTACACCTTTGTACACACTTATACAACCTTGTACACACTTGTACAACCTTGTACACACTTGTACAACCTTGTACACGTTTGTACAACCTTGTACACACTTGTACAACCTTGTACACACTTGTACAACCTTGTAAAAACTTGTACAAGCATGTACACGATTGTACACCCTTGTACACACTTGTGCATCCTTGTACACACTTGTACAACCTTGTACACACTTGTACAACATTGTACACACTTGTACAACCTTGTACACACTTGTACAACCTTGTACACACTTGTACAAACTTGTACACACTTGTACAACCTTGTACACACTTGTACAACCTTGTACACACTTGTACAACCTTGTACACACTTGTACAACCTTTTACACAATTGTAAAACCTTGTACACACTTGTACATTCTTGTACAAACTTGTACTTACTTGTACAACCTTGTACAAACTTGTACACACTTGTACAAACTTTTACATCCTTGTACACATTTGTACACCCTTGTACACACTTGTACAACCTTGTACAAACCTGTACACCCTTGTACACACTTGTACAAGCTTGTACAAGATTGTACACCCTTGTACACACTTGTGCACCCTTGTACACACTTGTACACCCTTGTATACACTTGTACAACCTTTTACAAACTTGTACACACTTGTACAAACTTGTACATTCTTGTGCATACTTGTACACCCTTGTAAATACTTGTACAACCTTGTACAAACCTGTACACCCTTGTACACACTTGTACAAGCTTGTACACACTTGTACACCCTTGTAGAAACTTGTGCACCCTTGTACACTTTTGTACACCCTTGTATACATTTGTACAACCTTGTACAAACTTGTACACAATTGTAAAACCTTGTACACACTTTTACAACCTTGTACACACTTGTACACCCTTGTACACACTTGTACAAAATTTTACATTCTTGTACATACTTGTACACCCTTGTACACACTTGTACAACCTTGTACAAACCTGTACACCCTTGTACACACTTGTACAAGCTTGTACACACTTGTACAGGCTTGTACACACTTGTACAAGCTTGTACACACTTGTACACCCTTGTACAAACTTGTGCACCCTTGAACACTTTTGTACACCCTTGTACACATTTGTACAACCTTGTACAAACTTAAACACACTTGTACAAACATGTACACACTTGAACAACCTTGTACACACTTGTACAAACCTTGTACACACTTGTACAAGCTTGTACACACTTGTACAACCTTGTACACACTTGTACAACCTTGTACACACTTGTACAAGCTTGTACACACTTGTACAACCTTGTACACACTTGTACAACCTTGTACAAACCTGTACACCCTTGTACACACTTGTACAAGCTTGTACACGATTGTACACCCTTGTACACACTTGTGCACCCTTGTACACACTTGTACAAACTTGTGCACCCTTGTACACACTTGTACAACCTTGTACACAATTGTACAACCTTGTACAACCATGTACACACTTGTACAACTTTGTACACACTTGTACAACCTTGTACACACTTGTACACCTTTGTACACACTTGTACAACCTTGTACACTATGATACAACCTTGTACACACTTGTACAACCTTGTACACACTTGTACAACCTTTTACAAACTTGTACACACTTGTACAAACTTGTACATTCTTTTGTACACCCTTGTAAACACTTGTACAACCTTGTACAAACCTGTACACCCTTGTACACACTTGTACAAGCTTGTACACACTTGTACAAGCTTGTACACACTTGTACACCCTTGTACAAACTTGTGCACCCTTGTACACTTTTGTACACTCTTGTATACATTGGTACAACCTTGTACAAACTTGTACACACTTGTACAAACTTGTACACACTTGTACAAACTTGTACACCCTTGTACACACTTGTACAACCTTGTACACACTTGTACAACCTTGTACACAATTGTACAACCTTGTACAACCATGTACACACTTGTACAACCTTGTACACACTTGTACAACCTTGTACACACTTGTACACCTTTGTACACACTTATACAACCTTGTACACACTTGTACAACCTTGTACACACTTGTACAACCTTGTACACGTTTGTACAACCTTGTACACACTTGTACAACCTTGTACACACTTGTACAACCTTGTAAAAACTTGTACAAGCATGTACACGATTGTACACCCTTGTACACACTTGTGCATCCTTGTACACACTTGTACAACCTTGTACACACTTGTACAACATTGTACACACTTGTACAACCTTGTACACACTTGTACAACCTTGTACACACTTGTACAAACTTGTACACACTTGTACAACCTTGTACACACTTGTACAACCTTGTACACACTTGTACAACCTTGTACACACTTGTACAACCTTTTACACAATTGTAAAACCTTGTACACACTTGTACATTCTTGTACAAACTTGTACACACTTGTACAAACTTTTACATCCTTGTACACATTTGTACACCCTTGTACACACTTGTACAACCTTGTACAAACCTGTACACCCTTGTACACACTTGTACAAGCTTGTACAAGATTGTACACCCTTGTACACACTTGTGCACCCTTGTACACACTTGTACACCCTTGTATACACTTGTACAACCTTTTACAAACTTGTACACACTTGTACAAACTTGTACATTCTTGTGCATACTTGTACACCCTTGTAAATACTTGTACAACCTTGTACAAACCTGTACACCCTTGTACACACTTGTACAAGCTTGTACACACTTGTACACCCTTGTAGAAACTTGTGCACCCTTGTACACTTTTGTACACCCTTGTATACATTTGTACAACCTTGTACAAACTTGTACACAATTGTACAAACTTGTACACACTTGTACAAACTTGTACACCCTTGTACACACTTGTACAACCTTGTACACACTTGTACAACCTTGTACAAACCTGTACACCCTTGTACACACTTGTACAAGCTTGTACACGATTGTACACCCTTGTACACACTTGTGCACCCTTGTACACACTTGTACACCCTTGTACACACTTGTACAACCTTTTACAAACTTGTACACACTTGTACAAACTTGTACATTCTTGTACATACTTGTACACCCTTGTAAACACTTGTACAACCTTGTACACAATTGTACAACCTTGTACAACATTGTACAAACTTGTACAACCTTGTACACACTTGTACAACCTTGTACACACTTGTACAACCTTGTACACACTTGTACACCTTTGTACACACTTGTTCAACCTTGTACACACTTGTACAACCTTGTACACACTTGTACAACCTTGTACACACTTGTACAACCTTGTACACACTTGTACACACTTGTACAAACTTGTACATTCTTGTACATACTTGTACTCCCTTGTAAACACTTGTACAACCTTGTACAAACCTGTACACCCTTGTACACACTTGTACAAGCTTGTACACACTTCTACAAGCTTGTACACACTTGTACACCCTTGTACAAACTTGTGCACCATTGTACACTTTTGTACACCCTTGTATACATTTGTACAACCTTGTACAAACTTGTACACACTTGTACAAACTTGTACACACTTGTACAAACTTGTACACACTTGTACAAACTTGTACACCCTTGTACACACTTGTACAACCTTGTACACACTTGTACAACCTTGTACACACTTGTGTCTAAGATGTCTTTTTATTTAGAGGGATGTCTTGTTTTTTAGAGGGTTGTCTTGTTTTTTAGAGGGTTTTCTTGTAATTTAGATGGGATGTCTTGTTATTTAGAGGGATGTCTTAATATTTAGCGGAATGTCTTGTTTATTAGAGGGATGTCTTGCTATTTAGAGGGATGTCTTTTTATTTGGAGGGATGTCTTGTTATTTAGAGGGATGTCTTAATATTTAGAGGGATGTCTTGTTATTTAGAGGAATGTCTTGTTATTTAAAAGGGATGTCTTGTTATCTAGAGGGATGTCTTGTTATTTAGTGGGATGTCTTGTTATTTAGAGGAATGTCTTGTTATTTAGAGAGATGTCTTGTTATTTAAAGGGATGTCTTAATATTTAGAGGGATGTCTTGTTATTTAGAGGGATGTCTTAATATTTAGAGGGATGTCTTGTTATTTGAAGGGATGTCTTAATATTTAAAGGGATGTCTTGTTATTTAGAGGGATGTCTTGTTATTTAGAGGGTTGTCTTGTTTTTTAAAGGGTTGTCTTGTTATTTGGAGGGATGTCTTAATATTTAGAGTGATGTCTTGTTATTTAGAGGGATGTCTTGTTATTTAGAGGGATGTCTTGTTTTTTAGAGGGTTGTCTTGTTATTTGGAGGGATGTCTTGTTTTTTAGAGGGTTGTCTTGTAATTTAGATGGGATGTCTTGTTATTTAGAGGGATGTCTTGTTATTTACAGGTATGTCTTGTTATTTAGAGGGATGTCTTAATATTTAGAGGAATGTCTTGTTATATAGATGGATGTCTTGTTATTTAGAGGGGTGTCTTGATATTTAGAGGGATGTCTTGTTTTTTAGAGAGATGTCTTGTTATTTAAAGGGTTTTTTTGTTTTTTAGAGGGTTGTCTTGTTATTTGGAGGGATGTCTTGTTATTTAGATTGATGTCTTAATATTTAGAGGGATGTCTTGTTTTTTAGAGGGATGTCTTGTTATTTAGAGGGATGTCTTGTTATTTAGAGGGATGTCTTGTTATTTAGAGGGATGTCTTGTTATTTAGAGGGATGTCTTGTTATTTGAAGGGATGTCTTAATATTTAGAGAGATGTCTTGTTATTTAGAGGGATGTCTTGTTATTTAGAGGGATGTCTTGTTATTTAGAGGGATGTCTTCATATTTGGAGGGATGTCTTGTTATTTAGAGGGATGTCTTGTTATTTGGAGGGATGCTTGTTATTAAGAGGGATGTCTTATAATTTAGAGGGATGTTTCGTTATTTGGAGGTATGTCTTGTTATTTAGAGGGATGTCTTGTTATTTAGAGGGATGTCTTGGTATTTGGAGGGATGTCTAGTTATTTAGAGGGATGTCTTTTTATTTAGAGGGATGTCTTGTTATTTAGAGGGATGTCTTGTTATTTAGAGGAATGTCTTGTTATTTAAAAGGGATGTCTTGTTATTTAGAGGGATGTCTTGTTTTTTAGTGAGATGTCTTGTTATTTAGAGGGATGTCTTGTTATTTAGAGAGATGTCTTGTTATTTAAAGGGATGTCTTAATATTTAGAGGGATGTCTTGTTATTTAGAGGGATGTCTTAATATTTAGAGGGATGTCTTGTTATTTGGAGGGATGTCTTAATATTTAAAGGGATGTCTTGTTATTTAGAGGGATGTCTTGTTATTTAGAGAGATGTCTTGTTATTTAAAGGGATGTCTTAATATTTAGAGGGATGTCTTGTTATTTAGAGGGATGTCTTAATATTTAGAGGGATGTCTTGTTATTTGAAGGGATGTCTTAATATTAAGAGGGATGTCTTGTTATTTAGAGGGATGTCTTGTTATTTAGAGGGATGTCTTGTTTTTTAAAGGGTTGTCTTGTTATTTGGAGGGATGTCTTAATATTTAGAGGGATGTCTTGGTATTTAGAGGGATGTCTTGTTATTTAGAGGGATGTCTTGTTATTTAGAGGGATGTCTTCTTATTTGGAGGGAATTCTTGTTATTTGGAGGAATGTCTTGTTATTTAGAGGGATATCTTGTTATTTGGAGGGATGTCTTGTTATTTAGAGGGATGTCTTGCTATTTAGAGGGATGTCTTTTTATTTGGAGGGATGTCTTGTTATTTAGAGGGATGTCTTGTTATTTAGAGGAATGTCTTGTTATTTAAAAGGGATGTCTTGTTATTTAGAGGGACGTCTTGTTATTTAGTGGGATGTCTTGTTATTTAGAGGGATGTCTTGTTATTTAGAGAGATGTCTTGTTATTTAAAGGGATGTCTTAATATTTAGAGGGATGTCTTGTTATTTAGAGGGATGTCTTAATATTTAGAGGGATGTCTTGTTATTTGGAGGGATGTCTTAATATTTAGAGGGATGTCTTGTTATTTAGAGGGATGTCTTGTTATTTAGAGGGATGTCTTGTTTTTTAGAGGGTTGTCTTGTAATTTAGATGGGATGTCTTGTTATTTAGAGGGATGTCTTGTTATTTGGAGAGATGTCTTTTTATTTAGAGGGATGTCTTGTTTTTTAGAGGGTTGTCTTGTTATTTGGAGGGATGTCTTGTTTTTTAGAGGGTTGTCTTGTAATTTAGATGGGATGTCTTGTTATTTAGAGGGATGTCTTAATATTTAGCGGAATGTCTTGTTTATTAGAGGGATGTCTTGCTATTTAGAGGGATGTCTTTTTATTTGGAGGGATGTCTTGTTATTTAGAGGGATGTCTTGTTATTTAGAGGAATGTCTTGTTATTTAAAAGGGATGTCTTGTTATTTAGAGAGATGTCTTGTTATTTAGTGGGATGTCTTGTTATTTAGAGGGATGTCTTGTTATTTGGAGAGATGTCTTGTTATTTAAAGGGATGTCTTAATATTTAGAGGGATGTCTTAATATTTAGCGGAATGTCTTGTTTATTAGAGGGATGTCTTGCTATTTAGAGGGATGTCTTTTTATTTGGAGGGATGTCTTGTTATTTAGAGGGATGTCTTGTTATTTAGAGGAATGTCTTGTTATTTAAAAGGGATGTCTTGTTATTTAAAAGGATGTCTTGTTATTTAGTGGGATGTCTTTTTATTTAGAGGGATGTCTTGTTATTTAGAGAGATGTCTTGTTATTTAAAGGGATGTCTTAATATTTAGAGGGATGTCTTGTTATTTAGAGGGATGTCTTAATATTTAGAGGGATGTCTTGTTATTTGAAGGGATGTCTTAATATTTAGAGGGATGTCTTGTTATTTAGAGGGATGTCTTGTTATTTAGAGGGATGTCTTGTTATTTAGAGGGATGTCTTGTTTTTTAAAGGGTTGTCTTGTTATTTGGAGGGATGTCTTAATATTTAGAGGGATGTCTTGGTATTTAGAGGGATGTCTTGTTATTTAGAGGGATGTCTTAATATTTAGCGGAATGTCTTAAGGGATGTCTTGTTTTTTAGAGGGTTGTCTTGTAATTTAGATGGGATGTCTTGTTATTTAGAGGGATGTCTTGTTATTTACAGGTATGTCTTGTTATTTAGAGGGATGTCTTAATATTTAGAGGAATGTCTTGTTATATAGATGGATGTCTTGTTATTTAGAGGGATGTCTTGATATTTAGAGGGATGTCTTGTTTTTTAGAGAGATTACTTGTTATTTAGAGGGTTTTTTTTGTTTTTTAGAGGGTTGTCTTGTTATTTGGAGGGATGTCTTGTTATTTAGATTGATGTCTTAATATTTAGAGGGATGTATTTTTATTTGGAGGGATGTCTTGTTATTTAGAGGGATGTCTTGTTATTTAGAGGAATGTATTGTTATTTAAAAGGGATGTCTTGTTATTTAGAGGGATGTCTTGTTATTTAGAGGGATGTCTTGTTATTTAGAGGGATGTCTTGTTATTTAGAGGGATGTCTTGTTATTTAGAGGGATGTCTTGTTATTTGAAGGGATGTCTTAATATTTAGAGAGATGTCTTGTTATTTAGAGGGATGTCTTGTAATTTAGAGGGATGTCTTGTTATTTAGAGGGATGTCTTCATATTTGGAGGGATGTCTTCATATTTGGAGGGATGTCTTGTTATTTAGAGGGATGTCTTGTTATTTGGAGGGATGCTTGTTATTAAGAGGGATGTCTTATAATTTAGAGGGATGTCTTGTTATTTGGAGGTATGTCTTGTTATTTAGAGGGATGTCTTGTTATTTAGAGGGATGTCTTGGTATTTGGAGGGATGTCTAGTTATTTAGAGGGATGTCTTTTTATTTAGAGGGATGTCTTGTTATTTAGAGGGATGTCTTGGTATTTGGAGGGATGTCTAGTTATTTAGAGGGATGTCTTTTTATTTAGAGGGATGTCTTGCTATTTAGAGGGATGTCTTGTTATTTAGAGGGATGTCTTGTTATTTGAAGGGATGTCTTAATATTTAGAGGGATGTCTTGCTATTTTGAGGGATTTCTTGTTATTTGGAGGGATGTCTTGTTATTTAGAGGGATGTCTTGTTATTTAGAGGAATGTCTTGTTATTTAAAAGGGATGTCTTGTTATTTAGAGAGATGTCTTGTTATTTAAAGGGATGTCTTAATATTTAGAGGGATGTCTTGTTATTTAGAGGGATGTCTTAATATTTAGAGGGATGTCTTGTTATTTGGAGGGATGTCTTAATATTTAGAGGGATGTCTTGTTATTTAGAGGGATGTCTTGTTATTTAGAGAGATGTCTTGTTATTTAAAGGGATGTCTTAATATTTAGAGGGATGTCTTGTTATTTAGAGGGATGTCTTAATATTTAGAGGGATGTCTTGTTATTTAAAGGGATGTCTTAATATTTAGAGGGATGTCTTGTTATTTAGAGGGATGTCTTGTTATTTAGAGGGATGTCTTGTTTTTTAAAGGGTTGTCTTGTTATTTGGAGGGATGTCTTAATATTTAGAGGGATGTCTTGGTATTTAGAGGGATGTCTTGTTATTTAGAGGGATGTCTTGTTATTTAGAGGGATGTCTTCTTATTTGGAGGGATGTCTTGTTATTTGGAGGAATGTCTTGTTATTTAGAGGGATATCTTGTTATTTGGAGGGATGTCTTGTTATTTAGAGGGATGTCTTGATATTTAGAGGGATGTCTTTTTATTTGGAGGGATGTCTTGTTATTTAGAGGGATGTCTTGTTATTTAGAGGAATGTCTTGTTATTTAAAAGGGATGTCTTGTTATTTAGAGGGACGTCTTGTTATTTAGTGGGATGTCTTGTTATTTAGAGGGATGTCTTGTTATTTAGAGAGATGTCTTGTTATTTAAAGGGATGTCTTAATATTTAGAGGGATGTCTTGTTATTTAGAGGGATGTCTTAATATTTAGAGGGATGTCTTGTTATTTGGAGGGATGTCTTAATATTTAGAGGGATGTCTTGTTATTTAGAGGGATGTCTTGTTATTTAGAGGGATGTCTTGTTTTTTAAAGGGTTTTCTTGTTATTTGGAGGGATGTCTTAATATTTAGAGGGATGTCTTGGTATTTGGAGGGATGTCTTGTTATTTAGAGGGATGTCTTAATATTTAGCGGAATGTCTAGTTTATTAGAGGGATGTCTTGTTATTTAGAGGGATGTCTTGTTATTTAGAGGGATGTCTTAATATTTGGAGGGATGTCTTGTTATTTAGAGGGATGTCTTAATATTTAGAGGGATGTCTTGTTTTTTAGTGGGATGTCTTGTTATTTAGAGGGATGTCTTGTTATTTAGAGGGTTTTTTTGTTTTTTAGAGGGTTGTCTTGTTATTTGGAGGGATGTCTTGTTATTTAGATTGATGTCTTAATATTTAGAGGGATGTCTTGTTTTTTAGAGGGATGTCTTGTTATTTAGAGGGATGTCTTGTTATTTAGAGGGATGTCTTGTTATTTAGAGGGATGTCTTGTTATTTAGAGGGATGTCATGTTATTTGAAGGGATGTCTTAATATTTAGAGAGATGTCTTGTTATTTAGAGGGATGTCTTGTTATTTAGAGGGATGTCTTCATACTTGGAGTGATGTCTTCATATTTGGAGGGATGTCTTGTTATTTAGAGGGATGTCTTGTTATTTGGAGGGATGCTTGTTATTAAGAGGGATGTCTTATAATTTAGAGGGATGTCTTGTTATTTGGAGGTATGTCTTGTTATTTAGAGGGATGTCTTGTTATTTAGAGGGATGTCTTGGTATTTGGAGGGATGTCTAGTTATTTAGAGGGATGTCTTTTTATTTAGAGGGATGTCTTGTTATTTAGAGGGATGTCTTGGTATTTGGAGGGATGTCTAGTTATTTAGAGGGATGTCTTTTTATTTAGAGGGATGTCTTGTTATTTAGAGGGATGTCTTGTTATTTAGAGGGATGTCTTGTTATTTGAAGGGATGTCTTAATATTTAGAGGGATGTCTTGCTATTTTGAGGGATTTCTTGTTATTTGGAGGGATGTCTTGTTATTTAGAGGGATGTCTTGTTATTTAGAGGAATGTCTTGTTATTTAAAAGGGATGTCTTGTTATTTAGAGGGATGTCTTGTTATTTAGTGGGATGTCTTGTTATTTAGAGGGATGTCTTGTTATTTAGAGAGATGTCTTGTTATTTAAAGGGATGTCTTAATATTTAGAGGGATGTCTTGTTATTTGGAGGGATGTCTTAATATTTAGAGGGATGTCTTGTTATTTGGAGGGATGTCTTAATATTTAGAGGGATGTCTTGTTATTTAGAGGGATGTCTTGTTATTTAGAGAGATGTCTTGTTATTTAAAGGGATGTCTTAATATTTAGAGGGATGTCTTGTTATTTAGAGGGATGTCTTAATATTTAGAGGGATGTCTTGTTATTTGAAGGGATGTCTTAATATTTAGAGGGATGTCTTGTTATTTAGAGGGATGTCTTGTTATTTAGAGGGATGTCTTGTTTTTTAAAGGGTTGTCTTGTTATTTGGAGGGATGTCTTGGTATTTAGAGGGATGTCTTGTTATTTAGAGGGATGTCTTGTTATTTAGAAGGATGTCTTCTTATTTGGAGGGAAGTCTTGTTATTTGGAGGAATGTCTTGTTATTTAGAGGGATATCTTGTTATTTGGAGGGATGTCTTGTTATTTAGAGGGATGTCTTGCTATTTAGAGGGATGTCTTTTTATTTGGAGGGATGTCTTGTTATTTAGAGGGATGTCTTGTTATTTAGAGGAATGTCTTGTTATTTAAAAGGGATGTTTTGTTATTTAGAGGGACGTCTTGTTATTTAGTGGGATGTCTTGTTATTTAGAGGGATGTCTTGTTATTTAGAGGGATGTCTTGTTATTTAAAGGGATGTCTTAATATTTAGAGGGATGTCTTGTTATTTAGAGGGATGTCTTAATATTTAGAGGGATGTCTTGTTATTTGGAGGGATGTCTTAATATTTAGAGGGATGTCTTGTTATTTAGAGGGATGTCTTGTTATTTAGAGGGATGTCTTGTTTTTTAAAGGGTTTTCTTGTTATTTGGAGGGATGTCTTAATATTTAGAGGGATGTCTTGGTATTTGGAGGGATGTCTTGTTATTTAGAGGGATGTCTTAATATTTAGCGGAATGTCTAGTTTATTAGAGGGATGTCTTCAGTCGTTATCAGGCAGCCGATGAGGAAGGAGCTCGCTATCTGATCGTCCTTTGCCCGGTCCTGAGCGTCGCATACACCGTGACTACATGCTAGAATATCGTTACAAACTGATATTCCGAGTTTTCTGATATACCTTACTTAAAAATATTGCTTAAACTATGGCCGAGAAGTGTGTGAAGTGCAACGTGGAGTGCAATGTGGACGGGTCTGACGCTGTGAAGTGCTCGGAGTGCGGCGATGTGCTACACGTGGCCTGTGCGGGACTGAGCGTGCAGAGGAAGACAAGAAAAAATAATCAGTTCAAGTGCGACAAATGTAAAGAGTCGGCGGTATCCATTTCAAGTGCTAGTGACAGTGAGGAGTCGTCGCTACTTAAAGCAATAAATAGTTTGCGCGCCGATTTCACTGATACACTTGGTAAAAAACTCTCAGAAATGGAGAAGAAGATAAATGAATCGATCCATGGTAAGCTTAACGAAATAAATGATAAAATTAATTCGTGGCAAGAGACAGTAGTAATGTCAATAACAGATCTTAAATCTGAAAACGAACTGTTAAGAGAGGAGTGTGGCGTGCTCAAATCACGGTGTGATGACCTGTCCAAGCAGGTCGGCACTTTGACGGGAGACCTTCAGGATCTGCAACAATATAGCAGAATAGACAATCTAGAGATAGTCGGAGTCCCCGTGACTAAGGACGAGGATGTCTACGCAGTGCTGCAAGCAGTCGCCAACGCTATAAAGACGCCCTGGAGGCGTGATGACATCTCTATCGCGCACCGAGTACCTTCGAGTCGCCAGCGCTTCCCCAACATCATCGTGCGCTTCATCAGACGTACTGCCAAGCATGCATGGATCAGCTCAGCCAAAGATCTACCAGAGAACCTGACAGCCTTCATGGTCCACCGAAGCTTCCCCAACTCACCTGTATTCATAAACGAACACCTGTCAGCTCACAGTAAGGCAACTTTAAGCCACGCCAAGACATTAGTTAAAGAAAAACGTTTAGCATATGCATGGGCGAAGGAGGGTAAAATCCTTGTGAAGAAGACACCGAACGAGAAAGCAAAGCGAGTGAAGAACGTCGAGGAGGTGGAGGCGGCAGCGGTGGCGGCAGCGGGGGCGGCAGTGGGGGCGGCGGCTCAGCAGCAGACCAGCGACAAAGACAATGGTGAAGCAAAGGGACCAGTGTGAAGATCGCCAGGAAGTTTAAAAACAATAATCATGCTGTAAATATCTTAAGGTATATATCAGCCACATTAACAATATTAACTTATTATATTTTTGCATGCACCAAGTTTTATTTATATTCTAGGTATCTGTTTATTTATTTATATAAATTATTTTCAATCTAAATTTTTTTACTAAGATCATTGCCTGTTCATATATTTCTTGTTGACTAATTTATAAGCTAGGGCAAAAGAGAAATATTTTTGGCAATTTAACCATTTAATTCTGAAAGTTTTAATAATGTAATACCTTAACTCAATCAATTTAATAATGTAAATTAATTGTTAATGATTTCAATTCAGGAAAATATATACAATTATTTTGCAAGGGCATGAAACAATTATTTATAAAAACAATTCATTAAATTTAAATTCATATTTAGTTTTATACAACAAAAGAAAAATGAATTGCACTTATTTATTATATAAATTGCTTTATTATATTAATATTAATATTTTATGACCTATTATATTTTTTGTATTATATTTATTATATTAAATTTGCAAGTGATGAAGAATGCAGCTGATAGGTAACTTTTATTTGTGATTGATATTTAAAAACAGACATTATGGGACGGAGGGACTGGGTGGGGGTTTTTCAGGGGCGAATAGGGTTTTGTTTTGTTTCAATCTTAAATAGCACACAAGTATTTTGTTTATATTTTTCCCATAAGGAGACATGGATGATTCCAATTTGTTTTTTGATCAATATAGGCAGATAGACTGTACAATAGTAGATAGGTTTAAGGACATAAGTTCTGTTTTTAAAAGTAGTTCATTCAAATTTTTATACATGAATGTTCGTAGTTATAATAAAAATTTTGATACACTTTTATTAATGTTACAGTCAATCGATGTAAGGTTTGATTTCATAGCGCTTGGGGAGACATGGCTGGGTAGGGATGGGGGGTCGGGGTTGGACATAGAGGGGTATAAATTGTATTGTACAACTAGGGGGAAAAATAAAAATGATGGGGTCTTGATGTATGTGAGTGAGAGAGTGAATGTGTGTGAATGCAAGGAACTGGAGCTGGGTGACGTGCATGGACTGACTTTGGACTTTGTCCATCAAGGAACTAGATCTAACGTTCTGACTGTGTACCGTACACATGACAGCGACTTAGACAACTTTACTAACGCTCTTAGACATTACTATGAGAACAAAAATGACTGTAACACATACGTCTTCATGGGTGACACTAACGCCAACTTACTAGAAACTGACTACAAAACTGAACGCTACTTGGACGTTTTTTACGAACATGGTTTTATATGTGGCATAAATACACCTACTAGAGTAGTAGGAAATAGTCAAACAAATATTGACCACATATTTGTAAACCACAATGATTATACTGCCTTACAAACTGCTGTGGTGAGGACGGACATAACTGATCACTACAGTATCTGCCTACAAATAAGTCACAACCCCTACACTAAGGACACGTCACACAACACAAACACTTACATTGACAAAACATCTTTAACAAAACATCTTTTACAAAACAAAGATCTGTTCTCAAACCGAGGCTGAGGCCTCTCAAACCATGGATTACCCATGACTTAGTACGAAAAATAAGGGATAGGGACAAATTGAGCAAGTTAGTTAGGAGACAACCTTTTAATATGGAATTGATTTCAAAATTTCAAAGAGTAAAAAATGAGTTAAATCAAGATACAAAACTAGCCAAATACAATTACTTCAGAGAAAAACTTTCACATTCAAAAAATAATCCAAAAACATTCTGGAGTACTTTAAACGAATTAGCGGGTAGAGGTAATAAAAAGGACATTTTCCCACTTACACAATTTACAGGAAACAGACTGAATGTTGAAAACGACTGTAGATTACAGGTAGCCGACGAATTTAATGAGTACTTCGCCAACGTTGGTCCCAACTTGGCAGCAAGTGTGGATTCGGGCGGTTTACCTGTGGTCGATGACACTGACCACGCTGTTGACTCCATCCTCACGCTTCACACTGTCACTGAACAGGAACTGTACACTTACGTCACTAGACTGCGAGGTGGCTCAGCTCCAGGGTATGATTGTGTATCAGCTGAACTACTCAAAGACAACTGGGAGACACTTAAACAACCACTGCTACATATAACTAACACAAGTATCCAAAATGGTATATTTCCTAATGCCTACAAAATTGCCAAGGTAATTCCCCTCTTCAAGTCTGGTGACGTCACCAATATCTCAAATTTTAGGCCAATTTCTTTGCTAAGTGTGTTCACTAAGATTTTAGAAAAAATTATCAAAGATCAAGTTTGTCATTACCTTAATCAGCACGATATTTTGACACCCCGCCAGTTTGGTTTCAGAAAATCAAAAAACATCACAGATGCATTGTTCGAGGTTAATAAAGATATAAATTTGGCCATCAGTAGAGGCAGACGTGTTATTCTGGTATTTTTTGACTTGGCCAAGGCTTTTGACTCAGTTGAGAGATCATTTCTTTTAAAAAAATTAGAACTGGTAGGTGTTAAAGGTGTGGCTCTAAAATGGTTCCGATCTTATTTTGATGATAGAAAACAGTTTGTAAATATAAATGGAATCGATGGGAATCTTGGTAATGTAGATTTTGGTGTGGTTCAAGGTAGCACGTTAGGGCCTTTACAATTCTTGATATACATTAATAATCTTGTGAAATTGGACATTGAAGGTGAATTTTACCTCTTCGCCGATGACACCTTAGTTTTATTCCAAGGAGAAACTTGGGACTCAGCTTTTGCCAATGCCGAAAGAGGTGTATCGAAAATTAAAAAATGGTTTGATCAGAATATTTTAACGCTAAACGTCACCAAAACAAAATTCATTCCAATTTCCTTAAGAGCTCGAAGTGACACACTTCGCAACGAAATCAAAATTCATTCATGTGGTCAAGAAACCGGAAATAACTGTATTTGTCCAGTAATAAATAGAGTTCAAAATTATAAATATCTTGGAGTTGTATTTGATTCGAAATTGTCATGGACAGATCACGTGTCATATTTAAACAAAAAGTTAAGAAAGTTGATATTTGCTTTTCGTCAACTACACCAATTCCTTGAAAAAGATGAAATTAAAAATGCATATTTTGCTTATGTACAGTCGCTGCTTGAGGGGGGGATAATTGCCTGGGGTGGTGCTTACAGCAACATTCTACAACCTCTCGTTGTAACACAAAAGGCAATCATAAAAGCGGCACTCGGCAGGTGTAGGCAATACCCTTCTGAAACTCTGTTCACTGAAATGAATGTGCTTGATGTAAGACAACTTTTCATCAGAACAGTTTCACTGTTTATTTACAAACACCATGAGACGCTCTTTGACCGTCCACAACATGACCATAATACTCGATGTGCACTAGGCCAAGGTATACGCTTACCCAGACTTACAAAGACATTTTCTACCACTAACTGTTATTATGTTGCACACATCATTTATTCTAACCTTCCACTAGACTTACGAGAATACGGCAGACACTCAATTTCAACGTACAAAAAACACATTGTTCACTGGCTTAATCTCATTGGTAGGGATGGAGCTAATAGTTTATTAGTTTCTATATACAGACAATAGGTTGACAGCTGATACAGGTGTGCGTGACATTGCTGTGTGTGTGTGAGTGCGTGTGCGTGTGTGTGTGTATGTGTGTGCAGTTCTCGATTCTGTGCCACAGGGACAGAGCATTGACGGCCCTAGTACCCTAGGGCTACCAGCCGCTTGTTGGTGTTGGGACCGAGGACAGCTGAGTGTATCAGTGTGTGGTAGTGTGTTGGTGTGTGTGTGTGTATGTGGGGGGAGGGTGGGGGGGGGATCGGGTTGGTTAGGGATGGGGTAGGTCATCATGACACTGATAGTTGTTATCTACATGGTAGATTAAAAGTACATAGTGGGCCGAATCTACTATGTCATGACTCCGCTGGCGCTTTGGAGTCTTGCCCGCACTTTAATTATTAGAAGTACCTGTTTTTTGTTATCAAACCTTTAATTCTTTCTAATCAAACTTCATACGACTCACTCCCACGCACGGGTTATCCCATGTGGGATTAATTTCGTTTATTTTAGTTATACATTTAAAACCTATTTCTATTGCATGTATTACATTTTGTAAATATTGTCTATTTTATACGAAATAAAGGATTTTGATTTGATTTGATTTGATTTGTCTTGTTATTTAGAGGGATGTCTTGTTATTTAGAGGGATGTCTTAATATTTGGAGGGATGTCTTGTTATTTAGAGGGATGTCTTAATATTTAGAGGGATGTCTTGTTTTTTAGTGGGATGTCTTGTTATTTAGAGGGATGTCTTGTTATTTGGAGAGATGTCTTTTTATTTAGAGGGATGTCTTGTTTTTTAGAGGGTTGTCTTGTTATTTGGAGGGATGTCTTGTTTTTTCGAGGGTTGTCTTGTAATTTAGATAGGATGTCTTGTTATTTAGAGGGATGTCTTAATATTTAGCGGAATGTCTTGTTTATTAGAGGGATGTCTTGCTATTTAGAGGGATGTCTTTTTATTTGGAGGGATGTCTTGTTATTTAGAGGGATGTCTTGTTATTTAGAGGAATGTCTTGTTATTTAAAAGGGATGTCTTGTTATATAGAGGGATGTCTTGTTATTTAGTGGGATGTCTTGTTATTTAGAGGGATGTCTTGTTATTTAGAGAGATGTCTTGTTATTTAAAGGGATGTCTTAATATTTAGAGGGATGTCTTGTTATTTAGAGGGATGTCTTAATATTTAGCGGAATGTCTTGTTTATTAGAGGGATGTCTTGCTATTTAGAGGGATGTCTTTTTATTTGGAGGGATGTCTTGTTATTTAGAGGGATGTCTTGTTATTTAGAGGAATGTCTTGTTATTTAAAAGGGATGTCTTGTTATTTAGAGGGATGTCTTGTTATTTAGTGGGATGTCTTGTTATTTAGAGGGATGTCTTGTTATTTAGAGAGATGTCTTGTTATTTAAAGGGATGTCTTAATATTTAGAGGGATGTCTTGTTATTTAGAGGGATGTCTTAATATTTAGAGGGATGTCTTGTTATTTGAAGGGATGTCTTAATATTTAGAGGGATGTCTTGTTATTTAGAGGGATGTCTTGTTATTTAGAGGGATGTCTTGTTTTTTAAAGGGTTGTCTTGTTATTTGGAGGGATGTCTTAATATTTAAAGGGATGTCTTGGTATTAAGAGGGATGTCTTGTTATTTAGAGGGATGTCTTAATATTTAGCGGAATGTCTAGTTTATTAGAGGGATGTCTTGTTATTTAGAGGGATGTCTTGTTATTTAGAGGGATGTCTTGTTTTTTAGAGGGTTGTCTTGTTATTTGGAGGGATGTCTTGTTTTTTAGAGGGTTGTGTTGTAATTTAGATGGGATGTCTTGTTATTTAGAGGGATGTCTTGTTATTTACAGGTATGTCTTGTTATTTAGAGGGATGTCTTAATATTTAGAGGAATGCCTTGTTATATAGATGGATGTCTTGTTATTTAGAGGGATGTCTTGATATTTAGAGGGATGTCTTGTTTTTTAGAGAGATGTCTTGTTATTTAGAGGGTTTTTTTTTTTTAGAGGGTTGTCTTGTTATTTGGAGGGATGTCTTGTTATTTAGATTGATGTCTTAATATTTAGAGGGATGTCTTGTTTTTTAGAGGGATGTCTTGTTATTTAGAGGGATGTCTTGTTATTTAGAGGGATGTCTTGTTATTTAGAGGGATGTCTTGTTATTTAGAGGGATGTCTTGTTATTTGAAGGGATGTCTTAATATTTAGAGAGATGTCTTGTTATTTAGAGGGATGTCTTGTTATTTAGAGGGATGTCTTGTTATTTAGAGGGATGTCTTCATATTTGGAGGGATGTCTTGTTATTTAGAGGGATGTCTTGTTATTTAGAGGGATGTCTTAATATTTAGCGGAATGTCTAGTTTATTAGAGGGATGTCTTGTTATTTAGAGGGATGTCTTGTTATTTAGAGGGATGTCTTAATATTTGGAGGGATGTCTTGTTATTTAGAGGGATGTTTTAATATTTAGAGGGATGTCTTGTTTTTTAGTGGGATGTCTTGTTATTTAGAGGGATGTCTTCTTATTTGGAGGGAAGTCTTGTTATTTGGAGGAATGTCTTGTTATTTAGAGGGATATCTTGTTATTTGGAGGGATGTCTTGTTATTTAGAGGTATGTCTTGCTATTTAGAGGGATGTCTTTTTATTTGGAGGGATGTCTTGTTATTTAGAGGGATGTCTTGTTATTTAGAGGAATGTCTTGTTATTTAAAAGGGATGTCTTGTTATTTAGAGGGACGTCTTGTTATTTAGTGGGATGTCTTGTTATTTAGAGGGATGTCTTGTTATTTAGAGAGATGTCTTGTTATTTAAAGGGATGTCTTAATATTTAGAGGGATGTCTTGTTATTTAGAGGGATGTCTTAATATTTAGAGGGATGTCTTGTTATTTGGAGGGATGTCTTAATATTTAGAGGGATGTCTTGTTATTTAGAGGGATGTCTTGTTATTTAGAGGGATGTCTTGTTTTTTAGTGGGATGTCTTGTTATTTAGAGGGATGTCTTGTTATTTAGAGGGTTTTTTTGTTTTTTAGAGGGTTGTCTTGTTATTTGGAGGGATGTCTTGTTATTTAGATTGATGTCTTAATATTTAGAGGGATGTCTTGTTTTTTAGAGGGATGTCTTGTTATTTAGAGGGATGTCTTGTTATTTAGAGGGATGTCTTGTTATTTAGAGGGATGTCTTGTTATTTAGAGGGATGTCATGTTATTTGAAGGGATGTCTTAATATTTAGAGAGATGTCTTGTTATTTAGAGGGATGTCTTGTTATTTAGAGGGATGTCTTCATATTTGGAGGGATGTCTTCATATTTGGAGGGATGTCTTGTTATTTAGAGGGATGTCTTGTTATTTGGAGGGATGCTTGTTATTAAGAGGGATGTCTTATAATTTAGAGGGATGTCTTGTTATTTGGAGGTATGTCTTGTTATTTAGAGGGATGTCTTTTTATTTAGAGGGATGTCTTGGTATTTGGAGGGATGTCTAGTTATTTAGAGGGATGTCTTTTTATTTAGAGGGATGTCTTGTTATTTAGTGGGATGTCTTGGTATTTGGAGGGATGTCTAGTTATTTAGAGGGATGTCTTTTTATTTAGAGGGATGTCTTGTTATTTAGAGGGATGTCTTGTTATTTAGAGGGATGTCTTGTTATTTGAAGGGATGTCTTAATATTTAGAGGGATGTCTTGCTATTTTGAGGGATTTCTTGTTATTTGGAGGGATGTCTTGTTATTTAGAGGGATGTCTTGTTATTTAGAGGAATGTCTTGTTATTTAAAAGGGATGTCTTGTTATTTAGAGGGATGTCTTGTTATTTAGAGGGATGTTTTGTTTTTTAGAGAGATGTCTTGTTATTTAGAGGGTTTTTTTTTTTTTAGAGGGTTGTCTTGTTATTTGGAGGGATGTCTTGTTATTTAGAGGGATGTCTTGTTATTTGGAGGGATGTCTTAATATTTAGAGGGATGTCTTGTTATTTAGAGGGATGTCTTGTTATTTAGAGAGATGTCTTGTTATTTAAAGGGATGTCTTAATATTTAGAGGGATGTCTTGTTATTTAGAGGGATGTCTTAATATTTAGAGGGATGTCTTGTTATTTGAAGGGATGTCTTAATATTTAGAGGGATGTCTTGTTATTTAGAGGGATGTCTTGTTATTTAGAGGGATGTCTTGTTTTTTAAAGGGTTGTCTTGTTATTTGGAGGGATGTCTTGGTATTTAGAGGGATGTCTTGTTATTTAGAGGGATGTCTTGTTATTTAGAGGGATGTCTTGTTTTTTAAAGGGTTGTCTTGTTATTTGGAGGGATGTCTTAATATTTAGAGGGATGTCTTGGTATTTAGAGGGATGTCTTGTTATTTAGAGGGATGTCTTAATATTTAGCGGAATGTCTAGTTTATTAGAGGGATGTCTTGTTATTTAGAGGGATGTCTTGTTATTTAGAGGGATGTCTTGTTTTTTAGAGGGTTGTCTTGTTATTTGGAGGGATGTCTTGTTTTTTAGAGGGTTGTGTTGTAATTTAGATGGGATGTCTTGTTATTTAGAGGGATGTCTTGTTATTTACAAGTATGTCTTGTTATTTAGACGGATGTCTTAATATTTAGAGGAATGCCTTGTTATATAGATGGATGTCTTGTTATTTAGAGGGATGTCTTGATATTTAGAGGGATGTCTTGTTTTTTAGAGAGATGTCTTGTTATTTAGAGGGTTTTTTGTTTTTTAGAGGGTTGTCTTGTTATTTGGAGGGATGTCTTGTTATTTAGATTGATGTCTTAATATTTAGAGGGATGTCTTGTTTTTTAGAGGGATGTCTTGTTATTTAGAGGGATGTCTTGTTATTTAGAGGGATGTCTTGTTATTTAGAGGGATGTCTTGTTATTTAGAGGGATGTCTTGTTATTTGAAGGGATGTCTTAATATTTAGAGAGATGTCTTGTTATTTAGAGGGATGTCTTGTTATTTAGAGGGATGTCTTGTTATTTAGAGGGATGTCTTCATATTTGGAGGGATGTCTTGTTATTTAGAGGGATGTCTTAATATTTAGCGGAATGTCTAGTTTATTAGAGGGATGTCTTGTTATTTAGAGGGATGTCTTGTTATTTAGAGGGATGTCTTAATATTTGGAGGGATGTCTTGTTATTTAGAGGGATGTTTTAATATTTAGAGGGATGTCTTGTTTTTTTAGTCGGATGTCTTGTTATTTAGAGGGATGTCTTCTTATTTGGAGGGAAGTCTTGTTATTTGGAGGAATGTCTTGTTATTTAGAGGGATATCTTGTTATTTGGAGGGATGTCTTGTTATTTAGAGGGATGTCTTGCTATTTAGAGGGATGTCTTTTTATTTGGAGGGATGTCTTGTTATTTAGAGGGATGTCTTTTTATTTAGAGGAATGTCTTGTTATTTAAAAGGGATGTCTTGTTATTTAGAGGGACGTCTTGTTATTTAGTGGGATGTCTTGTTATTTAGAGGGATGTCTTGTTATTTAGAGAGATGTCTTGTTATTTAAAGGGATGTCTTAATATTTAGAGGGATGTCTTGTTATTTAGAGGGATGTCTTAATATTTAGAGGGATGTCTTGTTATTTGGAGGGATGTCTTAATATTTAGAGGGATGTCTTGTTATTTAGAGGGATGTCTTGTTATTTAGAGGGATGTCTTGTTTTTTAAAGGGTTTTCTTGTTATTTGGAGGGATGTCTTAATATTTAGAGGGATGTCTTGGTATTTGGAGGGATGTCTTGTTATTTAGAGGGATGTCTTAATATTTAGCGGAATGTCTAGTTTATTAGAGGGATGTCTTGTTATTTAGAGGGATGTCTTGTTATTTAGAGGGATGTCTTAATATTTGGAGGGATGTCTTGTTATTTAGAGGGATGTCTTAATATTTAGAGGGATGTCTTGTTTTTTAGTGGGATGTCTTGTTATTTAGAGGGATGTCTTGTTATTTAGAGGGTTTTTTTGTTTTTTAGAGGGTTGTCTTGTTATTTGGAGGGATGTCTTGTTATTTAGATTGATGTCTTAATATTTAGAGGGATGTCTTGTTTTTTAGAGGGATGTCTTGTTATTTAGAGGGATGTCTTGTTATTTAGAGGGATGTCTTGTTATTTAGAGGGATGTCTTGTTATTTAGAGGGATGTCATGTTATTTGAAGGGATGTCTTAATATTTAGAGAGATGTCTTGTTATTTAGAGGGATGTCTTGTTATTTAGAGGGTTTTTTTGTTTTTTAGAGGGTTGTCTTGTTATTTGGAGGGATGTCTTGTTATTTAGATTGATGTCTTAATATTTAGAGGGATGTCTTGTTTTTTAGAGGGATGTCTTGTTATTTAGAGGGATGTCTTGTTATTTAGAGGGATGTCTTGTTATTTAGAGGGATGTCTTGTTATTTAGAGGGATGTCATGTTATTTGAAGGGATGTCTTAATATTTAGAGAGATGTCTTGTTATTTAGAGGGATGTCTTGTTATTTAGAGGGATGTCTTCATATTTGGAGGGATGTCTTCATATTTGGAGGGATGTCTTGTTATTTAGAGGGATGTCTTGTTTTTTGGAGGGATGCTTGTTATTAAGAGGGATGTCTTATAATTTAGAGGGATGTCTTGTTATTTGGAGGTATGTCTTGTTATTTAGAGGGATGTCTTTTTATTTAGAGGGATGTCTTGGTATTTGGAGGGATGTCTAGTTATTTAGAGGGATGTCTTTTTATTTAGAGGGATGTCTTGTTATTTAGTGGGATGTCTTGGTATTTGGAGGGATGTCTAGTTATTTAGAGGGATGTCTTTTTATTTAGAGGGATGTCTTGTTATTTAGAGGGATGTCTTGTTATTTAGAGGGATGTCTTGTTATTTGAAGGGATGTCTTAATATTTAGAGGGATGTCTTGCTATTTTGAGGGATTTCTTGTTATTTGGAGGGATGTCTTGTTATTTAGAGGGATGTCTTGTTATTTAGAGGAATGTCTTGTTATTTAAAAGGGATGTCTTGTTATTTAGAGGGATGTCTTGTTATTTAGAGGGATGTTTTGTTTTTTAGAGAGATGTCTTGTTATTTAGAGGGTTTTTTTTTTTTTAGAGGGTTGTCTTGTTATTTGGAGGGATGTCTTGTTATTTAGAGGGATGTCTTGTTATTTGGAGGGATGTCTTAATATTTAGAGGGATGTCTTGTTATTTAGAGGGATGTCTTGTTATTTAGAGAGATGTCTTGTTATTTAAAGGGATGTCTTAATATTTAGAGGGATGTCTTGTTATTTAGAGGGATGTCTTAATATTTAGAGGGATGTCTTGTTATTTGAAGGGATGTCTTAATATTTAGAGGGATGTCTTGTTATTTAGAGGGATGTCTTGTTATTTAGAGGGATGTCTTGTTTTTTAAAGGGTTGTCTTGTTATTTGGAGGGATGTCTTGGTATTTAGAGGGATGTCTTGTTATTTAGAGGGATGTCTTGTTATTTAGAGGGATGTCTTGTTTTTTAAAGGGTTGTCTTGTTATTTGGAGGGATGTCTTAATATTTAGAGGGATGTCTTGGTATTTAGAGGGATGTCTTGTTATTTAGAGGGATGTCTTAATATTTAGCGGAATGTCTAGTTTATTAGAGGGATGTCTTGTTATTTAGAGGGATGTCTTGTTATTTAGAGGGATGTCTTGTTTTTTAGAGGGTTGTCTTGTTATTTGGAGGGATGTCTTGTTTTTTAGAGGGTTGTGTTGTAATTTAGATGGGATGTCTTGTTATTTAGAGGGATGTCTTGTTATTTACAGGTATGTCTTGTTATTTAGACGGATGTCTTAATATTTAGAGGAATGCCTTGTTATATAGATGGATGTCTTGTTATTTAGAGGGATGTCTTGATATTTAGAGGGATGTCTTGTTTTTTAGAGAGATGTCTTGTTATTTAGAGGGTTTTTTTGTTTTTTAGAGGGTTGTCTTGTTATTTGGAGGGATGTCTTGTTATTTAGATTGATGTCTTAATATTTAGAGGGATGTCTTGTTTTTTAGAGGGATGTCTTGTTATTTAGAGGGATGTCTTGTTATTTAGAGGGATGTCTTGTTATTTAGAGGGATGTCTTGTTATTTAGAGGGATGTCTTGTTATTTGAAGGGATGTCTTAATATTTAGAGAGATGTCTTGTTATTTAGAGGGATGTCTTGTTATTTAGAGGGATGTCTTGTTATTTAGAGGGATGTCTTCATATTTGGAGGGATGTCTTGTTATTTAGAGGGATGTCTTAATATTTAGCGGAATGTCTAGTTTATTAGAGGGATGTCTTGTTATTTAGAGGGATGTCTTGTTATTTAGAGGGATGTCTTAATATTTGGAGGGATGTCTTGTTATTTAGAGGGATGTTTTAATATTTAGAGGGATGTCTTGTTTTTTTAGTCGGATGTCTTGTTATTTAGAGGGATGTCTTCTTATTTGGAGGGAAGTCTTGTTATTTGGAGGAATGTCTTGTTATTTAGAGGGATATCTTGTTATTTGGAGGGATGTCTTGTTATTTAGAGGGATGTCTTGCTATTTAGAGGGATGTCTTTTTATTTGGAGGGATGTCTTGTTATTTAGAGGGATGTCTTGTTATTTAGAGGAATGTCTTGTTATTTAAAAGGGATGTCTTGTTATTTAGAGGGACGTCTTGTTATTTAGTGGGATGTCTTGTTATTTAGAGGGATGTCTTGTTATTTAGAGAGATGTCTTGTTATTTAAAGGGATGTCTTAATATTTAGAGGGATGTCTTGTTATTTAGAGGGATGTCTTAATATTTAGAGGGATGTCTTGTTATTTGGAGGGATGTCTTAATATTTAGAGGGATGTCTTGTTATTTAGAGGGATGTCTTGTTATTTAGAGGGATGTCTTGTTTTTTAAAGGGTTTTCTTGTTATTTGGAGGGATGTCTTAATATTTAGAGGGATGTCTTGGTATTTGGAGGGATGTCTTGTTATTTAGAGGGATGTCTTAATATTTAGCGGAATGTCTAGTTTATTAGAGGGATGTCTTGTTATTTAGAGGGATGTCTTGTTATTTAGAGGGATGTCTTAATATTTGGAGGGATGTCTTGTTATTTAGAGGGATGTCTTAATATTTAGAGGGATGTCTTGTTTTTTAGTGGGATGTCTTGTTATTTAGAGGGATGTCTTGTTATTTAGAGGGTTTTTTTGTTTTTTAGAGGGTTGTCTTGTTATTTGGAGGGTTGTCTTGTTATTTAGATTGATGTCTTAATATTTAGAGGGATGTCTTGTTTTTTAGAGGGATGTCTTGTTATTTAGAGGGATGTCTTGTTATTTAGAGGGATGTCTTGTTATTTAGAGGGATGTCTTGTTATTTAGAGGGATGTCATGTTATTTGAAGGGATGTCTTAATATTTAGAGAGATGTCTTGTTATTTAGAGGGATGTCTTGTTATTTAGAGGGATGTCTTCATATTTGGAAGGATGTCTTCATATTTGGAGGGATGTCTTGTTATTTAGAGGGATGTCTTGTTATTTGGAGGGATGCTTGTTATTAAGAGGGATGTCTTATAATTTAGAGGGATGTCTTGTTATTTGGAGGTATGTCTTGTTATTTAGAGGGATGTCTTGTTATTTAGAGGGATGTCTTGGTATTTGGAGGGATGTCTAGTTATTTAGAGGGATGTCTTTTTATTTAGAGGGATGTCTTGTTATTTAGAGGGATGTCTTGGTATTTGGAGGGATGTCTAGTTATTTAGAGGGATGTCTTTTTATTTAGAGGGATGTCTTGTTATTTAGAGGGATGTCTCGTTATTTAGAGGGATGTCTTGTTATTTGAAGGGATGTCTTAATATTTAGAGGGATGTCTTGCTATTTTGAGGGATTTCTTGTTATTTGGAGGGATGTCTTGTTATTTAGAGGGATGTCTTGTTATTTAGAGGAATGTCTTGTTATTTAAAAGGGATGTCTTGTTATTTAGAGGGATGTCTTGTTATTTAGTGGGATGTCTTGTTATTTAGAGGGATGTCTTGTTATTTAGAGAGATGTCTTGTTATTTAAAGGGATGTCTTAATATTTAGAGGGATGTCTTGTTATTTGGAGGGATGTCTTAATATTTAGAGGGATGTCTTGTTATTTGGAGGGATGTCTTAATATTTAGAGGGATGTCTTGTTATTTAGAGGGATGTCTTGTTATTTAGAGAGATGTCTTGTTATTTAAAGGGATGTCTTAATATTTAGAGGGATGTCTTGTTATTTAGAGGGATGTCTTAATATTTAGAGGGATGTCTTGTTATTTGAAGGGATGTCTTAATATTTAGAGGGATGTCTTGTTATTTAGAGGGATGTCTTGTTATTTAGAGGGATGTCTTGTTTTTTTAAGGGTTGTCTTGTTATTTGGAGGGATGTCTTGGTATTTAGAGGGATGTCTTGTTATTTAGAGGGATGTCTTGTTATTTAGAAGGATGTCTTCTTATTTGGAGGGAAGTCTTGTTATTTGGAATAATGTCTTGTTATTTAGTGGGATATCTTGTTATTTGGAGGGATGTCTTGTTATTTAGAGGGATGTCTTGTTATTTAGAGGAATGTCTTGTTATTTAAAAGGGATGTTTTGTTATTTAGAGGGACGTCTTGTTATTTAGTGGGATGTCTTGTTATTTAGAGGGATGTCTTGTTATTTAGAGGGATGTCTTGTTATTTAAAGGGATGTCTTAATATTTAGAGGGATGTCTTGTTATTTAGAGGGATGTCTTAATATTTAGAGGGATGTCTTGTTATTTGGAGGGATGTCTTAATATTTAGAGGGATGTCTTGTTATTTAGAGGGATGTCTTGTTATTTAGAGGGATGTCTTGTTTTTTAAAGGGTTTTCTTGTTATTTGGAGGGATGTCTTAATATTTAGAGGGATGTCTTGGTATTTGGAGGGATGTCTTGTTATTTAGAGGGATGTCTTGATATTTAGAGGGATGTCTTGTTTTTTAGAGAGATGTCTTGTTATTTAGAGGGTTTTTTTGTTTTTTAGAGGGTTGTCTTGTTATTTGGAGGGATGTCTTGTTATTTAGATTGATGTCTTAATATTTAGAGGGATGTCTTGTTTTTTAGAGGGACGTCTTGTTATTTAGAGGGATGTCTTGTTATTTAGAGGGATGTCTTGTTATTTAGAGGGATGTCTTGTTATTTAGAGGGATGTCTTGTTATTTGAAGGGATGTCTTAATATTTAGAGAGATGTCTTGTTATTTAGAGGGATGTCTTGTTATTTAGAGGGATGTCTTGTTATTTAGAGGGATGTCTTCATATTTGGAGGGATGTCTTGTTATTTAGAGGGATGTCTTAATATTTAGCGGAATGTCTAGTTTATTAGAGGGATGTCTTGTTATTTAGAGGGATGTCTTGTTATTTAGAGGGATGTCTTAATATTTGGAGGGATGTCTTGTTATTTAGAGGGATGTTTTAATATTTAGAGGGATGTCTTGTTTTTTAGTGGGATGTCTTGTTATTTAGAGGGATGTCTTCTTATTTGGAGGGAAGTCTTGTTATTTGGAGGAATGTCTTGTTATTTAGAGGGATATCTTGTTATTTGGAGGGATGTCTTGTTATTTAGAGGGATGTCTTGCTATTTAGAGGGATGTCTTTTTATTTGGAGGGATGTCTTGTTATTTAGAGGGATGTCTTGTTATTTAGAGGAATGTCTTGTTATTTAAAAGGGATGTCTTGTTATTTAGAGGGACGTCTTGTTATTTAGAGGGATGTCTTGTTATTTAGAGGGATGTCTTGTTATTTAGAGAGATGTCTTGTTATTTAAAGGGATGTCTTAATATTTAGAGGGATGTCTTGTTATTTAGAGGGATGTCTTAATATTTAGAGGGATGTCTTGTTATTTGGAGGGATGTCTTAATATTTAGAGGGATGTCTTGTTATTTAGAGGGATGTCTTGTTTTTTAAAGGGTTTTCTTGTTATTTGGAGGGATGTCTTAATATTTAGAGGGATGTCTTGGTATTTGGAGGGATGTCTTGTTATTTAGAGGGATGTCTTAATATTTAGCGGAATGTCTAGTTTATTAGAGGGATGTCTTGTTATTTAGAGGGATGTCTTGTTATTTAGAGGGATGTCTTAATATTTGGAGGGATGTCTTGTTATTTAGAGGGATGTCTTAATATTTAGAGGGATGTCTTGTTTTATAGTGGGATGTCTTGTTATTTAGAGGGATGTCTTGTTATTTAGAGGGTTTTTTTGTTTTTTAGAGGGTTGTCTTGTTATTTGGAGGGATGTCTTGTTATTTAGATTGATGTCTTAATATTTAGAGGGATATCTTGTTTTTTAGAGGGATGTCTTGTTATTTAGAGGGATGTCTTGTTATTTAGAGGGATGTCTTGTTATTTAGAGGGATGTCTTGTTATTTAGAGGGATGTCATGTTATTTGAAGGGATGTCTTAATATTTAGAGAGATGTCTTGTTATTTAGAGGGATGTCTTGTTATTTAGAGGGATGTCTTCATATTTGGAGGGATGTCTTCATATTTGGAGGGATGTCTTGTTATTTAGAGGGATGTCTTGTTATTTGGAGGGATGCTTGTTATTAAGAGGGATGTCTTATAATTTAGAGGGATGTCTTGTTATTTGGAGGTATGTCTTGTTATTTAGAGGGATGTCTTGTTATTTAGAGGGATGTCTTGGTATTTGGAGGGATGTCTAGTTATTTAGAGGGATGTCTTTTTATTTAGAGGGATGTCTTGTTATTTAGAGGGATGTCTTGGTATTTGGAGGGATGTCTAGTTATTTAGAGGGATGTCTTTTTATTTAGAGGGATGTCTTGTTATTTAGAGGGATGTCTTGTTATTTAGAGGGATGTCTTGTTATTTGAAGGGATGTCTTAATATTTAGAGGGATGTCTTGCTATTTTGAGGGATTTCTTGTTATTTGGAGGGATGTCTTGTTATTTAGAGGGATGTCTTGTTATTTAGAGGAATGTCTTGTTATTTAAAAGGGATGTCTTGTTATTTAGAGGGATGTCTTGTTATTTAGTGGGATGTCTTGTTATTTAGAGGGATGTCTTGTTATTTAGAGAGATGTCTTGTTATTTAAAGGGATGTCTTAATATTTAGAGGGATGTCTTGTTATTTGGAGGGATGTCTTAATATTTAGAGGGATGTCTTGTTATTTGGAGGGATGTCTTAATATTTAGAGGGATGTCTTGTTATTTAGAGGGATGTCTTGTTATTTAGAGAGATGTCTTGTTATTTAAAGGGATGTCTTAATATTTAGAGGGATGTCTTGTTATTTAGAGGGATGTCTTAATATTTAGAGGGATGTCTTGTTATTTGAAGGGATGTCTTAATATTTAGAGGGATGTCTTGTTATTTAGAGGGATGTCTTGTTATTTAGAGGGATGTCTTGTTTTTTAAAGGGTTGTCTTGTTATTTGGAGGGATGTCTTGGTATTTAGAGGGATGTCTTGTTATTTAGAGGGATGTCTTGTTATTTAGAAGGATGTCTTCTTATTTGGAGGGAAGTCTTGTTATTTGGAGGAATGTCTTGTTATTTAGAGGGATATCTTGTTATTTGGAGGGATGTCTTGTTATTTAGAGGGATGTCTTGCTATTTAGAGGGATGTCTTTTTATTTGGAAGGATGTCTTGTTATTTAGAGGGATGTCTTGTTATTTAGAGGAATGTCTTGTTATTTAAAAGGGATGTTTTGTTATTTAGAGGGACGTCTTGTTATTTAGTGGGATGTCTTGTTATTTAGAGGGATTTCTTGTTATTTAGAGGGATGTCTTGTTATTTAAAGGGATGTCTTAATATTTAGAGGGATGTCTTGTTATTTAGAGGGATGTCTTAATATTTAGAGGGATGTCTTGTTATTTGGAGGGATGTCTTAATATTTAGAGGGATGTCTTGTTATTTAGAGGGATGTCTTGTTATTTAGAGGGATGTCTTGTTTTTTAAAGGGTTTTCTTGTTATTTGGAGGGATGTCTTAATATTTAGAGGGATGTCTTGGTATTTGGAGGGATGTCTTGTTATTTAGAGGGATGTCTTAATATTTAGCGGAATGTCTAGTTTATTAAAGGGATGTCTTGTTATTTAGAGGGATGTCTTGTTATTTAGAGGGATGTCTTAATATTTGGAGGGATGTCTTGTTATTTAGAGGGATGTCTTAATATTTAGAGGGATGTCTTGTTTTTTAGTGGGATGTCTTGTTGTTTAGAGGGATGTCTTGTTATTTGGAAAGATGTCTTTTTATTTAGAGGGATGTCTTGTTTTTTAGAGGGTTGTCTTGTTATTTGGAGGGATGTCTTGTTTTTTCGAGGGTTGTCTTGTAATTTAGATAGGATGTCTTGTTATTTAGAGGGATGTCTTAATATTTAGCGGAATGTCTTGTTTATTAGAGGGATGTCTTGCTATTTAGAGGGATGTCTTTTTATTTGGAGGGATGTCTTGTTATTTAGAGGGATGTCTTGTTATTTAGAGGAATGTCTTGTTATTTAAAAGGGATGTTGTTGTTATTTAGAGGGATGTCTTGTTATTTAGTGGGATGTCTTGTTATTTAGAGGGATGTCTTGTTATTTAGAGAGATGTCTTGTTATTTAAAGGGATGTCTTAATATTTAGAGGGATGTCTTGTTATTTAGAGGGATGTCTTAATATTTAGCGGAGTGTCTTGTTTATTAGAGGGATGTCTTGCTATTTAGAGGGATGTCTTTTTATTTGGAGGGATGTCTTGTTATTTAGAGGGATGTCTTGTTATTTAGAGGAATGTCTTGTTATTTAAAAGGGATGTCTTGTTATTTAGAGGGATGTCTTGTTATTTAGTGGGATGTCTTGTTATTTAGAGGGATGTCTTGTTATTTAGAGAGATGTCTTGTTATTTAAAGGGATGTCTTAATATTTAGAGGGATGTCTTGTTATTTAGAGGGATGTCTTAATATTTAGAGGGATGTCTTGTTATTTGAAGGGATGTCTTAATATTTAGAGGGATGTCTTGTTATTTAGAGGGATGTCTTGTTATTTAGAGGGATGTCTTGTTTTTTAAAGGGTTGTCTTGTTATTTGGAGGGATGTCTTAATATTTAGAGGGATGTCTTGGTATTTAGAGGGATGTCTTGTTATTTAGAGGGATGTCTTAATATTTAGCGGAATGTCTAGTTTATTAGAGGGATGTCTTGTTATTTAGAGGGATGTCTTGTTTTTTAAAGGGTTGTCTTGTTATTTGGAGGGATGTCTTAATATTTAGAGGGATGTCTTGTTATTTAGAGGGATGTCTTGTTATTTACAGGTATGTCTTGTTATTTAGAGGGATGTCTTAATATTTAGAGGAATGCCTTGTTATATAGATGGATGTCTTGTTATTTAGAGGGATGTCTTGATATTTAGAGGGATGTCTTGTTTTTTAGAGAGATGTCTTGTTATTTAGAGGGTTTTTTTGTTTTTTAGAGGGTTGTCTTGTTATTTGGAGGGATGTCTTGTTATTTAGATTGATGTCTTAATATTTAGAGGGATGTCTTGTTTTTTAGAGGGATGTCTTGTTATTTAGAGGGATGTCTTGTTATTTAGAGGGTTGTCTTGTTATTTAGAGGGATGTCTTGTTATTTAGAGGGATGTCTTGTTATTTGAAGGGATGTCTTAATATTTAGAGAGATGTCTTGTTATTTAGAGGGATGTCTTGTTATTTAGAGGGATGTCTTGTTATTTAGAGGGATGTCTTCATATTTGGAGGGATGTCTTGTTATTTAGAGGGATGTCTTGTTATTTAGAGGGATGTCTTAATATTTAGCGGAATGTCTAGTTTATTAGAGGGATGTCTTGTTATTTAGAGGGATGTCTTGTTATTTAGAGGGATGTCTTAATATTTGGAGGGATGTCTTGTTATTTAGAGGGATGTCTTAATATTTAGAGGGATGTCTTGTTTTTTAGTAGGATGTCTTGTTATTTAGAGGGATGTCTTGTTATTTGGAGAGATGTCTTTTTATTTAGAGGGATGTCTTGTTTTTTAGAGGGTTGTCTTGTTATTTGGAGGGATGTCTTGTTTTTTAGAGGGTTGTCTTGGTATTTAGAGGGATGTCTTGTTATTTAGAGGGATGTCTTGTTATTTAGAGGGATGTCTTCTTATTTGGAGGGAAGTTTTGTTATTTGGAGGGAAGTTTTGTTATTTGGAGGAATGTCTTGTTATTTAGAGGGATATCTTGTTATTTGGAGGGATGTCTTGTTATTTAGAGGGATGTCTTGCTATTTAGAGGGATGTCTTTTTATTTGGAGGGATGTCTTATTATTTAGAGGGATGTCTTGTTATATAGAGGAATGTCTTGTTATTTAAAAGGGATGTCTTGTTATTTAGAGGGACGTCTTGTTATTTAGTGGGATGTCTTGTTATTTAGAGGGATGTCTTGTTATTTAGAGAGATGTCTTGTTATTTAAAGGGATGTCTTAATATTTAGAGGGATGTCTTGTTATTTAGAGGGATGTCTTAATATTTAGAGGGATGTCTTGTTATTTGGAGGGATGTCTTAATATTTAGAGGGATGTCTTGTTATTTAGAGGGATGTCTTGTTATTTAGAGGGATGTCTTGTTTTTTAAAGGGTTGTCTTGTTATTTGGAGGGATGTCTTAATATTTAGAGGGATGTCTTGGTATTTGGAGGGATGTCTTGTTATTTAGAGGGATGTCTTAATATTTAGCGGAATGTCTAGTTTATTAGAGGGATGTCTTGTTATTTAGAAGGATGTATTGTTATTTAGAGGGATGTCTTAATATTTGGAGGGATGTCTTGTTATTTAGAGGGATGTCTTATTTGTACAACCTTGTACAAACTTGTACACACTTGTACAAACTTGTACACACTTGTACAACCTTGTACACACTTGTACAACCTTGTACACACTTGTACAACCTCGTACACACTTGTACAACCTTGTACACACTTGTACAACCTTGTACACAATTGTAAAACCTTGTACACACTTGTACAACCTTGTACACACTTGTACACCCTTGTACACACTTGTACAAAATTTTACATTCTTGTACATACTTGTACACCCTTGTACACACTTGTACAACCTTGTACAAACCTGTACACCCTTGTACACACTTGTACAAGCTTGTACACACTTGTACAAGCTTGTACACACTTGTACAAGCTTGTACACACTTGTACACCCTTGTACAAACTTGTGCACCCTTGAACACTTTTGTACACCCTTGTACACATTTGTACAACCTTGTACAAACTTAAACACACTTGTACAAACATGTACACACTTGAACAACCTTGTACACACTTGTACAACCTTGTACACACTTGTACAAGCTTGTATACACTTGTACAACCTTGTACACACTTGTACAACCTTGTACACACTTGTACAAGCTTGTACACACTTGTACAACCTTGTACACACTTGTACAACCTTTTACACAATTGTAAAAACCTTGTACACACTTGTACATTCTTGTACAAACTTGTACTTACTTGTACAACCTTGTACAAACTTGTACACACTTGTACAAACTTTTACATCCTTGTATACATTTGTACACCCTTGTACACACTTGTACAACCTTGTACAAACCTGTACACCCTTGTACACACTTGTACAAGCTTGTACACGATTGTACACCCTTGTACACACTTGTGCACCCTTGTACACACTTGTACACCCTTGTACACACATGTACAACCTTTTACAAACTTGTACACACTTGTACAAACTTGTACATTCTTGTACATACTTGTACACCCTTGTAAACACTTGTACAAAATTGTACAAACCTGTACACCCTTGTACACACTTGTACAAGCTTGTACACACTTGTACAAGCTTGTACACACTTGTACACCCTTGTACAAACTTGTGCACCCTTGTACACTTTTGTACACCCTTGTATACATTTGTACAAACTTGTACAAACTTGTACACACTTGTACAAACTTGTACACCCTTGTACACACTTGTACAACATTGTACACACTTGTACAACCTTGTACAAACCTGTACACCCTTGTACACACTTGTACAAGCTTGTACACGATTATACACTCTTGTACACACTTGTGCAACCTTGTACACACTTGTACAACCTTGTACACACTTGTACAACCTTGTACACACTTGTTCAAGCTTGTACACACTTGTACAACCTTGTACACACTTGTACACCCTTGTACACACTTGTACAACCTTTTACAAACTTGTACACACTTGTACAAAATTGTACATTCTTGTACATACTTGTACACCCTTGTACACACTTGTACAACCTTGTACAAACCTGTACACCCTTGTACACACTTGTACAAGCTTGTACACACTTGTACAAGCTTGTACACACTTGTACACCCTTGTACAAACTTGTGCACCCTTGTACACTTTTGTACACCCTTGTACACATTTGTACAACCTTGTACAAACTTGTACACACTTGTACAAACTTGTACACACTTGTACAAACTTGTGTACACTTGTACAACCTTGTACACACTTGTACAACCTTGTACACACTTGTACAACCTTGTACACACTTGTACAACCTCGTACACACTTGTACAACCTTGTACACACTTGAACAACCTTGTACACAATTGTAAAACCTTGTACACACTTGTACAACCTTGTACACACTTGTACACCCTTGTACACACTTGTACAAAATTTTACATTCTTGTACATACTTGTACACCCTTGTACACACTTGTACAACCTTGTACAAACCTGTACACCCTTGTACACACTTGTACAAGCTTGTACACACTTGTACAAGCTTGTTCACACTTGTACAAGCTTGTACACACTTGTACAAGCTTTTACACACTTGTACACCCTTGTACAAACTTGTGCACCCTTGAACACTTTTGTACACCCTTGTACACATTTGTACAACCTTGTACAAACTTAAACACACTTGTACAAACATGTACACACTTGAACAACCTTGTACACACTTGTACAACCTTGTACACACTTGTACAAGCTTGTACACACTTGTACAACCTTGTACACACTTGTACAACCTTGTACACACTTGTACAAGCTTGTACACACTTGTACAACCTTGTACACACTTGTACAACCTTTTACACAATTGTAAAACCTTGTACACACTTGTACATTCTTGTACAAACTTGTACTTACTTGTACAACCTTGTACAAACTTGTACACACTTGTACAAACTTTTACATCCTTGTATACATTTGTACACCCTTGTACACACTTGTACAACCTTGTACAAACCTGTACACCCTTGTACACACTTGTACAAGCTTGTACACGATTGTACACCCTTGTACACACTTGTGCACCCTTGTACACACTTGTACACCCTTGTACACACATGTACAACCTTTTACAAACTTGTACACACTTGTACAAACTCGTACATTCTTGTACATATTTGTACACCCTTGTAAACACTTGTACAAAATTGTACAAACCTGTACACCCTTGTACACACTTGTACAAGCTTGTACACACTTGTACAAGCTTGTACACACTTGTACACCCTTGTACAAACTTGTGCACCCTTGTACACTTTTGTACACCCTTGTATACATTTGTACAAACTTGTACAAACTTGTACACACTTGTACAAACTTGTACACACTTGTACAAACTTGTACACCCTTGTACACACTTGTACAACCTTGTACACGATTGTACACTCTTGTACACACTTGTGCAACCTTGTACACACTTGTACAACCTTGTACACACTTGTACAACCTTGTACACACTTGTTCAAGCTTGTACACACTTGTACAACCTTGTACACACTTGTACACCCTTGTACACACTTGTACAACCTTTTACAAACTTGTACACACTTGTACAAAATTGTACATTCTTGTACATACTTGTACACCCTTGTACACACTTGTACAACCTTGTACAAACCTGTACACCCTTGTACACACTTGTACAAGCTTGTACACATTTGTACACCCTTGTACAAACTTGTGCACCCTTGTACACTTTTGTACACCCTTGTACACATTTGTACAACCTTGTACAAACTTGTACAAACTTGTACACACTTGTACAAACTTGTGTACACTTGTACAACCTTGTACACACTTGTACAACCTTGTACACACTTGTACAACCTTGTACACACTTGTACAACCTCGTACACACTTGTACAACCTTGTACACACTTGTACAACCTTGTACACAATTGTAAAACCTTGTACACACTTGTACAACCTTGTACACACTTGTACACCCTTGTACACACTTGTACAAAATTTTACATTCTTGTACATACTTGTACACCCTTGTACACACTTGTACAACCTTGTACAAACCTGTACACCCTTGTACACACTTGTACAAGCTTGTACACACTTGTACAAGCTTGTACACACTTGTACAAGCTTGTACACACTTGTACACCCTTGTACAAACTTGTGCACCCTTGAACACTTTTGTACACCCTTGTACACATTTGTACAACCTTGTACAAACTTAAACACACTTGTACAAACTTGTACACACTTGAACAACCTTGTACACACTTGTACAACCTTGTACACACTTGTACAAGCTTGTACACACTTGTACAAGCTTGTACACACTTGTACAACCTTGTACACACTTGTACAACCTTTTACACAATTGTAAAACATTGTACACACTTGTACATTCTTGTACAAACTTGTACTTACTTGTACAACCTTGTACAAACTTGTACACACTTGTACAAACTTTTACATCCTTGTATACATTTGTACACCCTTGTACACACTTGTACAACCTTGTACAAACCTGTACACCCTTGTACACACTTGTACAAGCTTGTACACGATTGTACACCCTTGTACACACTTTTGCACCCTTGTACACACTTGTACACCCTTGTACACACATGTACAACCTTTTACAAACTTGTACACACTTGTACAAACTTGTACATTCTTGTACATACTTGTACACCCTTGTAAACACTTGTACAAAATTGTACAAACCTGTACACCCTTGTACACACTTGTACAAACTTGTACACACTTGTACAAGCTTGTACACACTTGTACACCCTTGTACAAACTTGTGCACCCTTGTACACTTTTGTACACCCTTGTATACATTTGTACAAACTTGTACAAACTTGTACACACTTGTACAAACTTGTACACACTTGTACAAACTTGTACACCCTTGTACACACTTGTACAACCTTGTACACACTTGTACAACCTTGTACAAACCTGTACACCCTTGTACACACTTGTACAAGCTTGTACACGATTGTACACTCTTGTACTCACTTGTGCAACCTTGTACACACTTGTACAACCTTGTACACACTTGTACAACCTTGTACAAACCTGTACACCCTTGTACACACTTGTACAAGCTTGTACACACTTGTACAACCTCGTACACACTTGTACAACCTTGTACACACTTGTACAACCTTGTACACAATTGTAAAACCTTGTACACACTTGTACAACCTTGTACACACTTGTACACCCTTGTACACACTTGTACAAAATTTTACATTCTTGTACATACTTGTACACCCTTGTACACACTTGTACAACCTTGTACAAACCTGTACACCCTTGTACACACTTGTACAAGCTTGTACACACTTGTACAAGCTTGTACACACTTGTACAAGCTTGTACACACTTGTACACCCTTGTACAAACTTGTGCACCCTTGAACACTTTTGTACACCCTTGTACACATTTGTACAACCTTGTACAAACTTAAACACACTTGTACAAACATGTACACACTTGAACAACCTTGTACACACTTGTACAACCTTGTACACACTTGTACAAGCTTGTATACACTTGTACAACCTTGTACACACTTGTACAACCTTGTACACACTTGTACAAGCTTGTACACACTTGTACAACCTTGTACACACTTGTACAACCTTTTACACAATTGTAAAAACCTTGTACACACTTGTACATTCTTGTACAAACTTGTACTTACTTGTACAACCTTGTACAAACTTGTACACACTTGTACAAACTTTTACATCCTTGTATACATTTGTACACCCTTGTACACACTTGTACAACCTTGTACAAACCTGTACACCCTTGTACACACTTGTACAAGCTTGTACACGATTGTACACCCTTGTACACACTTGTGCACCCTTGTACACACTTGTACACCCTTGTACACACATGTACAACCTTTTACAAACTTGTACACACTTGTACAAACTTGTACATTCTTGTACATACTTGTACACCCTTGTAAACACTTGTACAAAATTGTACAAACCTGTACACCCTTGTACACACTTGTACAAGCTTGTACACACTTGTACAAGCTTGTACACACTTGTACACCCTTGTACAAACTTGTGCACCCTTGTACACTTTTGTACACCCTTGTATACATTTGTACAAACTTGTACAAACTTGTACACACTTGTACAAACTTGTACACCCTTGTACACACTTGTACAACATTGTACACACTTGTACAACCTTGTACAAACCTGTACACCCTTGTACACACTTGTACAAGCTTGTACACGATTATACACTCTTGTACACACTTGTGCAACCTTGTACACACTTGTACAACCTTGTACACACTTGTACAACCTTGTACACACTTGTTCAAGCTTGTACACACTTGTACAACCTTGTACACACTTGTACACCCTTGTACACACTTGTACAACCTTTTACAAACTTGTACACACTTGTACAAAATTGTACATTCTTGTACATACTTGTACACCCTTGTACACACTTGTACAACCTTGTACAAACCTGTACACCCTTGTACACACTTGTACAAGCTTGTACACACTTGTACAAGCTTGTACACACTTGTACACCCTTGTACAAACTTGTGCACCCTTGTACACTTTTGTACACCCTTGTACACATTTGTACAACCTTGTACAAACTTGTACACACTTGTACAAACTTGTACACACTTGTACAAACTTGTGTACACTTGTACAACCTTGTACACACTTGTACAACCTTGTACACACTTGTACAACCTTGTACACACTTGTACAACCTTGTACACACTTGTACAACCTCGTACACACTTGTACAACCTTGTACACACTTGAACAACCTTGTACACAATTGTAAAACCTTGTACACACTTGTACAACCTTGTACACACTTGTACACCCTTGTACACACTTGTACAAAATTTTACATTCTTGTACATACTTGTACACCCTTGTACACACTTGTACAACCTTGTACAAACCTGTACACCCTTGTACACACTTGTACAAGCTTGTACACACTTGTACAAGCTTGTTCACACTTGTACAAGCTTGTACACACTTGTACAAGCTTTTACACACTTGTACACCCTTGTACAAACTTGTGCACCCTTGAACACTTTTGTACACCCTTGTACACATTTGTACAACCTTGTACAAACTTAAACACACTTGTACAAACATGTACACACTTGAACAACCTTGTACACACTTGTACAACCTTGTACACACTTGTACAAGCTTGTACACACTTGTACAACCTTGTACACACTTGTACAACCTTGTACACACTTGTACAAGCTTGTACACACTTGTACAACCTTGTACACACTTGTACAACCTTTTACACAATTGTAAAACCTTGTACACACTTGTACATTCTTGTACAAACTTGTACTTACTTGTACAACCTTGTACAAACTTGTACACACTTGTACAAACTTTTACATCCTTGTATACATTTGTACACCCTTGTACACACTTGTACAACCTTGTACAAACCTGTACACCCTTGTACACACTTGTACAAGCTTGTACACGATTGTACACCCTTGTACACACTTGTGCACCCTTGTACACACTTGTACACCCTTGTACACACATGTACAACCTTTTACAAACTTGTACACACTTGTACAAACTCGTACATTCTTGTACATATTTGTACACCCTTGTAAACACTTGTACAAAATTGTACAAACCTGTACACCCTTGTACACACTTGTACAAGCTTGTACACACTTGTACAAGCTTGTACACACTTGTACACCCTTGTACAAACTTGTGCACCCTTGTACACTTTTGTACACCCTTGTATACATTTGTACAAACTTGTACAAACTTGTACACACTTGTACAAACTTGTACACACTTGTACAAACTTGTACACCCTTGTACACACTTGTACAACCTTGTACACGATTGTACACTCTTGTACACACTTGTGCAACCTTGTACACACTTGTACAACCTTGTACACACTTGTACAACCTTGTACACACTTGTTCAAGCTTGTACACACTTGTACAACCTTGTACACACTTGTACACCCTTGTACACACTTGTACAACCTTTTACAAACTTGTACACACTTGTACAAAATTGTACATTCTTGTACATACTTGTACACCCTTGTACACACTTGTACAACCTTGTACAAACCTGTACACCCTTGTACACACTTGTACAAGCTTGTACACATTTGTACACCCTTGTACAAACTTGTGCACCCTTGTACACTTTTGTACACCCTTGTACACATTTGTACAACCTTGTACAAACTTGTACAAACTTGTACACACTTGTACAAACTTGTGTACACTTGTACAACCTTGTACACACTTGTACAACCTTGTACACACTTGTACAACCTTGTACACACTTGTACAACCTCGTACACACTTGTACAACCTTGTACACACTTGTACAACCTTGTACACAATTGTAAAACCTTGTACACACTTGTACAACCTTGTACACACTTGTACACCCTTGTACACACTTGTACAAAATTTTACATTCTTGTACATACTTGTACACCCTTGTACACACTTGTACAACCTTGTACAAACCTGTACACCCTTGTACACACTTGTACAAGCTTGTACACACTTGTACAAGCTTGTACACACTTGTACAAGCTTGTACACACTTGTACACCCTTGTACAAACTTGTGCACCCTTGAACACTTTTGTACACCCTTGTACACATTTGTACAACCTTGTACAAACTTAAACACACTTGTACAAACTTGTACACACTTGAACAACCTTGTACACACTTGTACAACCTTGTACACACTTGTACAAGCTTGTACACACTTGTACAAGCTTGTACACACTTGTACAACCTTGTACACACTTGTACAACCTTTTACACAATTGTAAAACCTTGTACACACTTGTACATTCTTGTACAAACTTGTACTTACTTGTACAACCTTGTACAAACTTGTACACACTTGTACAAACTTTTACATCCTTGTATACATTTGTACACCCTTGTACACACTTGTACAACCTTGTACAAACCTGTACACCCTTGTACACACTTGTACAAGCTTGTACACGATTGTACACCCTTGTACACACTTTTGCACCCTTGTACACACTTGTACACCCTTGTACACACATGTACAACCTTTTACAAACTTGTACACACTTGTACAAACTTGTACATTCTTGTACATACTTGTACACCCTTGTAAACACTTGTACAAAATTGTACAAACCTGTACACCCTTGTACACACTTGTACAAACTTGTACACACTTGTACAAGCTTGTACACACTTGTACACCCTTGTACAAACTTGTGCACCCTTGTACACTTTTGTACACCCTTGTATACATTTGTACAAACTTGTACAAACTTGTACACACTTGTACAAACTTGTACACACTTGTACAAACTTGTACACCCTTGTACACACTTGTACAACCTTGTACACACTTGTACAACCTTGTACAAACCTGTACACCCTTGTACACACTTGTACAAGCTTGTACACGATTGTACACTCTTGTACTCACTTGTGCAACCTTGTACACACTTGTACAACCTTGTACACACTTGTACAACCTTGTACAAACCTGTACACCCTTGTACACACTTGTACAAGCTTGTACACACTTGTACAAGCTTGTACACACTTGTACAAGCTTGTACACACTTGTACACCCTTGTACAAACTTGTGCACCCTTGAACACTTTTGTACACCCTTGTACACATTTGTACAACCTTGTACAAACTTAAACACACTTGTACAAACATGTACACACTTGAACAACCTTGTACACACTTGTACAACCTTGTACACACTTGTACAAGCTTGTACACACTTGTACAACCTTGTCCACACTTGTACAACCTTGTACACACTTGTACAAGCTTGTATACACTTGTACAACCTTGTACATACTTGTACAACCTTTTACACAATTGTAAAACCTTGTACACACTTGTACATTCTTGTACAAACTTGTACTTACTTGTACAACCTTGTACAAACTTGTACACACTTGTACAAACTTTTACATCCTTGTATACATTTGTACACCCTTGTACACACTTGTACAACCTTGTACAAACCTGTACACCCTTGTACACACTTGTACAAGCTTGTACACGATTGTACACCCTTGTACACACTTGTGCACCCTTGTACACACTTGTACACCCTTGTACACACATGTACAACCTTTTACAAACTTGTACACACTTGTACAAACTTGTACATTCTTGTACATACTTGTACACCCTTGTAAACACTTGTACAAAATTGTACAAACCTGTACACCCTTGTACACACTTGTACAAGCTTGTACACACTTGTACAAGCTTGTACACACTTGTACACCCTTGTACAAACTTGTGCACCCTTGTACACTTTTGTACACCCTTGTATACATTTGTACAAACTTGTACAAACTTGTACACACTTGTACAAACTTGTACACACTTGTACAAACTTGTACACCCTTGTACACACTTGTACAACCTTGTACACACTTGTACAACCTTGTACAAACCTGTACACCCTTGTACACACTTGTACAAGCTTGTACACGATTGTACACTCTTGTACACACTTGTGCAACCTTGTACACACTTGTACAACCTTGTACACACTTGTACAACCTTGTACACACTTGTACAACCTTGTACACACTTGTTCAAGCTTGTACACACTTGTACAACCTTGTACACACTTGTACACCCTTGTACACACTTGTACAACCTTTTACAAACTTGTACACACTTGTACAAAATTGTACATTCTTGTACATACTTGTACACCCTTGTACACACTTGTACAACCTTGTACAAACCTGTACACCCTTGTACACACTTGTACAAGCTTGTACACACTTGTACACCCTTGTACAAACTTGTGCACCCTTGTACACTTTTGTACACCCTTGTACACATTTGTACAACCTTTTACAAACTTGTACACACTTGTACAAACTTGTACACACTTGTACAAACTTGTGTACACTTGTACAACCTTGTACACACTTGTACAACCTTGTACACACTTGTACAACCTTGTACACACTTGTACAACCTTGTACACACTTGTACAACCTTGTACACACTTGTACAACCTCGTACACACTTGTACAACCTTGTACACACTTGTACAACCTTGTACACAATTGTAAAACCTTGTACACACTTTTACAACCTTGTACACACTTGTACACCCTTGTACACACTTGTACAAAATTTTACATTCTTGTACATACTTGTACACCCTTGTACACACTTGTACAACCTTGTACAAACCTGTACACCCTTGTACACACTTGTACAAGCTTGTACACACTTGTACAAGCTTGTACACACTTGTACACCCTTGTACAAACTTGTGCACCCTTGAACACTTTTGTACACCCTTGTACACATTTGTACAACCTTGTACAAACTTAAACACACTTGTACAAACATGTACACACTTGAACAACCTTGTACACACTTGTACAAACCTTGTACACACTTGTACAAGCTTGTACACACTTGTACAACCTTGTACACACTTGTACAACCTTGTACACACTTGTACAAGCTTGTACACACTTGTACAACCTTGTACACACTTGTACAACCTTGTACAAACCTGTACACCCTTGTACACACTTGTACAAGCTTGTACACGATTGTACACCCTTGTACACACTTGTGCACCCTTGTACACACTTGTACACCCTTGTACACACTTGTACAACCTTTTACAAACTTGTACACACTTGTACAAACTTGTACATTCTTGTACATACTTGTACACCCTTGTAAACACTTGTACAACCTTGTACAAACCTGTACACCCTTGTACACACTTGTACAAGCTTGTACACACTTGTACAAGCTTGTACACACTTGTACACCCTTGTACAAACTTGTGCACCCTTGTACACTTTTGTACACCCTTGTATACATTTGTACAAACTTGTACAAACTTGTACACACTTGTACAAACTTGTACACACTTGTACAAACTTGTACACCCTTGTACACACTTGTACAACCTTGTACACACTTGTACAACCTTGTACACACTTGTACAACCTTGTACAAACCTGTACACCCTTGTACACACTTGTACAAGCTTGTACACGATTGTACACTCTTGTACACACTTGTGCAACCTTGTACACACTTGTACATCCTTGTACACACTTGTACAACCTTGTACACACTTGTTCAAGCTTGTACACACTTGTACAACCTTGTACACACTTTTACACCCTTGTACACACTTGTACAACCTTTTACAAACTTGTACACACTTGTACAAAATTGTACATTCTTGTACATACTTGTACACCCTTGTACACACTTGTACACCCTTGTACAAACTTGTGCACCCTTGTACACTTTTGTACACCCTTGTACACATTTGTACAAAATTTTACATTCTTGTACATACTTGTACACCCTTGTACACACTTGTACAACCTTGTACAAACCTGTACACCCTTGTACACACTTGTACAAGCTTGTACACACTTGTACAAGCTTGTACACACTTGTACAAGCTTGTACACACTTGTACACCCTTGTACAAACTTGTGCACCCTTGAACACTTTTGTACACCCTTGTACACATTTGTACAACCTTGTACAAACTTAAACACACTTGTACAAACATGTACACACTTGAACAACCTTGTACACACTTGTACAACCTTGTACACACTTGTACAAGCTTGTATACACTTGTACAACCTTGTACACACTTGTACAACCTCGTACACACTTGTACAACCTTGTACACACTTGTACAACCTTGTACACAATTGTAAAACCTTGTACACACTTGTACAACCTTGTACACACTTGTACAAGCTTGTATACACTTGTACAACCTTGTACACACTTGTACAACCTCGTACACACTTGTACAACCTTGTACACACTTGTACAACCTTTTACACAATTGTAAAAACCTTGTACACACTTGTACATTCTTGTACAAACTTGTACTTACTTGTACAACCTTGTACAAACTTGTACACACTTGTACAAACTTTTACATCCTTGTATACATTTGTACACCCTTGTACACACTTGTACAACCTTGTACAAACCTGTACACCCCTGTACACACTTGTACAAGCTTGTACACGATTGTACACCCTTGTACACACTTGTGCACCCTTGTACACACTTGTACACCCTTGTACACACATGTACAACCTTTTACAAACTTGTACACACTTGTACAAACTTGTACATTCTTGTACATACTTGTACACCCTTGTAAACACTTGTACAAAATTGTACAAACCTGTACACCCTTGTACACACTTGTACAAGCTTGTACACACTTGTACAAGCTTGTACACACTTGTACACCCTTGTACAAACTTGTGCACCCTTGTACACTTTTGTACACCCTTGTATACATTTGTACAAACTTGTACAAACTTGTACACACTTGTACAAACTTGTACACACTTGTACAAACTTGTACACACTTGTACAAACTTGTGTACACTTGTACAACCTTGTACACACTTGTACAACCTTGTACACACTTGTACAACCTTGTACACACTTGTACAACCTCGTACACACTTGTACAACCTTGTACACACTTGTACAACCTTGTACACAATTGTAAAACCTTGTACACACTTGTACAACCTTGTACACACTTGTACACCCTTGTACACACTTGTACAAAATTTTACATTCTTGTACATACTTGTACACCCTTGTACACACTTGTACAACCTTGTACAAACCTGTACACCCTTGTACACACTTGTACAAGCTTGTACACACTTGTACAAGCTTGTTCACACTTGTACAAGCTTGTACACACTTGTACAAGCTTTTACACACTTGTACACCCTTGTACAAACTTGTGCACCCTTGAACACTTTTGTACACCCTTGTACACATTTGTACAACCTTGTACAAACTTAAACACACTTGTACAAACATGTACACACTTGAACAACCTTGTACACACTTGTACAACCTTGTACACACTTGTACAAGCTTGTACACACTTGTACAACCTTGTACACACTTGTACAACCTTGTACACACTTGTACAACCTTGTACACACTTGTACAACCTTGTACACACTTGTACAAGCTTGTACACACTTGTACAACCTTGTACACACTTGTACAACCTTTTACACAATTGTAAAACCTTGTACACACTTGTACATTCTTGTACAAACTTGTACTTACTTGTACAACCTTGT